>NC_136463.1:188114022-188425448 GCF_902686455.1 Sciurus vulgaris
GGGCGTCCACTTCCTGCCCTTCCTCCTGCTCCACTGTGCAACTGGGTGTCCGTGTGCTGTCCAGTGTTCAACAGGGAAGACCCCAGCCCCCAGGTCGTCCTGCTGACCTGCTGGCTGAGGCCTCTGCTGGGAGGCCATGAGTCTCAAGGGGCACACAGGGCTGCTCCCGAGGGCCACCGGCTAAGGAGAAGTCTGTGACAGTGCTGCTGCTGCGCAGGAGGCCTCCCCTTCCAAGTCTGGATTTCTGGGGGCTCTGCCACACCTTCCTGCAAACACTGACCATGGGATATCCGCAGGAAAAGGTTGACTCTGAAGGGAAAAGCCACTGAAGCGAAGGTGGCAGACGGCCCCGCCTGCTCCCGAGGGGTCACTGAGGTGCATGAGGAGTCCATGTGCTTCTGTGCGGGCAGCACCCTGTGACCTCTCAGGGCCCCCTGGCACCCCATGAGCTGTGCTGGGCCTGGGGTGTCTGAATGGGGGATGAGCTGAGCAGAGCTGGGCTTTGTGAACCTGTCTGGAGAGATGTCGGGCCCCAGGGAGGCGGAGCGGCACGACTTTTGCACTCTCCCAGCCTCCCAGCCTCCACGTTAGGACATGAAGTATGTGTGGCTGGAAGCGGGCCCTCACAGCAGAGCCATCGGCACGGCGGGCGGGGTCCCACAGGCCGTCCTGGCGGGCAGAGGACCAGGAATGGTCCCTCCGGAGGTGCCGGACACGGGGCAGGCCCTCCTGCATCCACCCCATGGCCCACCCATGGCTGTCCATGACGAACCAGTCACAAGCCCTCGACACATCATCCCAGGAGGGGCTGAGGATGGAGTGCTCAGCGCTCTTGGGAGGGGGGCTTGGCTGAATAGGGTCTGTGATTTGTGACAGAAGGCCCAGGAGAGGGCCTGTGTGAGGGCCGGGCGGGAGCCTTGGAGGCAGGCAGCAAGGAGGGAGGTACGGTGCACACCTAGAGGCCGGGACACAAAGGGCCTCGAAGACAGGGAGGGGCAGCGGAGTGTAGACCCTGGTGGAGAGGGCACCCGTGTCCTGACAGTACAGGCTGAGGCCTGCGGGGGAGCAGGGGCAGCAGGGGCCGTTCCTGCTCTCGTGGACACTGCAGTCCTCTGCTCTCCCAGGAGCTTCCTGACAAATGGCTTCCAGAGCCACAGGCACTTGGGGGAAAACTGCGTTAGAGAGGAAGCTGGCCTCAGACAGGGCTGGCCCTGACGTGTGTCCACAGCGAGACTGCGCTCTGAGCAGAGGCCCTCTGCAGCCCTGCCAGAGCAGAAGGGGACTGCTTCATGTTGAGCAGCAGCTCTGGGGTCCTCACGACCGTGTGTGACCAGGTGAAACAGTCACTCGGATCTGTCCTCACTGTGGAGAGCTGGACGGGGCCAGTCCAAGTCCGGCCATGTCCTCACTGTGCCATACTGACCACTGATGTCAGCAACATGTCCTGGGAATGAGTTCCAAGGACATTCAGCATCTGTCACCAGGCCACCGCCCTCTTGTGCCCTGGACTGTGGTTCACTTTCTGGTCTTCTGCAAAGGGTTCAAGCCAGCCGAGACTGCTCCTCCTGAGCAGATGCTGTCCTTGTGTGGACAGTGCTGGAGACACCTGAGGCTCTGGACACATGCTTCCCGGTGGACACACCACCAGGTGAGCGTGCCAGAGGAGACCACCTGGCAAGAATCCAAAGCCAGGGTGTGGAACAGAACCTCTCGCCCAGCCTTGGAAGACACCTCTACCCAAGGACACTCCTGTCCACCCGAGCACTCCCAGAGTGTCAGGATCTCCCTTTAGACTCTCTGGTGTGAAAACTGAAGTATTATTATAATGAATGTTAATTTAAGATTTTCAGAACCACTAAGGAGCAACTTACCCAAGACAAGACGTGGCTGCCCGCCGGCCCTGCCGGAAGCCCTTGAGCAGCGTCCTGGGTGAGGTCTTCATGCTCCGGGGCAGGTTTGGAACTGGGGCTCTCCAGCCCTGTGGGTTTCAGGTGGGAATGCCAGCGCCAAGGTCCTGCAGACCCAGACCTGCCTTCTGACGGGGAGGCCAGCCACACCATGGAACTCACCTCGCTGTCCCAGGCCACACGCGTCCCTGCACGGTGGGCTTTCCTTGCAGTCGACAGTGCCTGTTGGGAAGCACCTCCTGGCTCCTGGCTCGTGTCTCCTCGGAGCAGAACTTCAGGTGCCCCGCTTCATGCATGGCCAGACACAGACCCCAAACCCCTCGGCTCACGCGTCCACTCACCTGATTCTGACTGGCTGCTGCCCACCCGCCTTCCTCCAGCAAACACAGATATGCGGTAGTGGCCGGGAGTGGATGTGCTCTCCAGCCCTGTCAGGCCTGGTCTTGCAGAGCGGCCCAGTGAGGGGGGACATGACTTCTTACTGGAAAGCAGCTGCCTGCCTGTGTCTCAGCTCTGAAATGGCCAGCCAGCTAGAAGCTCCTTTCCAGTGAATAGGACACAAGAGGGTTCTGAGCCCATTAGCAGCCAGTGGGCTTTTGGCATTCAGTCAGTGTCCCCCATTTGGCTGTGCTGAAGAACCCCAGGCTTGGGCGGTGCACCCAGTACCCAATTCTGCTCCGCCACAGTGCCCTGTCAGGTCCAGGCAGCTGTCCCCACAGCTGGACAGCTGGGCAGGGGCAGCATGCAGCAGCCTGCTGCGGGGCTGGGGCTGGGGCTGGGGTAAGGCTGACTGACCACCGGGGCCTGGGAGCCCTGCTCTGCCAGAAGGACAAAAGGAGACACGTGTGGGCTCCTCCTAGCAGCTCCACATTCATGACCATTTGGTTCCACGATTTTACAGTGACCAGGAAAAGACAACGTGCTGAGGCGTGGCCTTGGGGCCGCACATGGCTCCATGAGGCTTCCTCCTCAGCCTCAGAACACCGAGCGCTCCAACAGAAGTGTCCGCATGCACGTTCCACCTTGGCCCTGGGCTGGGCCTTTAAGGGCTGCAAGCATTTTGGGAAAATAACCCCTGTGCCCTGCTGAAGTGAGGAGACAGGCAGCTGCTGGCCACCTCTTCAGGGTTTCCCAGTGCAGAGGACCTGGAATGGTTCACAGTCTTCCCTGCCCAACATGCACACCAAACACCAGAGAAGGAAGCAGCTAGCTTCCTCAGCACTACAGCCTGCAAACACACACTGCAGCTGGGGAGTCGCACAGCGCAGACACGTGCCTGTGACCTCCTGGGGGCCACGTCCATGCTGCCACTCTGCCTGCAGGCTGACCACACCCAGCCCTCCTGACCACAGTGCTGCCACCCACCCACCAAGTCTTGGTGAACAGCCAGCTCCTACAGCCCAGGCACCGGCAACACCCAAGACCACGAGACCGTCTCCTCTCCCCTCCTCTCCTTAATGGGCTCTCAAGGCGCTTAGACCAAGACACGCTCCCTGGCCTGAGGCCTGGCCACATTCTCCTTTAATGATTAAAGCAGTGGCCACTTAAATCTGGACCCCAGCATAGAAACCACCAGCAAACTTTATTTTCAACCTTAGTGAGGGGAGGAAGACTGTCAGAAGCAGGGAGGAGGGAGGCAGGGAGGACAGTGGGCACCCTCAGTGTGCTCCACAGCAGGACTTCCTCCATCTGGAAAGGTCCTCTTCTGCCCTGTCTAATACTGAAGCCACTGGCCATGTGGCCACTGAGCAACTAAGGACTTGCACTTTAAATTGCATTCAACTTCAATTTAAATGTAAGTCACACATAGCTGGTGGCTACTGGTGGGCACGGCAGAGCTCAGGAGTTCAGCGGTAGAGAACTCAGGACTTGCAGGAGTCGCAATGCACAGCTCAACTCTGACCAGCAAGGCTGGACTGCACGTGGCTTGCAGGAAGCTCTAGCTCTGTTCTCTAACTCTCAGCAGAGGCGAGTGCAGGATCGCGGTTCTCCTGTTCTCTTTGCACTCCCCACCTGACCTGGGGCACCAGAGCCCCCTGTTCTGCTCCTGCACCGGATCCCACCCCATTCTAGGCTCAAATTCCCTGCAGAGGAAGGAGTCAGGAAGCCCAGAGAATGGTTTTCTACACTGTTCTATAAATCGAGCGCTTTTCTCCTCTTTTTCATTTTGCTCTAATGTAGACTGCTAAAAAACCAAGGAGGATAAACACTTTAGCAAAGCTCTCCAAACAATGGAGAGGAACACTCAGGCGCACTACAAACGGCGTGTGCAGACACAGAAGGGGACTGCGAGCATCGGCTTTATTTCTTCTGCGTCCACTGCTGACATAGTGGGAGCTGGGCTTCCACCGCGCACACTGCTTCTCGCCCAACGGTGACTGCGGGTGGTTTCCAAACAAAGCCTGCGAAGGGAGCTGCTTCCCCAGCCACTAACTGCACGGTGGACTGCCTTCGCTGGGCTGCCTCTCCTGTGCAGCCCACCGTCATTCACGCCCCAACTCAAAGCTCGGAGGAGCCCGAGTGGGACGGAACATGGGCGTCTTTGTGCCCTGGTGCAGCTCACTGGGCAGGCGCGCTCACTTCAGCCAGATCCACTTGTCGCCCACGTCGGCATTGTACCCAGGGCGGTACCTGCGGCCCGGCAGCTGGGGAGGAAGCAGAGGCAGGTGTTTAGAGCGTGGTGTGCGTGGGGGGTGCCACTCTGCCCAAGGGCGAGTACCCTGAGTGCCCACAGCCCTGGGACTCAGCCCTGCCAGCAGGCCTGCCATCCTTGGAGGGACGTGGACAAACACAAGCCACTCCCGTGTTCCTACTGACACGAGGAGGGTGCCACTGGGGAACTGCAGCCCCCGGGGAGGGGCTGGGCCTGCAAACACAGTTCCCTCATGCTTCCACCATCATGACCTGAAACACTGAAAGCCCAGCAGTGGAACCACGGTCAGGGAGGTCCCTGTGGCCACCAGGTCCTGGTTGGAAAGAGCACTAATTGGGGAAGAGCGAGTTGAACACAGGGCCTTCTGAGGAGGTGCGGGTGGGGCAGGGAGGCCAGCCTTGGGTGAAGCACAGCAGGGCTGTGCAGCAGCAGGGGACCGCTGGGGCGGCCAGGCTAAAGGGACCTGGCAGAAAACGGTGACTGAGTCCCAAAGCGAGGGGCCCACAGGGCTGGAGCTTGCCCGAGATGGAGCTGTGGGAAGACATGTCTCAGGCTGCCCTTGTGCCACCAGCTGCCCTGCTGGCACTTCCTGATGCCTACACGGCTGCCTGGGGGCAGGGGCACGGGGCATGCAGCCCAGCGTGCAGAGGAAAGCCTTCCGGGCGCAGGGCAGGGCCAAGGGCAGGGTGGGGGCCAGGTGGCACCAAGAGGACACTGCACAGCACAGGCGCGGCCCCACCAGTGCAATGGGGTGACAGCTGCTGGCACTGCCAGGAGGCAGCGGCTACAGACTGCCGCTCCAGGGCTGGTGGTTCCCACAGAACTGCTCAGGAAGCTTCAGAGGGGCGGCACAGGTGGCGAGCACACATCCTCCACCAAGTGACAGAAAGGGGGACCTGTGGGCGTGCTCTCAGGTTTCAAATCCACATGGACAAAGGTTCACTGGCCTGTGCACACTCACAGCTTCCACGCTGCAAGCTTGGGGGTGGGCACTGAGACCTTTAGGACACCAGCTCTCCTTCACCTGCCTCACGAGGCTACCTCCACCGCAGGCCACGGACATCGCCCTAGCTCGGCCTCTCCACAGTGGCCCAAGTGGTACAAGCAGGTGACATGCAACCTTGAGTCCAGGCCCCATGAGGGCCAGCAGCACACTGTCAGTGCCTAGGACTGAACGCCTTGGGGACACCCCCACCTCCGCCTCCTGCTAAGCCTCGCCTCTGCCAGCCAGGTGGGTCTGTGGGGAGCCCACAAATGGTGCTGCTGGGGGACAGCAGTGAGCAGAATGGGCGCGACTGGGGCCACAGAGGCAGCTGTGCAGGCTGGCTGTGGCTCCCAGCCTGGGGCACTGTGTGCGACAGCTTTATTCGGGTGCCAGGAATACTCTAGGACACTAGAGGAGAAAGCCCCTGTTCTAAAGGAGGTGGTGGTCCTGGGAAGAGAACAGGAAGGGGTCAGGTGTCATCCACCCGGTCAAGCCTGGACAGCCTGGTGGGATCCTGGCAGGGTCCAGCAAGGTGCCAGGAGAAGTGGGGTCCTCTGGGGTCAGCATGCCCGACCTTGCTGGGGGACTACAGCAGACGCGAGCAGCCCGGGTTCTGAGGAGTGGTGGTGCAGGGTTGCCCCAGGAGACCCCTGGGACTGGCCTTGAAGGATGACAGGAAGGAGGAGGTGGCTTGCTCTAGGAAGTGGCCTGAAGATGACCAGAGGGCAGCTGGAAAACTGGGTCTGTAGCTGAGGACACAGGCTACCACCACCTAGACAGGGAGGCAGTGTCCACCCCCAGAGTCCAGGGTAACAGCACAGGTGATGCCTTGGAGACACCACAGCCCTGCAGAAGGTCTGGAGGGGATGGGGAGCCACATCACGTGACACATGGGGCCCAAAGCTTTTCTACAAAGTGACCTCTGTAAGCCAGGCACACAGGTACATGCTCAAGTGTGTGTGTGTGTGTGTGTGTGTGTGTGTGTGTGCGCGCGTAGATGGGGGTGGTGACTAGCGTTTCTTCATCAGAGGGTTAGATGGGGATTGTGGTGGGCAGAACAAAGTCCCCAAGGTGTCCAGCCCAACCATGTGACCTCACCAAGAGGGTTGAGGATCTTGAGATGGTGAGTGTCTGGGGGATCTGCCCAAGGTTCAGACAGGAGACGTGATAATGGTCACAACGGTCAGACTGAAGGGAGACCCCAGGCCAGGAACCAGGCGCCTGCGGAAGCTGAGGAAGGAAAGGAACCCAATCCTCCGCGGGGCTCCAGAAGCACAGGGCCTGATGGGCACCCAGACAGCAGGACTCTGACCCCGGCTGTCAGGACACCACTGTACTATTCCATGCCACTTAGTGTGGACATCTGCAACAGCTGGGACAGGGCACCCACCCAGGGACACTACTTCCTAGGATGGGGGCACACGGGCAAGGAGAAGCAGGCTACCACCAGAGCAACTCAGTCTCACCCTTCCTAGGAGAGACCTGCGGCATTCACTGACCCAGCCCCAGCAGAGCACTCTCAAAAGCCAACGCCGTCTTAAGTGCCATCAAATCTGAAGGTCAGTCCTATCAGAAAGCAGCATGAACGGATGGGTCAAAAATCATTTTAGAAGTTCACATTTGAACAAAAGACCACCTGAAAGGTCTGCAGTCTACCAACAACGCCCCTGGGTCAGGAGCCCAGGGTTTTCATATAAGTTCTCATTTAGCCTTGTGTCCAGGCCAGGGGCAGCACATGGATCTGCTACAGTGGCCCTAGGAAGAGTTCGGGCATGGGACAGTCTGGCTGTTTTCACCTTATGGATTGCATTTTAAACCACAACAAGTTAAAATCAGAGCATATCGAGCCTGCTGGTCAGAGTCTAGGAATTGCCTCACAAACTCCACTCTGGCTTCTCAGGCGGCATTGAGCTGGCCTTCCTAATCTGGGGCTCTCAGACCCTGGAGTCTCCCTCTAGTGCTTGGACGCCAGCAGGAACCCACAAGAGGGCTTCCATTTAGCACTTCACACCAAGAGGAAGCAAGGTGGCCGACTTCCAGCATCACCTCCACCAGTGTCTGCTGATCTAAAACCAACCGCCAACCTGTGAGTGCCTGGGCACTCTCTTCCTGAGGGCAGCCCGAGAGGCCTGGGCGAAGCAGCCCAGGGGGCCTGCCTGGTGGAGCAGCATGACTCAGGAAGTGCCATGTGCGCGTGGCCACTCAGGACTGGGTATGCTTGGAATGCATGTGGACATGCGTCCAGAGAGGTGTGCGGACACCTGGGCACAGCCCCACAGCCCACAGGCACAGGCCCAGCCCTCAGGAGCGAGGAGGGGAGACCAGCATAGGAACACTGCTGCTGTTCCTCGTCCGCGACTGCCCTTGACCACTGCCCTGCTGGAGCTGAGTCCAGCTGTTCTGACTCACTGGACTCGTGATGTCCAGCCCTGCCCTGCTGGAGCTGAGTCCAGCTGTTCTGACTCACTGGACTCGTGATGTCCAGCCCTGCCCTGCTGGAGCTGAGTCCAGCTGTTCTGACTCACTGGACTCGTGATGTCCAGCCCTGCCCTGCTGGAGCTGAGTCCAGCTGTTCTGACTCACTGGACTCGTGATGTCCAGCCCTGCCCTGCTGGAGCTGAGTCCAGCTGTTCTGACTCACTGGACTCGTGATGTCCAGCCCTGCCCTGCTGGAGCTGAGTCCAGCTGTTCTGACTCACTGGACTCGTGATGTCCAGCCCTGCCCTGCTGGAGCTGAGTCCAGCTGTTCTGACTCACTGGACTCGTGATGTCCAGCCCTGCCCTGCTGGAGCTGAGTCCAGCTGTTCTGACTCACTGGACTCGTGATGTCCAGCCCTGCCCTGCTGGAGCTGAGTCCAGCTGTTCTGACTCACTGGACTCGTGATGTCCAGCCCTGCCCTGCTGGAGCTGAGTCCAGCTGTTCTGACTCACTGGACTTGTGATGTCCAGCCCTGCCCTGCTGGAGCTGAGTCCAGCTGTTCTGACTCACTGGACTCGTGATGTCTAGCACTGCCTGCTGGAGCTGAGTCCAGCTGTTCTGATTCACTGGACTCGTGATGTCCAGCCCTGCCCTGCTGGAGCTGAGTCCAGCTGTTCTGACTCACTGGACTCGTGATGTCCAGCCCTGCCCTGCTGGAGCTGAGTCCAGCTGTTCTGACTCACTGGACTCGTGATGTTCAGCCCTGCCCTGCTGGAGCTGAGTCCAGCTGTTCTGACTCACTGGACTCGTGATGTCCAGCCCTGCCCTGCTGGAGCTGAGTCCAGCTGTTCTGACTCACTGGACTCGTGATGTCCAGCCCTGCCCTGCTGGAGCTGAGTCCAGCTGTTCTGACTCACTGGACTCGTGATGTCCAGCCCTGCCCTGCTGGAGCTGAGTCCAGCTGTTCTGACTCACTGGACTCGTGATGTCCAGCCCTGCCCTGCTGGAGCTGAGTCCAGCTGTTCTGACTCACTGGACTCTTGATGTCTAGCACTGCCTGCTGGAGCTGAGTCCAGCTGTTCTGACTCACTGGACTCGTGATGTCCAGCCCTGCCCTGCTGGAGCTGAGTCCAGCTGTTCTGACTCACTGGACTCGTGATGTCCAGCCCTGCCCTGCTGGAGCTGAGTCCAGCTGTTCTGACTCACTGGACTCGTGATGTCCAGCCCTGCCCTGCTGGAGCTGAGTCCAGCTGTTCTGACTCACTGGACTCGTGATGTCTAGCACTGCCTGCTGGAGCTGAGTCCAGCTGTTCTGACTCACTGGACTCGTGATGTTCAGCCCTGCCCTGCTGGAGCTGAGTCCAGCTGTTCTGACTTACTGGACTCGTGATGTCCAGCCCTGCCCTGCTGGAGCTGAGTCCAGCTGTTCTGACTCACTGGACTCGTGATGTCTAGCCCTGCCCTGCTGGAGCTGAGTCCAGCTGTTCTGACTCACTGGACTCTTGATGTCTAGCACTGCCTGCTGGAGCTGAGTCCAGCTGTTCTGATTCACTGGACTCGTGATGTCCAGCCCTGCCCTGCTGGAGCTGAGTCCAGCTGTTCTGACTCACTGGACTCGTGATGTCCAGCACTGCCCTGCTGGAGCTGAGTCCAGCTGTTCTGACTCACTGGACTCGTGATGTCCAGCCCTGCCCTGCTGGAGCTGAGTCCAGCTGTTCTGACTCACTGGACTCGTGATGTCCAGCACTGCCGTGCTGGAGCTGAGTCCAGCTGTTCTGACTCACTGGACTCGTGATGTCTAGCCCTGCCCTGCTGGAGCTGAGTCCAGCTGTTCTGACTCACTGGACTTGTGATGCTCTAGCAAGTTTGACACTTTCAGGAGGCTGTTCTCTCATAATTTCCATTAAAAATAAAAAAACTGGATCACGTTTACTGAAGTCAGGGGGAACATCCATAGAAAATAACCAATCAAGCAGAAAGAAGATCACCGTGAGCTAGAGCTAGCCCACCCAGGCCAGCTGACTTCCAGGGACTGGAGTCAGCCACCAAGCAGCCTGGCTGGCTATGGTGACGCTGCCTCCCCAGCCCAGGAGCCCTGGTCAGAGGGTGACCTGGAGGCCAAGGAGCCAGACGCCACTCTCCTGAAGGCAGCCAAGGGTGGCTGCGACGGGGGCCGTGGGGTGGGGCACATGGTGCTGCCCAGCCTGCCGAGGGTCAGCACATCCCTTTTTGCAGGCAAAACCAACTGAACTGCACCTTCTTCTCTTGGCATGTTGCAAACCACATGCGCACGGTACCCGAGCGAGCGTCCCCAGTACCTGTGTAGGTCAGCCTCAGTGGCCATGTTCGACTTAAACAGCAGCCACAGAAGTGGCAACCCCCCTGGCATGGCAGTGGAGGGGGTCAACGCTCTCACACTTGGCACTGGCAGTTCCCCTCCCCCACATAGTGCTGGCACGCTGGCCCTGCAAGAGGCACACCAAAGAAACCCCAGCAGGGCGGCCTGGGGGGCCTAGAGAGCTTCCTGTGCGCACTCTGCACCTCTGGATTTTACAGCACACACGGTGCTTGTTTCTTTGCTCATGAGAGAAGGCCAAGTAACGTGCTGAGGGTCATGGAGCTGGAGTCTGGACCTGCCTCGCCCTGCAGTCTCCTCTACCACTGCTTGGGGGCCTGTGCTAGCAGGCCCTACCGTTTCCAGGGCTCCCCATTACAAATAGCCCTTTGGTGCCTCCAGACTTACGAGCGGAGGATGAAGCCCCAGAAGTGGAACTGCTTGCATAAGGGAAAAGCAGCAGGTGCTGACACAGCTGCCCGCTGGGCCGCTCCAGCAATGACAGGCCCTGGTGCAGGCTGCTGCACTACTGCCCTGACACACAGCTGACGTGGGCGTCCGCTTCTCCCGGAGAACCTCACCAGGCTCCTGTGGGATGAGCAACTGGCCAGTCACACCTGGCCTGCTGACTGACACCTTCCTGCCGTTTATGGGCTGCAGTGGTTCCCGTGCTCCAACAGCAGCATCCAGGAACCATGTGGCCCACGGAGCTAGAGAACTTAGAGGAAAACACGCTGACCACTGGCCACAGGCAACCCCAGGATGTGAGTATGGCTTTACACTGGGCCTGAGTTCTCTGACCACCACCAGGGCCAGGTCCTGTCCTGGGTAACAGAGCAGAGTCAGTAGGGAGGGGCTTCAGAGGTGGCAGAGACACATCCCCTCTGATCCCGAGAGTTGACTCCATCCACACTCAGAGGAGCCCAGCTTTAGCCAAGGTGCCCACCTCTACCTGGCACCAGCTACCTGTCCGTGCCGCGAGGTGAGGCCGTGGCCTGAGCTGCCCCCAGGTGCTGCCTGTACGTGCTTTTCGCATTGACGCGGCTCAGCCAGCTGCCGGATGAGCCAGTCGTGAGCAGAAGTCCAGTCCTGACTGCTGGGAGATTCGAATGGGACGGTCCTGGCTTCCCCAGCCCTGTGAATATCTGGAGACACACCCGGGAATGTGGGGGATCCCAGAGTGGAGGGCTGAAGGCCGATGGTGAAAGCCGCGCTGACCACCACGTACGGTCGCAAGTACCCACCGGGGAGGAGGCGGCAGGGGAGCCAGCTGGACACAGCATGGCCTGTGTGGGGCACTGGAGCACCCTCCAGGCCCAGTCCTAGAGCAGCCGGGCCTGAAAGATGCCTCCCCTGCACACGCTGCATGCCAGTCACCCTGAACCACAGCAGCCCTCTGCCATCTGCTATGGTGTGCAGGCCCAGACCAACCTGGGCCAAGAACCTGTGCTTCCCTCCCTGGGCCCGACGGGTCTGGACTCTATCGGAAGCATGTGGGACTGAACACCCTGAGTCTGGTCCCATGAGGCCCTGAGCAGTCCAACGTGGCTGGAATCTGGAGGATAGAGCGCCGGGGAAGGGCTCCTAGGCAGAAAAGGGTCCAAAAGTCTGCATGGGCCATGGGTCCCTGGGAGGAGCCTCCTGCACACCAGCAGAGCTCCAGGAGCGGCGGTGGGCACAGGCAGCTCCTGGAGCTGCTTGCCCAGGGCATGGGTCAGGGGCCTGCCACCAGCCTTCCACTGCACCAGGGCAGGAAGACAGACCCCAGGTCACACCTAGTGTGGAGACACTGTCCCAGAAGACCAGCTCTCGACACCCCAATATCTGACACTCACATCCCAACAGGCTACTACTGCCTTGCAAGCAGCTCTGCCGTCTGCAGAAAATTTGTAACGCTGTCTCAGAAACAGACCCAGCAACCAGAAACATGCGGCTCACAGTGTACTGCAGCCCACGGTGAGCACCCCGGAAGCCAGGGAAGCAGCTGACTCAGAAATGGGGAGACATGGAAGCAGGGAGCCAGCTACTATAAATGCTTGGACGCTCGAGGAACCAAACAGAAGACGACAAGAGAGACCTGGAGGACGCCAGAAGGGCAGGCAGAACTCGTGGGGTCCCAAGTCAGCCCTCCTGGGTGGGTGTGGTGGCCTGCAGCTGTGCTGTGCAGGACTCCTGCTGCAGGGCACAAGGCACTGACCCACGACACTGACCCCAGGACGCTGCCCCCCCTTGGGCACCCAGTGAGAGAGCGCGAGCCAAGGCCTGCTCCTGTGGTCTCCTGTAGCCTGGCTGGTGCCTCCTGCACCTGTCCCTGTCTTCTGTTCCCTGGCACCAACACCAAGGCCATGGGGAAGAGGAAGATGAGACCTGTAACTGAGAGAAAAAGCAAGATGACTCAAGTGACAGATGGTGAATCAGGGAGCAGGGACATTAAAACAGGGCTATGAAAGGCCACCAGGCTCAGGGAGCCGAGGAAGGGTAGCAGGTCTAAGGACACCCACCCAGGGGCCGCCACCCAAGAGCCCTGCTGTCCAGCCCAGGGCTCTGCTCTTCTCAGTTTTCCAGGTTTCTCCTCAGAACCGCCATCTTCAGTTAGCTCCCCAGCATGGTGAGCATTTTACAACAGCTGTGTTGATGCTCTGTTCCCTAGGCCCTCCTGGCACCCCACTGCCTCCCTGATCCTCCTCAGGCACTCCCACGATGAAACTCACACCAGAGGAAAGATCAGGGACCAGAGACAGCCCTAAAAAGCACCCGGAACACGGCACAGGAAGGAAGAGCCCGCACGGGAGCAGCTGCAGAGAGCTGCGGGAGACACCAGCCAGGGCACACACAGGGCCCCGGGGAGGGGCGGCGGAGGACTATCCAAAGAACGCTGCCCCCAGGTCCCTGGAGTCCTGAGAGCTGCAACCTGCGTGTCCAGGAAACCCAAGGACCCACCCGAGGTGAGGAAGTGAGGAAGTGGCTCTGCGATCAAGCACGGAGGAGGGGGAACCGCGAACGCAGCCGGGAGGAAGGCTCCCTGGTGCAGGGACGTGGAACCAGAAGTCAGGTCAAGGCACGCGCTGGGATGACGCTGGAAGGGAGGCATTTTTAAGAATGAACAATAGCTAGAAGTCGCCACCGCCGGGTGCCAGGAGGACATCTGTCAAGGTCATCCAAGCCGAAGGGTGATGCTGACACCAGGAGCCAAACGCCGGAGCCGGTCCTCGAGAGTCGCAGCCATGGCCCACGCACGGCTGGAAGGCTTGTGCCCTCTCCAGAGACAACGACCACGGAGGCCCAGAGCAGGCGCGGAGGCCCAGAGCAGGCGCGGGCCACAGGACACAACCCGGCAGAGCCACCGACCCAGGGAAGGGAAGGGGCGGACACGGACTTTACGGCCACAGCAGAAGGAGCAGCCCGCCAAGCAGCGGAGGGGAGCCCCAGCCTGCAGGCTGGACCTTGGTGACTGTCCCTGGGGAGGGCTCACACTGTGTGCCAGCTCAGTGTCCAGCAATGGTCCCCACTGAGAGTCCTCCTGAGGACACACAGGGACACAGACGGACTTGGTGCAGTTCCTGTGAATAGGCGAGTGCCGAGGAGACAGGACTGGACACGGCCGGCACGCAGGAAAAGGGTCACGTCAGGGACGGCGGGCTGCTCTCCAGACCCTGGAGGAGCGCAGGCCACTGGACAGCTCTGACAGGATCTGGGGATTCCGATCCCCAACTCCCGTTCTCCATCATCACTTACAAACCACGAGCTCTGCTTAGGACGCTGCCATCGATGGGGGAACTCACATGCACATCACTGGTCATTTCCTCAGGCCGCCATTTCCCTCACATCTCCCTTACTGCCCACCACAAAGCAAAAGCAAAGCCGATTCTGGAAGAAACGTTCTCACCGTCAGCGTCGACTTCCAGAAACCACACTCCTGCCTACCTCACACGCGGTCTGTTGAAAGCAGACCCGCGTGTGACGCTCACCATGTCGGGACGACAGCGAGCGGTCCAAAGTCCCCATCCCTCAACTGTCCCCAGCCATGAGAGGCAGAAACACTCCTCAGCGCTGGCTCACACACCTGGGGACAGCGGGCCTCTTTGGCGGCCTCGGGAAGTCAAGTCGCATTCTGCACGGTGAGAGCGCTCGACCTTCAGGCCCAAGGCTTCCCCTCCGGGTGGGCATATCCTCACACCCTGCGTCACCAGCAGGGCGAACACACCAACCCCTCCATGATCACCTTCCGTGTGGGAATTCCATGCACAAAACTGCAAGTACCGAGGGGACAGACTGGCGCCAGCTCCGGCGGTCCTGCGGAGCATGCAGGGGGCATGAAGGCAGGGCAGATCCCACCCCAGCCCTGCTCCACACTGAGGACCGCCACCCTAACTCAGTAACCAGAAACCAAACAGAGTCCCAAGTAAGCACGGCTAGTGAGTCACACAGGCAAGACCTGGTGTCGGCACCACGAAGACATCAGAAACAACCATGGCAAAGAAGGACTTGATGCTGGAGATGGAGCCGCTTGAGATGGTCAACTAATAAAAACAGCAGGGCAGGAAGCGCAAGACTGTTGTTCTGGCAACCGCCCGGGCCCAGGAGCCCTGGGGAGTTCAGCATCTTAGCAGCCCCTGGCCTTGCTGGCAGGAAGGGACCGAGTCTGGAGGAAAAGAGTCTGTCCGCCCCAAAGCAGGACTGCACGGAAATAAGAAGTGGCTTGATGCAATGGTTGAAAAATGACTATAAAAAGTGAGCATGTGTGACACTCTCAGCATTTCCATGGCCACGTGCAGGAACCATTCCAAGCGCAGAACTGGAGAGGTCATGGATGAAAACCTGTTGACCAATGCTGCTGGGAGTCCAGGTCCTCCTGCGGCTCTAGTGCCACCCTGGGTGAAACCTGGGATCCCCTAGGCACAGTGGCCCGGCACGGGCAGTCACCTGGAGAGCTGCCAGCATTCCAGCTGGAACAGTGGCAGGACTGGTCAAGAATGCCAAGGTCACAGGACCCACACAGACACACAAACCACAGCCACCCCTGTGAACAATCCTGTGAAAATCTGAGCTCCTCTCTCCTCTGCAGCAGTCTTTGGTTACCTGTCCGTGCTGCATCAGTTAGTAAAACAGGAAATGCTCCGCACATGAACGGCTCTCCCAGGGCCCACGCCAGGCCCTACAGGATGATCACTGCAGGGCCCGCCCCCAGGGGCTGTGCACCAACACCTGGACCTTCCCCCTCCGCAGCTAACTTTTCTGAGTGCTGCTCTGTCGTCTACCCTCTGAGACTGAACTCCTAGGGTTTCTCGCAGCGAGGGAGGTGTTCTAAACACAGCCCTCAAGTCTGCCCTCGCCCCTTTCCCCACCCTCCCCCAGGCTGGCCGCGCCCTTGCTCGGCCAGGCAGGGCTGCGTCTGGCCTGCTCAGTTACCAACCTGCGGCAACAGTGGCTGGTCCTGCTGGCCCCTCTGCTCTCCCCTTCACACACCACCAGGTGGCCACCGGGCAGCACCATACCCTCAGGCCAGCTGTCCTGCCTAAGCTGCCTGCAACTTTTTCCTGCTGGGCAAACTGTATTCATCTCGTGAGAGTCCTGAGGGGGGAGACCCCAGGCCCTGTGGCCATGCAGACCTGCCCCCAGTCCTGTGCCACACACTGCCGTTCTTCCTGCCCAGTGAGTCCCCAGGGACAGGCTGCATCCACACCTGTGTCCCCGGCAGCGTCCAGGCAGGGAGAGGCATGTGCAGCCAGGCAGGGTTCATGGTGCAGGTGGAAAGGCCCGGCAGCCATCCTGCAGCAGTGGATGACCAGACCTGAGGACTGACCAGGCAGGGTGTGCGAGAGCAAGCTCTGGGGAGGAGGATGCTCTCGACATGACCAGCTCCTTCTAGGGGCCACTGACCAGACCACTGCACCCCACAGAGCTGTACCCCTCACACTCACACGAGTCCCAGTAAAGGTGACAACCTCAAAGCCCTGTGGACGAGGCTGCTGGACCCATGGGAGACGGGGGCCTCAGCAGCTCCAACTCCACCAGCCACGCAGCAGCTGGGAGTCTGGTCTCCACACTGTCTCTCCCAAAGCCCCCACCGAAGGCCAGGGAGACAGGAAGTCCAAACAGACAGCCGCAGCATCCGCCTGCCAGTCACAAAGTGGCTGACCCACCCCGATTGCCACGTTCCTGTTGACACTCAGTCACTCCATCCGAGACGCAGGCAGGGGAAGAAATTCGAGGCTCAGAGTCCCACCAGGGCCGCCTCTGCATCCTGGTCCTGCCCTGACACAGTGCTAGAGAGTGGCAGGCACTCACCACCCCTGCAGCTGCCCGAACTCTCCACTCAAGTGTGCAGCGACCAAGATGAGGAGGCTTCTGAGGCACAGGCAGGGCGGCTGGCGCCTCGGTTCAGTACGGAACTAGATCAAGAGCAGATAGCCCCATAAACGCATGGGTCTGCTCCAGACCTCTAGCCAGCCGTCCACAAGGCCCCACTGCCTATGGACACAGCTAACGCAGAGGGGGAACACCACAGGAAGCGCAGTGCTTGGCCTGCCCTGCCAGGTGCACCAGTGGCTGTCTTGAAAAGTTTCAACCCAAGGCCAGCATGGCCATAGGTGGGCACAGGAGAGGCCCTGTCAGCTCATGTGCCCCACACCACCCAGAAGGCAGTGTCCCTCTGGGGAAGCTGAGTCCCTAGTCCTGCACAGAACCCCTGCACCCCTCTGCAGACGATGCTTGAGGTCTCAAGAAACAAGCAGTGATGGGGCTGGCGTGGTCCCTGACCCTCTGCTGGCCCAGAGACCCCAGGCCCTGGATTCCCACCCCATCCCCATCCCTTGCGCTGCCCTCGTCCCTGTCCAGACGCAGCTGCTCTTTCCTTATAAATACTGAGAATGTCTCAGTCTTTAAAAACAACAAAACAAGAGAGATCCAAGATGGCGGACTAAAGGGAGGCTGTGTTCCTTGTGGCTCTGTAACTCGGGATTCAAGCAGAGGAGCGTCTGTTTCTCTCTGAGGCAGCCTTTGCAGCTCATCGATCCCTTGCTGTTTACCCCAATCGTCCACCGCGATCACCTGCCGTCTGCCAGCACATCTTCCACCTTTTGAGTGCAGATTGCTCACTGACTGCTGCCTATTGTCCGCCATTTGCCGCTTTGCTTGCCTCTTGCCTGCCCACCGCCTACCTTTCTCCTACACATCAACCACTGCCCGAGGTCCACCTGCCAATTGTCTGCCTTTAGCCTGCAGACCACCTGCAGACCGCCAGTACAACACCTATTGCCAGCTGCTGCCTGGAAGCCCATTGTCACAGTACCCGTAGGTTTGGTTACATGTGGCTGCCACCATCTTGGGACAACAGCCAGGACCTGTAGGACCCCTGGCCGGCCCACGCCCGACCACATGGACTCAGGGCCTGTGACCGATTGGCGCCTGTGCTGCAGCTCCCCATTTGCCAACACTTTTTTTGGAAGCCAGTGCAGCCATCTTGGATTATCCCAGAAGTAGAAGCCGCCATCTTTAGATGGGGCAAATCCCATCCTAAGGCAAATCCCTTCTTGGAGACTGGAAGCTCACTGTCAGGTACCTTTCATGCATCAGGCTACTGAGGACTGGGAGGTTTGAATATTACATGACTGTTACAGTGTAGATTTTTTTTTTTTACTCCATTTTGAAATTTTTAAGTTTTTATTTTTCTCACTCTCTTTTTCCTTTTGTTTACCTGTTTCCTCACAGTCTCTTTCTCCCTTTTCTCACACTAACAATCAACTTTTAATTCTCCTTTCAATCTTCCTACGATCTAGTACCTCTATATACTCTTTTCTTATCCCAATAACATTACATCCTACACCACTCCCCCTTCTCTTTGTCCGCCATAAGAAACTGTAGACCTCACTGCCAATCTATTGGTTATAATAATTGAACTCATTCTCTCTGTTTATCATGACAATACTTTAACGTCTTCAGAGGGGCTCTTTGGTTTAGGGCTGCATACTGTCTGTATCGGGTGCTGCTAATATTCATCTTCCCTTTAAAGGAGAGGTTTTGGAAACCTAGGGGGCCGCTATAAGCCTATAGGGGGAAACTGCAATACCCCACACCCACACTGCTAGAGGGGAAGATTCGTGAACAGCATGAAAAAATAAGGGAAGAAAGTGTCCCAAACAAACCTAGATGCTATATTAATAGAATCCAATGACAGCATGGTAGAAGAAATTTCAGAAAGAGTTCAGAATATACATAATTAAAATGATCTGTGAAGCAACGGATGAGATATGAGAGCAACTGCAGGAAGCAAAAGATCATTTCAATAAAGAGATAGAGATTCTGGAAAAAAAAATCCTTGAAATGAAGGAACTACTAAACCAAATAAAACACTCAATGGAAAGCATCACCAACAGACTGGATCACTTGGAAGACGGAAACTCAGACAATGCAGACAAAATATTTAATCTTGAAAATGAAGTTGATCAAACAGAGATGGTAAGAAATCATGAACAGAACCTCAAGAAACTAAAGGACATCATGAAAAGACCAAGTTTAAGAATTACTGGAACTGAGGAAGGCACAGAGATGCAAACCAAAGGAATGAACAACCTATGCAATTAAATAATATCAGAAAACATCCTAAACCTGAAGAATGAAATGGAAAATCAAATACAAGAGGCTTACAGAACGCCAAATGTACAAAATCACAACAGATCCACACCAAGGCACATTATAATGAAAATGCTTAACATCCAAAATAAAGATGAAATTTTAAGGACTGTGAGAAAAAAAGCATCAGATTACACATAGGGGGAAACCAATATGGATATCAGCAGACTTCTCAACCCAGACTCTAAAAGTTAGAAGGGCCTGGAAAACATATTTCAAGCTCTGAAAGAACATGGTTGCCAACCAAGAATCCTATACCCAGCAAAACTAACCTTCAGATTTGAGGACAGAATAAAATCCTTCCATGACAAACAAAAGTTAAAAGAATTTACAACTAGAAAGCCTGTGCTATAGAACATTCTCAGCAAAACAGACCATGAGGAAATGAAGAACAACAATGTAAGTCAGCAAAGGGAAGAACTACCCTAAAGGTAGTAAATCAAATCAAAGGAGAAATCAAGCCATGTTAAAAACCAAAAATAAGTCAAAATGACCAGGAATACAAATCATATCTTGATATAACCCTGAATGTTAAGAGACTACACTCACTAATCAAGACACAGACTGATAGATTGGATTAAGAAGAAACACCCAACCATATGTTGCCTTTAAGAGACTCAACTCACAGAAAAAGACATTCACAGACTAAAGGTGAAAGGATGAGGAAAAACATACCACTCATACGAACTCAGTAAAAAAGCGGGGGTTTCCAACCTTATATCAAATAAAGTAAACTTCAAGCCAAAGTTGGTCAGAAGGGATGAAGAAGGACATTTCACACTGCTTAAGGGAACCATAAATCAGGAAGACATAATGATCATAAATATTTATGCCCCAAACAATAGTGCATCCATGTACGTCAAACAAATCCTTCTCAATTCCAGGAACCAAAGAGACCGCAAAACAATAATCCTGGGTGACTTTAACACACCACCCTCACCACTGGATAGATCTTCCAAACAAAAACTGAACAAAGAAACCATAGAACTCAGTAACACAATCAATAACTTAGGCTTAACAGACATATGTAGTATATTCCATCCATCAACGAGCCGATACACTTTCTTCTCAGCAACACATGGATCCTTCTCTCAAATAGATCATACGTTATGCCACAAAGCAGCCCTTATTAAATACAAAAAAAAAAAAATAGAGATAACATCTTGTATTCTATCAGATCATAATGGAATGAAACTAGAAATCAATGATAAAATAAAAAACACAAAACTGCTCCAACACCTGGAGACTAAATAATACACTACTGAATGAAGCATAGATAATTAGAGGTAAATGAGAACGATGATACAACATATCAAACTCTCTGGGGCACTATGAAAGCAGTACTAATAGGAAAATTCATTGCATGAAGTGTACTCAAGAAAAGAATAAAAAATGAATATATAAATGACCTAATATTACATTTCAAAGTCCTAGAAAAAGAAGAACAGATCAACACCAAGAATAGTAGAATATAGGAAATAATTAAAATCAGAGCTGAAATCAATGAAATTGAAACAAGAGAAACAATTCCAAAAATTGAGAAAACAAAAAGTTGGTTCTTTGAAAAAAAACAAAATAGATAAACAGTCACACTAATGAAGAGAGAGAAAACTCAAATTACTAGAATTTGTGATGAAAAAGGAAGTATCATGACAGACACCACTGAAACACAAAACATAATTAGAAGCTGCTTTGAAAATCTATACTTCAACAAAATAGAAAATCTTGAAGATACTGACAAATTGTTTAAGAGACATGTGACCCTCCCAAACTGAATCAGGAGGACACACACAATCTAAACAGATCAATGTCAAGCAATGAAATATAAGAAGCCATCAGAAGCCTACCAATCAAAAAAGGCTGGAACCAGATGGACTCTCAGCTGAGTTCTACAAGACCTTCAAAGAAGAACTAATACCAATACTCCTCAAAATATTCAATGAAACAGAAAAAGAGGGAACCCTTCCAAACTCATTTTACGAAGCTAGTATCACTCTAATACCAAAACCAGACAAAGATGCATCAAGGAAATAAAACTTTAGACCAATATTCCTGATAAACATAAATGCAAAAATCCTTAACAAAATTCTGGCAAATCACATACAAGAACATATAAAAAAGATAGTGCACCATGATCAAGTGGAGTTTATCCCAGGATGCAAGGTTGGTTCAACATCTGGAAATCAATAAATGTAATTCATCACATCAATAGACTTAAAGTTAAGAATCATATGATTATTTCAATAGATGCTGAGAAAGCACTTGATAAAATATAGCACCTCTTCATGCTTAAAACAGTAGAAGAAGTAGGAATAGTAGGAACATACCTGAACATTGTAAAGGCTGTCTAGGCTAAGCCCATGGCCAACATCAATCTTAATGGAGAAAAACTGAAAGCATTCCCTCTAAAAACTGGAACAAGACAGGATGCCCTCTTTCACTATTTCTATTCAACATTGTCCTTGAAACACTAGTCAGTGCAATTAGACAGACCAAAGAAATTAAAGGTATACAAACAGGAAAGAAGAACTCAAGCTTTTGTTATTTGCCAACAATATGATTCTATATTTAGAGGATCCAAAAAACTTCACCAGAAAACTTCTAGAACTAATAAATGAATTCAGCAAAGTAGAAGGATATAAAATCAACATACATAAATCTAATGCATTTCTATTCATAAGTGATGAATCCTCTGAAAGAGAAATTAGGAAAACTACTCCACTCACAATAGCCTCAAAAAAAAAATAGTTGGGAATCGATCTAACAAAAGAGGTGAACGACCTCTATGACGAAAAGTACAGAACACTAATGAAAGAAATTAAAGAAAATTTAGAAGATGGAAAGATCTCCCATGTTCTTGGATAGGCAGAATTAACACTGTCAAAATGATCATATTTCCCAAAGGCACTACATATATTTAACGCAATTCTAATTAAAATTCCAATGACATTCCTCATAGAAATAGAGAGAGGAATCATGAAATTCAACTAGAAGAATAAAGGACCTAGAATAGCCAAAGCAATCCTTAGCAGCAAGAATGGAGTAGGAGGTATCACAATACCAGACCTCGAGCTATACTACAGAGCAACAGTAACAAAAATGGTACGGTATTGGCCAAAACAGACAGGTAGACCAATGGGTACAGAAAAGAAGACACAGAAACATGTCCACATAAGTACAGTAACCTCATACTAGACAAGGGTGCCAAAAACACACAATGGAGAAAAGAGAGCCTCTTCAACAAATGGTGCTGGAAATCCATATGCAGTAAGATGAAATTAAACCCCTATCTCTCACCCTGTACAAAACTCAACTCAAAATGGACCAAGGATCTAAGAATTAGACCTGAGACCCTTCATCAAGTAGAAGAAAAAGTAGGCCCGAATCTCCATCATATTGGCTTAGGACAAGACTTCCTTAATAAGACTCTTAGAGTTCAAGAACTAAAAGCAAGAATCAATAAATGTGATGGATTCAAACTAAAAAGCGTTTTCTCAGTAAAGGAAACAATCAATAATGTGAAAAGAGAGAGTCCACAGAGTAGGAGAAAACCTTTTCCACACATACTTCAGACAGAGCACTAATTTCCAAAATTTATACAGAACTTAAAAAACGTCACACCAAAAACACAAAGGACCCAATCAATAAATGGGCTAAGAAACTGGGCAGACACTTCACAGAAGACGATATATAGGTGATCAACAAATATATGAAAAAGTGCTCATCATCTCTAGTAATTAGAGAAATGCAAATCAAAACCACCCTAAGATTTCATCTAATTCCAATTAGAATGGCTATAATCAAGAACACAAACGATAATAAGTGTTGGCATGGATGTGGGGAAAAAGGCACACTCATACATTGCTGGTGGAGTTGCAAATTGGTGCAGCCACTCTGGAAAGCAGTGTGGAGATTCCTCAGAAAACTTGGAATGGACCTACCATTTGACCCAGCTATCCCACTCCTTGGTTTATACCCAAAGCACTTAAAATTAGCATACTACAGTGATGCAGACACATCAATGTTCATGGTTCATAGCTGCTCAATTCACAATAGCTAGATCGTGGAAACAACCTAGATGTCCGTCAACTGATGAATGGATAAAGAAACTGTGCTATATATACACAGTGGAACACTACTCAGCCATAAAGAAGAATAAAACTACGGCTGGTAAATGGATGGAGCTGGGAGAACATCATGCTAAGTGAAATAAGCCAATCCCAAAAAACCACAGGCCGACTGCTTTCTGATAAGTGGATGATGACACATAACGTGGGTGTGGCGTGGGGTAAGAGAAGAACGGAGGTGCTTTGGGTCGCGTAGAGGGAAATGAGGCAGGAGGGTGTGGGCAGGAAAGGCAGTGGGCGGAGACGGACAGCATCACCCTTTTTCATGTGTGATTTCATGAATGGTGTGAATCTACATCGTGCACAACCATAGAAATCAAAAGTCGTACCCCATTGGTGCACAGTGGATCAAAATGCAGTCTAAAAATAAACAACACAAAAGGACTAGCCAGGAAAAGAGGGCGGCAGGTTCCCGCATTCTCCCGACACCACCCAGGGTTTGCTGGCGATCCAGTCACCACAGTGGCGCCCTGCACACGGCCTGCCGCCCGCCCCTGCCGCAGTGCCTGGGAGAGAGCCGCGCTCTGCACGTGCTCGGTGGGTCAGCAGGAAGCTCCAGGGCCGCCAGGCCTGATAGCTGGGCACCAGTGACAGCTCCTCCTGGAGTAGGCAAGGCGGAGGCACCCGCATGGCGAGGACAGAGGAGCTCGCGCTGCAATGGCAGAACTCAACCACATCCCGCAAAAGCGAGCCCAGCACGATGTGAAAAGAGGCCTGTCTGAAGACCAGGTCCACAGCCCTGGCCTCCTGGCGAGGGCCAGCCACGCTGCCAGGGAGATCTGCCTTCCCACTGGTTTGGACGTCTTCCGAACACTGCAGGTCTCTGCCGCAGGCTCTGGGGACCCTAATTCGGGACTCAGCAGCCCTTCTAGCAGGAGGCTGGACGACCAGCTTTTCCAGTGGAGACTTGCTCCAGTTGCTGGGCTCGGCTGGGGCTCGGCTGGCCCACGTGCCCGGGCCCCAGTGCTTGTCAGTGGGCAGAGCTAAGCCACGGTCACAGAGCCGCCCGCTGGCACGCCGGCCTCAGTGAAGCCCTTGCAGATGTCTGCCTCCCTTCTCCGAAATCCATGGTAGCCACCCTCTCCAACTCCCAGGGCTGCCTGCGCCCCTGCCTCTCTTCCCGCACACCCACTGCCCGGGGGAGAAGCAGACGGCCATGCCTGGGCCGCTGCCCCCGCCTCTGCCGACGCCCAAGCACTGCAGCTCTCACAGCAGTTTGCTTAGCTCTGGAAACCTGAGAGGCAAGAACAGACCTGGCTGTGCGCAGAGGGCACGTCACCTTGGAAGGGAGCCTGGGAAGGGAGGCCTGCCTCAGCGCCAGCCAGCCACAGCCTTTCCACTGAGCCTGGGGAACGCCTCCCAAACTCTCCCAACCTGCACCCCGGGCAAGTTCGACACAGGCAGGCTGCCAGGGAGGGCTCGGGGGCCCATTGCCCTGGAGTGCCAGTGCCCCCAGTCCTGCTGGGATACGCTCAGCACACTGCCCACCTGACACACCACCCACACCCTCGGACAGGGCTCTCCTTGCTGCTCCAGCTGCCGCCTCGGCACGGCAGCTCCTGCCCTCTGGCCTGCTCTCAAGGCCTCCTGCTCCTCCTGGACAGCAGGCTGCCTACCAACCGCCCCATGCTGGCAAAGTCCTGTCAGACATCTGCTGGGGTCGGAGAAGGAAGATGAAGCCCCAGAGGGCGACGGTGGAGGCCGTCCATCCTGCCGGCCAGAGCTCCTAAGGTGCCTTCTCCTGGGCAGAAATCCAATTACTAACAGGAGACAAGACTCCATGCCCAGTCAGGCATCCTCTCCCGGCCATGAGGGCTGGGCCTCACTGGGTGGCGCCCTGTTCCTCACAGGGGCACCACCCCACCCAGGCAGCTCCTCCTAGAAAAGAGAGCAGCAGCCCCAAGGGGCTGAGAGCAGGGCCAGCCCTCCATTCCCACGAGAACAGCAGGCCGTTTCCTCAAGACCTCTGAGGGGAGCCCCCAGACGTGCTGCCGGATTCTCGGGCCTCAGAACGGACTGGGGCCGAGAACCAGCCACAGCTGCCCAGGACCTTTAGGAGCTGCAGGTGCACACACAGGAGCTCCCGCAAGGCACAGGCTCGCCCTGCCACCCGTCCTGACGGCACACGCTTCACGTGCCTGAGCTCAGGAATCTGGGGCAGGGCAGCCAGAGCAGCTCGAGACGCAGGACGTCCCATGTTCCTCGGGAGGCCACCCCCAGGGCAGAGGTCACACAAAGAGGAGCCAAAACTCCAGAGTCCCCAGAATGTGGGAAAATGAGCCACCAAGAGTCAGAGCAAGGAAAAACAAGGCATGATGAAGTCGGGAGACTGGGACCTGCATGCTGACCCTGCAGGAGCACCTTCCACACGCGGGAGCACAGCGGCAGGAGCCGAGCCAGGACCGGGTCCTGTGGGCAAGGCGCAGAAGGCACTGCCATAACAAAGAGACCACACTGAGACTGTTCTGCTCAGCTAACCCCCAGGACAGGAAAGTCAGAAAGATCGCAAAAGAAGACAGTGTCACACCAACTGATCAAGAAAGGAGGGGTGAGGAAAGACGGTTCCCTCTCAAGACCCAGGAATGTGCCTCGGCCGCCCACCAGGGCAGAGCCAGCACTGCACACAGGTGGCCGACGTGGAAGGTGAGCCACGCGTGTGGAGCTCAAGGTCAAGTTTCACAGTCGTGAGCTGTGCTCCTGGCAATTTCGTCATCTTTCTAAGGTTAACGAGGATCGTGTCAACTACTCCTGCTGTTGTGGAGTCTGGTGAAAACACATGTATTTCTGACCTTTTAAAGAAGTTCCTACTGGGCACAGAGCATGCCTGTAATTCCAGCGGCTTGAGAGTCTGGGGAAGGAGGACTGCAAGTTCAAGGTCAACCTCAGCTATTTAGCAAAGCTCTCAGCAACTTAGTCAGAGCCTGTCTCAAATTGAAATATATAAAAAAGGACTGGGGATGTGGCTCAGAGGTTTAGTGTCCCTGGATTCAATCCTCAGTACCCGCCCCCCCCAAAAAAAATCCTAACAAGAAGCAACTGCTTCTAAGGTGCTGATATCCAAAGGCCCCACTGCCCTCCACCTGCTCCAGGAACCACTGGCCACCGAACACTCTCTGCACCCATCAGGAACGCCCCCTCTTCTGAAAGGTGGCCTCTGGTGGGAATCCAGGTCTCCTTGCTCCCTGGCCACCTGCAGATACCGCAGGCCCTGCCAGCCGCGCTTCTGCTTCCTGTGTGCAAGGGCAGGGGGTGGCTCATAGGCAGCAAGGTGGTGACAAACAGCCTGTTCGTGTAGCCTCAGGCTCAGCAGTGCCTCTGCCAAGAGGCAGATTCTATCTTCCTTAGCCACTCAACTTACAAAGCACACATGAAGCAAATCCCAGCCCTTTTCTGAAAAGTTCTGTTCTTTTCAGATCTTTATTTACTACTTCTTGCAACATGTAATTCTGGAAAATAGCATTTAATCTGGTTAGCAATTGGAATTTCACAGGAACCCTCAGTAACCTCAGACTCTGACCTGACGAAAGCAACCTCTGGAGGCCGGAGGCTGAGGGTCTGCACGTTCTCTGGGCAAAGCGAGCACCCCACGTGCATGGTCCCTGCCCCAGGCCCTTCTCTCTACCCCTCCCCAGGCCTCTAGTCATGCCTCATGCCACAGGTCCAACAGAGCCACAGGAACAAGGAAGGAATAACAGGACCCGAGAAGGCTGAGGACGCCAGCTGCGGGACAAGCTGCTCTCCTACACCACCCGCACTGGGGCTGCCACCCAGGCAGGGAAGATGCGGGGCAGGTCGACGGTTAAGGGCTCATTTTTGGTTTGTTGACCCAGCACAGGGCCTGTCTGAATGGATGGCCACAGAAGGAAGCCTGCCCTCTGACTCTGCCTCCCATGCCTGGGCACACGGGGACCCTCCGCAGGGTGGTGCTGGAGGAGGGAGGCCAAAGTCAAGGAAGGCCGAGAGGTCACAGCCTGCAGAGCTGGGGACCCTGCCACAAGGCCCGGGCTGGAGAGCACTGGGAGACCTGAGCGAATGGCAGTCCAGGTACCAGCGAGGGGCCCGGTGGCCTCACCAAGGACACACGCTGCAGCCATGCTGGGGATGTGGAGAAGCACCTGTTGGGCAGGAGACCTCTCTACATCCTCCTCGTTATTCTGTGAATTTAAAACTGCACAAGAAAGGAAGTTCATTTTTAAAAATATGTGGAGATTTAAAATAAAAGATTAAAATAAAAATTTCCCCAATCATTTAAACACAGATTAACCCCTGACCACACCTGGGATCTGCCCTGCTCCCCATGCCTGCCTGAGACCGTGAGGTTCACGCTCGACAGGAAGGCCATGCCGCCAGAAGCCTCGAGCTACCGTCACGCTCTTAAAATGAACAGCCACCACAGGAGAACAATGCAAAACAACGAAGAACACCTTCAGGCACTGGTGACCCAAAACCAAGGGCGGGAGGGCCAGACAGTCTCGGTGCACCTCAGGGACAGGCATCGCGGTTACCGGAGGACTTCAACTGGGACTAATACGTCCAAGAAACTGATGATAAGGTGATTTAGAAGAAAACTTGAAATTTTAACAGGAAATGCACGAAACAAAAATGGACTACAATTAAAATTACACACTCAAATCCAGGAAATGCAGGTCTGCCAACAGGGTAGAAAGAGCTAGAAAGCTGATCAAGGACTTGGAGACAGTGCAGGGAACACATCTAGGCTGAGCATGTTGAGAAACAGAGCAGGGGCACGCGGGTCACAGGGACAGGACGGGACGGCCTATGAAGGGCTGACTGGACCCGGGAGGGCGAGCAGGCGGGAGTGGGGCCACCGCTGCCCACAGCAGAGCAGCCAGGGAGCAGACCAGAACAGAGCCTGCCAGAGGAAGAAGAAGGGTATCTTCAAAAAGAACAGCAAACTTCTCATTAGAAACACAAAGGCTGCCTGGATCCTGGTTCTTCTGACTACTAGAGTGTTGCTGACCCTCGTCTCCAGTGCCCTTCGGCCGTGTGTCCTCGGTCTGTCCCTCCAGCCCTAGGCCGAGCTCCTAGGGCTTTATTTACTGATATTTACACTCAGTAAATATAAATATGCAGAGAAGCTGAAATTAAAAGATGTAGGAAGAGTGGCCCCATACACCTACTGATTAAAGGACGTCTTGGGTGCTACACGAACATCAAATGAAGAAAGGCTTAATTTAAGGTCAGAGCCAGGAACACAGGAACACTTCACGACGGCCACGGGCAGCTCTGCCAACACCACACCCCAGTAACAGCCCACAAGTAAGTGAAACAGGACCTGAGAGAACCAAGGGCAGGCGAGTCCAGCAGTGGTGGCCGCAGCTTCTCCTCGCTGCATGGGGGCAGCAGGCGGCTGACACTGAGCCATGCACACTGAGGAGCTGCTCAGGAGAGGCATAGGTGCACTTGAAGGGCGCCAGGGCAGTGGCAGCAGTGCCGAGGCCAAGGGGTGCAGGTGAGCTCTGCAGGGCTGCGTTTCCCCAAGTCTACACTGGAAAAAAGTCACTTCAGAACAACTCAAAGAACTTACGTAAAAGAAGACAACGAGCTAGGAATGTATCAGTGGTAGAGCACTTGCCTGGCATGTACCAGGTCCTGGGTTCGTGAGTTCACTCCCCAGTAAAAAAACACACACACACACACACAGAGCGAGCATGCGCCAAGTAAGCACCTCAAGTGAGGAAGGAAGGAGAAGGCAACGCACATCCTCTGCCTCGGGGGACCTGCAGCATCCACTTGAAATCAAACTCATCACGGGTCCCCTGCTCAGCTAAGAGCACAGACCCCAGCATGATGATGCACACACTGCCAGAGGCGAAAACCTGCAGCAGACGAGGGACAGGGCGGTCTTCCCATCCCTGGCCACGGGGCTGCTCAGTGCAGGCTGCAGCCCTCCTGCTGGCTCCTGTTCCCTCCCTTACCTGAGTCTGGCTGGAAGTGATTCTCCCTAACAATATGAGAGCAAATGATTCACTCAAAGGCACGGAAATCAGAGACAAGGATGAGCGAGATGGTCAGCTTCTGTCCCCACTGTCAGGCCCAGGGCTTCCCACCTGGCTGGAGGCCCTTCTGTAGAAACCCGAGCCTCATGATTTATAGGCGTACTTGAGAGTCAGGTGACAGAGAAGTGGAGACAGTGGCACAAGAACAGAGGACATGTGTTCATCAAGGTAACTGCCTGGCAGGTGGCCTGGGCCACCCAGAAGAACATGACTGTTGCTGCCCCATTCGAGGGCCCCATGGGTGGACGTGCAGACAGGGAAAGGAGCAGCCCACTTTTCAGAGATGCAGTGTCTGCTGCTAAGAGGCCCCAGCCTTGCTAGACTCTTGGGCTTCCACTCTCACCTCTCTGAATGCACGGAAGACCCGGTCACTCTGATGTGCTCCAATTGTGATTTCTGGGAGATAGATAGGGATGGTCGTGTAATTCAGCACCTCCAACTTGTCCTGAACCCTGAAAGACAAGACAATACGCATCATGCCAAGCCATCAAAATAAGCACCAGAGAACAGGCGCTCACTGCCTTAAGGCAACGGCTTTTTAAAGCCTCTGTATAAAAGCTCGTGCACTCGCCACACGCTGTTCTTTCCCATGCAGCGTCCCAGGCACAGCCTCTATCCCAGAGACCACTGAGCCCGTGTCACCCCCAGAACCCAGGGAGCCTCTCAAGTCTCAGTGCTGGCAGATGATGGTCTTGTGGAAACATTAAAAAGGAGCCACAGTGTGCTTTGTGCACAGGGCAGCCAGACATGCTCTGCACGGTGTGTGTCGTGGGGAGGACCTGGGGGTTGGAGCCCTGCTGTTCGCCAGGCTCCGTGTGTGGGCTGTGCAGGTCACGTCCAGGCTGCGTGCAGCTGGAGCACAGGGACCCTGTGGTGCAGCTGAGACACCACCACTTTTCTTGGCATCAATAAACCTAAACCGTAGAAGACTCCTTGTTTTACCATATAATTTTGCTGAATGCTAAAGTATTTACATTCTGTTATAATCTGCTTATTTTAAATTAAATTTAGTCTGAACACAACCACTACACTTGAAGTCCTCTCCTACAGGCTTCAAACAGAAAGCGTCATTATTTCCAACAGCCACTTTTGCATGGAGAGGAACAAAAGCAGGGAAGAACAGTTCAAGTGGAGACTGAACACACCCACCCTGGCTGGGCCCTGGGAGAGTGGCCCAGGCCCACCTTATGAACCCCAGGACTGGTTCCCATGGCAGAGACAGTAGCAGGTCCCCTGCGACAGAGGGCCGAGATCTGTGGCAGCAGCACGCTGGCACATGTGGCCAGCAGGCAGGTCCCAAGTGTCCTCACTCACATGCAGTCCCTGACCCAATGGCCAGTGCCAGACGGTGTGCCTGCTGGTGTCCCTAGGGGTTCACATGGGGCTCCTCTTGGCTGGGTAAATGGCTACAATGTGCACACTCAGAGATAAGATGGCTTTCTCAGTTTTAATATCAATTAATTTTACCTGCCAAAAGGTCAAATATTTTTAAAAACTCAGGCAAGCGAGTTGGGAAGTCTGCAAGGGCACAAAGCAGCTGTGTTCTGCAAGGCTGCTGCTCTGTGGTCAGAAATGCAAAGTGGATGTGACAGGCACCCATATAGCACAGGACGCAGCCCTAGCCCTGCCCTTCCAGCTCCTTGGGCTTCCAGCTGTGCCCACTGTCAGAGGCAGGTAGGCACACAGCCCCTCACTGTTCACAACAGACAGAATCTCCTACACCTGCTACTGCGTGACTTTCTAAAGCGATCTTCCAATAAAAGATTTGACTACGAATGACGTTCACACAAACATGAACAAACATCACGGTGATTAGGGGCTGATCTGGTCTCCACAGCTGAAAACCCTGACTGGAAGGACTTGATGGCCTGGGAACATGGGGGATTCAGAGCCACAGTGCCAGCTGCGTTCAATTTGGCAGAATGACGGTTCACATACAGCCCTGAACCTCCCAGCGATTGCGCCCACAGCGTGCTGAGGGTCAGGAGAGCCCCACGCGGCCCTGCTGGGTGGCTCGGGCACGAGTTTCAGGATGACGGGAAGGGCCAGGGCACAGCTCCACCGAGCCAGAGCTGTGCTCACCCGCCTGCAGGTTCCAGCAAGGACCAAAGACTCAGAAGAAAAACAGTGACGGAAGCACAGAGCACGCGTGTATGTGAAGACCCAAATCTGACAATGACCCCTGGACACAGGCCAAGGTGTCCAAGTAAAAAGGTGAAACGCACGAGTGTGATGTGCCATTATCAAACCAGAAGGGCGAGGCTGGAAGACAGAGAGTAAGACGGACAGTCAGAGCTTCTGCCTAACTGGGTCCCAATCATCAGAGTCCACTTTTTCCTGGGTCCCCAGCCTGCTCGTTCCCCTGATGCTCAGTGTTCCCTAGAGAGACGCTGAGGACCTGAAGCCTCTGCAGGGGACCCACGCTGGCAAGCCTGGGGCTCTGGGAAGCAGGGCAATCGGGCAGAGGCCGCACCCCAGGGCGTCCCACTGGACCCACGCCACTCACAAGCCAATCCAACTAGGCAGGTGCCAGTTGAGGACCAGAGGGGACACAGGGCCAGCAAGACCAAAGCTAGCTGCTGTCGCTCAGTGTGTGCGCACACACACACACAACATGCACGACACACACAGAGGCACCCTGGACCAGTCGTTCGGTCAGGCTCTGGACAAAGAGTAACTGGTAAATAGCTTGTTCAGGACGATCATCTCAGAACACTGGCCATGATTTCCACCTAAGAAATGGTAATCACGAGAAAATAAAGACAAGGACCACTGCGAAGTGTTATGAGACGTCACGGGAGGACAGAACACAGAGAAAAGAAGGCACCACCACAGGAAGCTGAACCAGGACCCTCACTAGGTGGGGTTCATGCAACGGGGAGTTCCAGGACCCCTCTCTGCTCTGATGAGCAGATGACCAATAGCTACCAAAATTCTGCTTTCAGGACGCGAGCCTCAGACACGGTTACAGAATGGAGACCAACATGCACTTCAGATGACTTTTAGGGAGTGATATGGAATGTCAGTGGGAGGGAAAGCCGGACACCTGGGGCTGTGGCTGCGGGCGGCAGTCAGCACTAGCCCGGGGCGTACACACTCCGCACGGGAGCCTTGAATCGTGCCAGGACGGGCAAGCCATCCCCGGGCAGTGGGGTGAGACAGGCAGACTCCGGGTCTGCTGGGTGCAGGTGGCCCAGCCGGGCAGACGCCTCAGGCTCTGTGTCAGCTCTAGAAAATGGAACCTGGATCTACAGCCAAAGACAAGCCACCAAGGACTCTTCTGGTAAGAAGAAATAGGTCCTGTGACATCTGTGCTGGAAACTAGCCTGGTGGAGGGGTGCACTGGGTAGGCAGGAGGACCACAGCAGCAGGAGCAGGAGGCAGAGCGCCACTCAAATGCAGCTTGTGATGGGGAGTGGCCAGGCTGGTGGCCAAGGGCGGGCGGGGGTCACAGGCTCCAGCACCAGTGGCTCCAGCCCTGCTCTCTGAGCCAGACCACAGAACACCCGAACAAAGGAGGGGAAGAAGACACACCAGGTCCAGCAGGCTCACAGGTCACGCCGGAATTAAACCAGACCTCGACCACAGAGCGGCTGGGCAGTCCCTCACGGCGCAGAGGCTCCGCAACACAGTTCTTGAACTACGGGAAAATCAAAATGCAGCTTGTGGGACTTGGTGAGATGCAGCTGTGTGGCTCTGAGTGGCCCACAGCACCAGCTCCAGCTGCCTGCACCCCACCTGGGAAGCTGCAGAGAAGGGCAGCAGGGTCCAGAGGAGGCAAGGAAAAGAGACCAGAGCCAGTGTCAGCAGCCTGGAAACAGAAGGCAAGATGAGCCAGCCGCGCCTGGTGTCCGAGAGGCCAGGGGACAGGGACTCAGAAGTGCCGTGCCGTCAGACACAGGCTGAGCGGGTGCTCCCTGGGTAATGCAGCCTCGGGTTGGGCTGCTTCCTGCTTGATCGTCCTGCCCCATGCAACACTTTGAAGACAGGTACCAGCACACAACCTGGTACACAGCTTCTGAAGAAGACTCTTGTGAAAAATCAAGCCATGAATCATGTTTGCACAATCTGACTGGGTAACCGCCTTGGTACCTTAAGAAAGTAACCTGGAATTGAACTAAAACTGTGCATATTCATTACTATGCTGTGAACATGAAGAAATAGAAATACTCAGAAAGATATCAAAGAAGTGGCAGGCTCTCCTACATCTCAGAGAGCAGCAAACATTTCCTGTGAAGGGCCAGAGAGAAAACGCTAAGCTGAGGCCACACAGTCCCTTGCAAAACACTTCTCTTACCTCCTGAAAACAGAAGGCTCGCTCTGTGCAGCGAGGCTAGATCTGGCCCGCAGGCCAGGTGTGCCCACCAACCCACCTCGGTCAGTGCAAGAGGGGAATCCATTACAAGAGTTGGATTCTTGAATATTCAGTAAAACAAGGAAATGCTCAGCTACTACAAGAGGATATAAAGCAAGTGTCGGAGAAGCATCCAGAAGACTGTCAGAGCCACAGGACCCGTCCTGGCCACTGCCTCAGACTGGGCCAGCTCCTGATTAGGAATGGGTCTGCCTGCACGCCTGTGCCTCACCCCAGCCCTGGTTCACGCTGCCCTCTGGGAGCCTGGACCCTGAGTGAGCGAGGCAGTTCTTGTCTTCTCTCCTCCACCAGGTGCGGCCTGGACCCTCCACCCATGAACCTCAGGTCCCAGGTGCTCTGTCAGCCAGGTAAGTATTCTCTTACCCTAATGAAAGCTCACAGCTCACGAACAGTAACAGGCTGGCGTGGCAATAAGCCCCCACTTAACTCCAAACAAGGCGTGAGGACTGGAGGTGGTGCTGTGGGGAAGGAGCACGCAGGCAAGGACGCCGTCCGTCTGCCACTTCATGGCCACATGCGGCGTGGACAGCCACGAAGGGCACTCAGAATCCAGGGGTCTGAGCGAGGCCACAAAGACCTGTGGGAAATGAGTGGGGTGCCCAGCAGCTGGGCAGGGACTGCGCTCTGAGAAGCTCAGGCCATCAGTCGCTCACTGGACAGCAGCAAGTGAGCACGGGGCAGCACAGCTGCTCGGGCACCATCTGAGGGCACCTTGTTCTGGAGGCCCCTGGACACTGGACTGGACCTGTGAGAAAAGTTCCTGGCCAAAGGTACTCACATTCCAGAGAGGGAGACAAGCAATGTCCAAGGGAAACAAACTTACAAAGAGAAACCAAGCCAAGTATTGAAGAACGAAAATGCTAACGAAACCCGAGGACACCCTGCAGCTCCACCGTGGGACACACAACACACAAGGGCCACCTGGACAGTTGCGGCCCAAGAAACCTGAGGACACCCTGAAGCTCCACCGTGGGACACACAACACACGAGGGCCACCAGGACAGTCGCAGCCCACTGGCTCAACGGGCATCGAGATAGATGCCGTCTAACCTTCCAAGTGGTCCTGTATTACTGTCGCTTGCACTGGGGATGGACCCCAGCGTGCCCTACCACTGAGCTGCATCCCTGGCCTTTTGGCTGGACACAGATCCCAGGAGCAGCTCAGAAGGACATGGAGGTAGGTTTTATTTTTTAATGGGAAATAGACTCGATTTTTTAAGACAACTTTCCAGACGGTCAATCATGTCAGCAAGCTACGCTAACTTAGTTTAACAGTTTTGTAGGGCAGTGGATACATGGAAAGGACTGCACACAAAACCCATACTTAGTTGCATTTGTTTTCTCTTCAGAAAATACAGCTTAGCCTTCTACTTCAGTGCCAAAGTTTTACAGATGAAAATGCCAAGGCACCACAGGCCGAGCTGTTAGGTAGTGGTCACTGATGACCCAGTAACACGGCAGGGTCATGGTTTCTTTTAATTCCCTCAGTAAGCACAGCACAGGAGCAGGTGCGCTAACCCGGGGAACCGACAGGTGCAACAGGGCACCAACCAGGAAATCCAAGAGGGAGCAGCCAACGGAGCCCGCTCCTGGCAGGGTCCACTGAGGTCACTATAAGGTTGGACTGATGGCCAGGTTTCTCTGTGAACCTCAGAAGGCCCATTTCTTCAATCTCTCAGGTGCACTAACATCAAGTCTGCCCCACTGCTGACCCCGGCATCAAACAACGTGTGCAAGTAGCCCCCGCACAGGAACAGCCCAGGAGAGGACCAGCGAGGCTCAACTCCCCACCCAATCTGAGGGAAGACTGGGAAGGCTGCCAGACAGCGGCAGGTATGGAAGCAGCATTGTTCCTTTGTGATTCTCCGCTCGGAGCAGACCCAGCCTCTGGAGTGCTCTCTGCTGGAGCCTCACTTTACTTTCCCGCATAATAAAGCTCACCTGCATGACTTCATGCACCTGACTTTAAATTTCCCTTTGTTAGGGCACAAGAATCGAAGTTTGGCACTTTTGCTCCCCAATCTCCTGTGACAAAGTGGCATTTCCCAAGGCCACAGTCTAGTGTGGACATGACCCATCAGCTCGCCTGCAGCCTCCGCCACGCCAGCCATGCTTGACTCCAGCTAACTAGGAAGCGGGTTTTAAGGAACGGTTAAGAACACACATGACAGATGTGAGGGTGAAGTCGCTGCGACACGTCGCCCCACTGATCGCAGGGTTGATTCAGCTGATCTGGCTGGCCAGGTGTCCCCTTCCTCCCTCACCACTCCACGTAGGTATCTCCCAAAGCTCCACGCTCGGTCGAAGCGGATGGCCCTCCCCAGTCCTCAGGCGAGGGTGTGTGAATAGATGCGCTCCCCTGCTAGAACCCCCAACGAGCTCTCAAGAACACCCAGGATTCAACTCGACTCGAACTTGCAAACACTAGTTAACCATGGTGCTGGGAGTTAAGGAACTCAGCGGACTGCCTGCCTGCGACCTGCACCAGAGACACTGAGGGGAAGCCCAAGTGAACCACACACCCATTCGGCCCTGCCTGGATCAGGGCCCTCAGTTTCATGCGCCGTGTGTCACTGTTCCTCTGGAGGTGACTGTTGCACTCACCTCCCACTAATCCTGCTCCTACAATCAAGATCAAGGGCCAAGGACACCAGCAGCACTGAGGTGTGCCACCAGGCCAGACCACCTCTGCAGCCACTGTCACTTCCTGCTAAGGTCGAGGTGAGAGAGCCATGCACCAAGGCCATCCCTGTCCCAGACAGGCCCAGGAGAGGCAAAGGGACTGAGGCTGCTGTTCTGAAGGGCAAGGTCCCTGACAATGTGTTCTTGGGCAGTGGCCAGAGACAGCCCAGGACAGATGGGGCCAGGTGGCAGTCAGGACTTGAAACAAAAGGCAGACACCAAATACCACGTTTCCTCCACTGCCGTGAGTTAAAGACCTTTAACTATTCACGTTTTCTGACTTATAAGGGATCAAGATTAACAGCACTCTTCTTTACATCATTTCTGAGTTTTGCAGGATTTTGGTGCTAACACAGATGAAAACAACTCGCTGCAGGTCTCCCTCGTGGGCGTGCTTCTGGACGCTTGTGCCAAGCCCTGGGTGCAACAGACAAGCCTCCTGCAGCCTGGAGTCCACACCCACAGAGGCAGAGCATGGCTGTGACCAAGGCTGTGAAGACAGTTGCGAGCTGGTGAGAGGCTCAGTGCCATGAGATCTCCTCCAAAGAGCTGCAGGAGTGGACTCTGTGTGGCAGGAACAGTGTGGCCCATGCAAGGAGCAAGTGGGAGCCCCAGCAAGTGCTGACCACCACAGGAGGCCAGTAGGGGAGGCGAGTGGTGGCAGGACTCACCAGCTCCCACTCTGGTCTCACTGCTGGGCACCCCCAGCACGCTCCCATCTCAGAGCCTCTCCACATGCTGCCCCCTGGCTCTGGCCAACGTGCAGGACCTAATCCTGGCTCTGTTCAAGCCTCTCGAGGAGGGGGCTCCACAGGGCTCCACTCCTAAGCTCAGGGCTCCTGTAACTCAGGACCCAACCCGGAGGTTTACTCTGCTCCCCACAGAGTACACCCCTGCATTGACACCATGTCTTTTAAATCTGGAACAGTGTCTAACACAGTGGAAGCAAAATATTTGCTAAATTAATAACAGGAGCCAAAAAGTAACTGCCCGACTGGGCAGTCAAGGACTGCTTGGAAGGAGAAAGGAAATAGATGCACTCAGTGCTGGCTGGTGCCATCAACACCTGCCCCTGACCTTGATCATTTCAGAGTTCTCTGGGGTTCTACAGCAGGCGAGCAGACCCAGCCCGGCCCTTCACAGGCGGCTCTGCTCCTGCTCGAGACACTCACAGCATGCGCAGGTTGTGGAAGGTGCGGTCGTCCTGGCTGAGCCACGGCCCTTTGTCGTACTTGAGGTACTCGATGTCTTCTACCACCTAAGAGAGAAAGTCCAGTTGAAACAGAGAGCCCCACTTCAGAAGTCCAAACACAGCCCACGCTCTCAACTACACACATCTGTCACAAGAGTGGCACCATGAAGCTCAAGAGAATGCACGGGGGGCACCCTTCAGGAGGGCCCACCCCCGACACCCAGGTCAAGGTGTGCAAGAGTCACCTCACAGGCAGGGACAAGGGGCAGCAGAGAGGAGAACAGGCCAGGGGAAAAGCTCGCCCTTGTGACAGACCCCTCACTTCGCCCCATGTAAGCTCATTCTGGAAGGCAAGGCTAACTCACAAAGTGACAGAAAAACCCACATCACTCCCAGAGGGCACTGCCATCTGTCCCCTGCCCCAGACCACCTCCCTGATGGGCAATCTTTCTACAGCAATCTTTCCATGCCATTATCTCCCAAAACGTGCCTAACTGGGGAACACTATTAAGTGTGGTGGCACACGCCTGAAATCCCAGCTACACAGGAGGCTGGGGCAGGAGGATTGCAATTTCAAGGTCAAACTCAGCAATTTAGTGAAACCCTGTCTCAATATTTAAAAAAGGCTGGGGTGTAGCCCAGTGGTAGAGCACCCTTGGGTTCAATCCCCAGTACTACAAAGAAAAGAAGAACAGACTTTAAGTACATTTAATAATGGCCTTAAATAACAATGCAGTCTTAGAGATAAGAAGTATTACTCTTCCAAGATGTATGCCCCTGAAATATTCTAACACAGTCTAGAGTAACCTAAAGCATACACATTGCATTATGAAAACAAGGCACAGGGAAGGAAGCAAGATTCCCTGTCCCAGTAGCAGAGCTGCTAGAACAGAGACTTCATCTCTAAGGGGCCACTGCTCCCAGGGCAGAGCTACCTGGCCCCTTCCCTGCCCTCTCACATGGAAAGGAACCCAGGCGGGGCTGCTCTCAAGGTGTCTGCTCTGCCGGCTCCTTCTGCCAGGATGGACAAGTCTGTAGCCTGCATGTGACCCCAGAACTGCCTCTCTTTGTAATTTATGTGTAACACAGAACGCAGGACACAGAACCTCTGTTCCTCACCAAACGGGTGCTCAAATGCTTCAAGACCATTTAAAAACTAACCTGTCTTCCTCTCCTTCGTTTTTTCTTACCTTTAAGGAACTGGCTTTGCCCAACTAAGTGGCCCTGTCCCTGAGCTCTACTTGTGAGCACCTCCTCGCCACACAGTGCTCTCATGACTGCGTGTGCAGAGTGGTTTTGTATTTGGGAGGCAAGTGTCCTGTGTTTTAGTCAGTTTTTTGATGACTATGACTAAATGAACTGATCAGCACAATTATAGAGGACGAAAGGTTTGAGGGCTCACAGTTTCAGAGGTCTCAGTCTAGAAGGCTGGCTCCATTACTCAGGGCTCGAGGTGAGCCAGGACACCATGGAGGAAGAACGTGGCAGAGGGAAGCAGCTTGCAACATCAGGAAGCAGAGACTCCACTCTCTAGACATGAAAAATATACCCCAGAGCCACACCCACCACTTCAATCAATCCTATCAGGGATCAATTCACTGACTGGTTAAGACTCTCACAACCCAGTCATTTCTCCTCTGAACCTTCCTGCAGTGTCTCGCATGTGAGTTTTTGGGGGACACTTCACATCCAAACCATAACATTCTGGATGAGTCTTTTTCTAAAGTTTCACACTATTAAGTCCCTGAAAACCACTCAGACTGACAGGGAGCACACCAGTGCAGACCTGGGGACGCCGCGACCTGTGACTGTGCAGGATGAACGCAGCTTTCAACCTCGCCAAGTGTTTGACACAAATGTTGAAGCTGGCAACAAGGTTCTCTGCATCTTCACTGTCCATAATTTTAAGATCACAAAGTTATTTTTTTAAAAATCAAAATGCCACAGCCAGGGGAGGTGATGGGCTGCTGGGTGCTGCTTCTGGATCCTGAAACCCTGCTGTTCCTAAAGCCAGTGGGATGGCTTTTGGTGCATGACTGAGACCCTCCCCTGTGACTCTCACGCAGGCACTCACCAGGCGTCAACGCTGCCTCACCTTTTCTGCATCCTCAGCTTCCTGTGCACTGTAGACCAAAACCTCGCACTTCTCACTGCAGGAAAAAGCGAGCGAGTTCAGGGAGAGCCTCCCCAGGTGGCAGCACGCAGATCTCCGCTCCACCAACACTCCCTGCCCCGAACCAGGCTCCAGGCTGGGGGTCCTGCAGCGCGGCAAAGCAGCAGCAACGTGCCTGGCCTGAGGCCGTAACTGCTGGTCTGAGTCTTGGCTTTGCTCCCGACTGTGATGCCGGAGGCGTGAGATGGCAGCCACAGTTGACAGACAGCAGGGGCATGGGCCACTGCTGCCATTCCCACACTAGCTGCAGCTCTGGTTATGGGAGGGGACAGCATGGCCAGGGCCTCACTAGACAGGCACCAAGAGCAACGGGCAGCAGGGGAATGCAGAATACCTAAGCGGCTGGACCTCAGAATCCAAGCACAGAGGAACCCACAAAGAACCAGACCAAGCCACGCCCAGTTCCCTTGGTCCTCAGTCCTTCATGGGAACACTGGAAAATCAGCTCAACTTGGTCTCAGAAAGAAGGGGCACGGTTCACTGCTGCCAGCACGTACACCCTCTCCCAGATCACACTGACCACCTAGCAGCCTGTCTGCCCTGCGGGGATGACTGAAAACCCACAGTGACGGATATGGGCCTCGTCCAATGAATAACTGCCTCTGCCAGCCCCCAGAGCAGCCAGAGCAGCTGTGCAGATGGCAGGCCATCAGGCAAGCCAGACCAAGAGGCCCGCTGGAGCGCTGTCACTGCCCAGCGTGACGGAATGCTGAGCCCTCTTCAGCCAGAAAAGCCACAACCACCCCTGCTGCGAAACACCTTCAGATTCTAAAGCACAAATAACTTAGAAATCTTAGACTATGACCTACTTGTGACAGAATTATTGCAATTTCATGTGAAGTAGTCCAATTCCATAGGGTGTTCCTAAGAGAAGCCCTTTAGATCCCCAGTCCCGTGCTTGGCTCACCTCATCTCGGGGAGGAAGGTTTTCTTATAAGCATTCTCGATGTCCTGGAGATAGGCAGAGGTGATCTTCATTTCATGTGGCTGCACAAAAGAAGAACAATCACATAGTGAACATTCTGACATTGATCTGTACCTGTGCATGTGCACAATGCAAACCACAGAATGGTGTGGCTCCCTTCTAACAGGCTGAGCCCTGCAGGGACTGAGGGGCAGGGAAAAGGCCCAGCACCAGCTGGATTATTCCTGACTGCAGTGAACACCTAGGCTGCACAGGCCCTGGGAGCCTCTCTTACAGGCTCCGCTGCTGCCTGTCCTGCTGCACCTGGACCCAGGCACAGGCAACAGGTCATGGGCACCATGGGGGCCGCTCGCCTCTCCCCAGTCTGCCCTCAGCATCCTCCTCTCTTCATCTCTCCACCCCTCCCCTTCTCTACCACCCCCACACTCTCCATCTCTCACCTCCATTATCATCTGAAGTCAATTATGTTAATTCTTGAATGAAATGCCCTGCTATGTGGCAACTCCAAGGGCTAAGCTGTTATCTTTCTGCACTTGTGTCTTTTTGTGCCTGTGCTCCTACCTGACACACACTGCTCACTCACATCCTGCTACCAAGGGCCTCTGCAGGGGAGCACAAGCCATGGAGGGAGGGACCAGCCCCCCTGCCCACACCTGGTTGTCCAGTGCAGGGGTGCTCCGAAATGCTTGTCGTGGGAGAAGAGAAAGGATCAGTCCTACTGTTTTGACTTAACAAATGATAAAAAATATCCTAGAACTAGCTGTTGGTGTAGTTGTCATGATTTGGTGACTTTCCTAAGAATCATTGAGTTATACCTTAAATTGGGTGAATTTTAAGAAGTATAAATTATACTTCACTAAAGCTGTTTTAAAAAAATAAAAATAAGACCACCCTGGAGCATCTCTGGAGGGCCTGCAGCTCAGAACCAAGACAGGCCCAGGGACCACACGACACAGCATCTTCATGGCTCTCAACGAAGGGGCCAGTCCCTCAGCAAAGCTGCTGTAACTGGGCATTGTTCCAGCAAGGACCCAGCTCAGGACAGGCGAGCTCCCAGCACCAGCCTGCAGGAGGCGCCCAGCACCGCAGGAGCGGGAGTCACAGGCCTTCACCAGGTCCTCACTGGCCACGCACGGCCCAAGGTGAAATAAGATCACATGTAGCCTGATCAAAAACAGCCCCCTCTGCACTAGAAACACCACAGCAATGTGACCCACAAAGGCCAACCCTTCACCCAGTGACCAGTGATGCAGCTGTCCTGGAGCAGAGCAGGGACGTCTTGTGCTCCCTCAGGTATTCCCAAGGCCCAGGTGCAGGCACAGCCTGGACCGGGAGCAGGCACACGCACCTCCGCTACCATCTCTCTTGCACCGTGTCTCTGTGTCTCCCTCATGGTCATTTCAGTTGGTGACAACATTCATCTAAAACTTTACTTGGGAAAAAACTGGTCTCTCTAATTTGGACTTTAGAATTATTTCTAAAATATTATTGTCTAAGACAACAAAATAGTTATCTAGAGAATTTGGAATATATGCCCTAGATTTTCTTAATAAATGTCGGGGGGGGGGGAGTGTCAAAAATTATTACACTGGCAAACAATTAAATATTTTAAATTTGCAGTTGCTGCCTTTTGTCACCTGAGGGAATATCCCTGAGTCTAAATCACTGATCGCACTAGGAGCAACCTGAGGCACAGAGAGGGATGTGCAAGGATGGTGCAAGTCTCACAGGTGCTTGAACTGAGGTCAGTCAGTCTCTTGGAGCCGCCCGGGGGGCAGCAAAGGACACGGAAGCCTCCACTGCCCACAGGAGCCTGTCATTCGGAAGGGACTCGCTGAGCACCCACATGTCCCTCCACAGAACAACTGCAGCCCTGTCCAGACTGCTGTGAGGATGACACGCGCCAACCTCACACCCTCCACCCTGCCTGCAGGGCTACTGGGAGCCGCCTGAGACCCAGCCCAAGGAACAGAGCGCAACCATTCTACTCCTCTAGAGCCAGAAAGGAGGTCGAAGAGGGAGGGGCTCGAGTCAAGAGGCGAATGAAAGGAGGCACTCAGCAGGCCTTCCCTCCTCAAGGGACAGCCTGGGCAGCCCAGGAACAACCGTGGCCTGGGCAGCGCTGGGAGCGCCAGGCTGAGCCCAGGCCCCCCACACACAGGTGCCTTCCCTCAGCGGTACCCTGTAGGTGTCGTGTCGGGCACCCCAATGAGGACTCCTAGGACACAGAGTCCCACGTGGCCTCTGGAGGAGCGGCATGGCCCCCCACAGGCCCACCTACGTCTCCTTTCTTCTGGATCCGACTCTGGACTTCTGGCACAGGCATGTCGATGTAGATCACCACGTGGGGAGGCAGGTACTCGCAGGCCGTGATCTTCTTCACTTCGTTGTAGTGGTGCACACCTGGCACGAGAGGCAGGCCATCGTCACTGGCCCCGACAGGCCTCTGCACACACCCTCCTTGAATAAAAGGCAAAGCTCACGCCGTCCTCAGGGCCTTGTGCCAACCGCACACCCATAAGTCAGTCGAAGCCACTGAGCACACCCTTGTGGGCGCACAGCCCGCCAGGGGCCCAGGCAGGCACACAGCAGCCCACGAAGCCTGCATCCCTTGCACCCCACGTCCACACACTGGAACCATCAGGTGCAGAGTTAGTTGCAGGCAGCTCAGACAAGGTAAAACATGGATTTATGCTGGACCTAAGAGCTCTCTAAAGGACAGAGCCAGCAGGTAACCACCACCTTGCTTCCTGGGCAAAATGGAGTCACGAGACTGTCCATCTTGGTGCTCCTTGAACTGGAAGGCTTGACGTGTGCCTGCTATGTGTGTATGGATTCAGAGCAACACAGTAAGAGCCTGGTCTTCTCTATAGTTAGTAACACAGAGAGAACAAGGCCACCAAGTCGTCTGCAAGGACCCCACTGGGCCAGCCTCCACAGGATGGCCATGATGCTAAGGAGAGCTTGTGCTGTTCAGAGCACTCTCCAGGGGCATCACAACTGCCACAGCAAACCCCACTCAGGGTGTGGACCCAAGCAACCACCTTCACCCCATGGTGGGATCTTCCGGAAGTCACAAGCAGGTGATCCTGCTAAGGACCACCGAGAGACAATTATATCACTTTAAAGAAAACACTCCTCCTGGAAACTTACTTTGGAGTCACCTCGGGATGGGTCCTGGCCAAGGCCAGCGAGGACCGAGCTGGAGGAAGAAGGACCCTGGAGGAGGTGTGGCTTTCCCACTGTCAGTGTCCACTCCCTCCCCACTGGTCAGCACCCCTTTCAGGAGACTCCCACATCCTCACAAGGCACACACCCTTTAGCCAGCTCACTCCTGCGGGGCACCCAGGCCTGGTCTCAGCCCTCACCACCACTCCACAGATGCCCCAAAACTGCCTCCGGCCCAGCCCAGCCCTCAGGTCTGCAGGGCCAGCGCTGGCTGCCTGAGGTGTCTCCCCTGGCCACTCTGAGGGAGCCTCCCCCAAGAGGCTCACATAGGAACCCACCTCTGGCCTGCTGCACCTGCTTCTTCTCTCATAGGCCTACTGTCACTCTCCCACTTGGCACCATGAGGTGACCACCAGCCTGCCAGTGTCCCTCCTCCCTGTCTCAGCTCCAGCCTCCTCCAGCCTCCTCCACCCTGGGCACCTGTCTACTCCCCTCACCAAATGCACCTCCAAACAAAAGCCTGCCGCACCTCACACACAGCTGACCACACCCCTCCACCCTGAGAGCCTCCAGTGGTTCCACAGCTCATCAGCAAGCGTCCTGACCCTGACCCAGGGCCAGCCCTGCCACTCCAGTGCAGCTCCACAACAGCACCCCATCCTGCCCCCTGGGAGGGCTCCTGTCCCTACAGGGACCAGAGACCACTATGGAGGAAGCTCCCCGTCTCCCCACAGGCCAGATCTCTGGTGTGCGCCCCACCATAGCACCATGAGGACACTGAGGAGCCGTTGGGCAACAGACTGCAGCCCACCCTGTACTGTGCTGGCCTAAGCCCTTCGCATCCCCAGGGCTGAGGGTCTTCCCTGGTTTCCCTCCATATCCCCAGCCCCAAGACAGAGCTGGTCACACAGTGGCAGTCCAGAACACCCACTGGGCACGTCTAGAGGCTCGCCCCTCAGTCAGAAGCAAGGTTCCACCCACTCTTCCTGCTGCATGAACAATGGTGGAGGACCCTGACTGTCCAGACATGGACAGACCCAGAGCAGGGGCCTCGACCCCAGAAGCAACAGTGCTCGCTCATTCTCCTGCTTCAAACAACCGCACTTACGCTGACCTCCGGATTCCCCCTTCCTGCCTGCTCCTGCCACGCCAGCACAGGGGGGCAGTGGACAGACTGACCACGTGGCTTTGGCAAAGACCTGCCTGACACACTCCCTGCAGACATTCCAAGCCCACCCTGGCTCAAGTCAGCCTTCTGTTCCACGGGAAGTCATCGCTCCTTTCTCCTCCTGTCAACGCCACTACCCAATGCTACTGTCCCTGAAAACATGGACACACAACAGGTCAGAGAGGGGAAAGGACTGCGGTGACCACGCTAGGCACTGCTGGGCAGATGCAGGGAAGCCAGATGTCCCAAGGCCTCAGGAAGCACACAGGCACTGGGGTGCCCAGCACAGGTGGGCCTGCAGGCCACGGGCACACAGAGGGGTCCTGTGGGGCTGCCCAAGAGCTGGGATGCTTTGGTGGAGGGTGGCGGCCGTGGGCTAGCTGTGTGCGCACAGGCGCCTGGGACACCACTCTGGTTCCACAGGGAAAGGTGCAAGGAAAGAGGGGAGGGCAGCTCAGCGAGCACCCCCCTGCCTGTGAACCGCATTCCGCAGCAGCACCCAGGCCCGTGTCATGGCCTCTCCTGGACACGTGGGGGCACCTCAGAGCCTGCATGCCCGGGAGCTCAAGGGCTCAGACTCACACTGCTTGCGGATGAAGCCCTGGTTGTACATCGCCTCCAGGAAGACAAAGTCACTGAAGATGGAGCGTTCCAAGACCACGCCTTGTCCTGTTTAAGAACAGGTTAGCAAAAGTTAGAATCCAGACAGGTTAAAAGTATTATTCACTAGTAATTTCATTTTAGAAATGGAAAAAAAAAAAAAATTCCATTTCTATACCAACACAGTCAAAAGACTACAACTATTTCACAAGAGGGAAATAATTTTCAAAAACTAAAACCTTTTCTATTTTGGTGACAGCTGCCACCTCACTCAATCAGCTATCACAGAAGCGTCTGGCTAATACGAAGAGTCTGTTTTTAAGCGAGCTCCTTCGCCCTCGCTGGGCCCACTCCACTCCCGCTGCTGTCCCAGCCATCTGGCTGGACTCCAGTCCTGCTTCCTTTTCTCACACCCACATGCCGCTCATCACAAATTGTCTATGCATCCTCCTAACACACCGGAACACAACCTCTGGGCCTGCTCTGCTAGCCCCTCCCTTTCCTGCCTCCCCTGGTCCCCAGCTGCTCTCCAGGCAGCAGAGGGACACTGCATCTGGCCATGTAGCACTCGTTACTCCTGATGGCCTCCTCTCTCCTGCAGGAAAATCCAGTCCCTGCCTTGGCCCTCAAGACCTGACTGTCTCTCCAAGGCTACTGCTCTGACCTCGTCTCGCTGACTCTCAGCCTCACTGCTGAAACACTGTCACCATGGTACCTGAGGGTCACTCACACTGCTCAAGGCACAGGGCCCTTGCAATCAGCCCTGCTGGGTCTGGGCAGAGGCTTCCCTTGACCTTCCCATCTACGAGAGCCCAGCCTGGCCCTTCTGTGGGGCCCCTGCCGCTCATGCACTCACTGCCTGGCATCCCTGTCTCCACCTGGGGTCATCACCCACCACCCAACTTGGAAGCACCCTCCCTGTGGGACCCCAGGCTCCTGGAAGGGGCCTGGTGTATGTGTTCAACACAAAGACGAACACACAAGGAAACAGGAGGGCTTCCGTTCAACAAGTAAAATGCTTTTAAGAAATGGTAGTCAGAAAACGGTAAAGTTTGCTTCAAAATGAAACTGGAGTGGCCCAAATACCAGTGTCACATCCAAGCTACTGCACAGTAGTGTGCATTGGGTACGGTCCTGGTGAAGAACTAACAGGTAGACTGCAAAACTCCCGTGTCCTTAGAGCAACACAAACCTAGATAAGGGCAGAGCTGTGGAAGAAAAAAACTCTCTAACCAAACACTGGACAAGCAAGACAATGACTAGATAGACCCCAGGAGAGGCTACTGAGGGCTACGCTGCATTTCCTGGTTCCTTGCTGAACGCAGAGACCTAACGGAGCACAAGGCGGTGACTACCGCCAGCCCCGTCAGTTACAGGGGCCCTGTTCTGACAGCTCGGATGACACGAAGCCAACCCTGGGGGCACTCTGGCAATCCACCATGTGACAACTGCTGTGGAGTGACACAAAGCCATAAAAACCAGCCACCTCCCCTCTGCACACACGTGGGTCAGGCCAGCAGCTTCTAGCTGTGGGTCCTGAGCTCCTACAGCAGAGTGGCTTTGACCAGAACTCAACAGTACGCCCGCTGTCCAGCTCTCTGGATGTCCCGGGGCCAGATCCCAGCTTAGTACACGACGCCAATTCCCAGGAGAGTGCGGGGGCTCCCGCGGGACCCCAACCGACCTCAGCTGCACAGGCACGACCTGTGCCCCTGCGCTCTGTCCCGCCTTCACGCCACCTTGCTTGGTGGCCCTGCTGAGCGTCTCCCAGGCTCTGGGTGTGCTGCCTGAGGCACACCCTGAGCCATGTCTGCCGCGTGAGCCCACGGGACCCTGTGTGTCCTGACCCCGACCCTGCCATCTTTTCAAGTTCTAACTTCCACCCTGTGGCTCTGTGTAGATCCCAGCTGACCTCCAGGCCTCCAGAACCATTGGGTGCTGCCCACCGTCCCTCTGTCCCTCATGCTCCCTCCTCCTGGCTGGGACCCCGCTGCCCCCCAGTCACTTCCATGGTCTCACCTCCCTCCACCATTTTGGCATAAAAATCCCACCCATAAAACCTCACCCAGTGCCCAGGGAGACGTGCTAATCTCACCCCAAAGCAACAGACAGGACTCAAGAAATCATGCTCTTACTGGAAAGCAGAACATGCCTCCGGGACCCCTGAGGGCTGCACAGTGAACAGGACTGAGCAGCAGCAGGCGGCAGCTCCGCCGGCCCTCACCTGTGCTCAGCAGGTGCTCCAGGGCGTCCGCGTACTGCAGCAGGCGGCTGGCGTACAGCCAGGACTGCAGGCGGTAGCTGTTGCCATCGTTGCTCTTCGGGTCATCGTAGAATTTCTCCAAACTACAGTTGCCACTGAACTCCACGTCCAGGGGACGGCCGTCTCCGGTGGTGCTGTCTGCGTAGTGTATCCCTGCCTCAGGAAAGTGCTTCAGGCCTGAGAGAGAGGTACCTGGTGAAGCATGAGTGACCCACTGCGGGACACACAACCCGCTCTGAGGCCACCCCCAGCTCCCTCGTGCATCCTGGGAGCAGAGACACTGCTGACCACACGCCCGGAGTGCTTCAGGGCTCAGCAGCCACACTGTACCCGTGCAGGGCCCTCCTGAGAGGACAGCCGCCCAGACAGGAGCCTCTGTGACACAGGCAGCTGCCACCGGGCGCCAAAGAAGGGCACCATGGAAAACCGGGGTTTTTTCCCCAGTCTATCCGTGTGAATGAGAGTGACGATGACAGGTCTGCAGCAGAGGCCATCACAGAGCCTACGGACAACCTGCAGGACGTGCTGCCTGCACTGCCCAGCCAAGTCCAGGTCAGGCTGAAACCAGCATGGACAGGAGACACTTTAATGCTCCAAACATCTCAAACGTGCAAAGGCCTCCCTGGGGCCTGGGCCCGCCTACTCGACAGTGAAGCGAAGTCAGTGAGGCCCGTCACGTGTCTGAGGGCCACTGCGTGTGACAGAGGCTTGTACCTAGTTTCTCTGCTATTGCTCTTGCCAGCGTGCCTTTCCCAGAACAGATGTTGCCATCCACAGTGATCACTTTGCTGGACTCGGTCAGCTTCTTGGTTGTCCTATCACCAAGCAGAAATGCCAAAGCCCCATACCGCAGCTCGCACCGGGTGCTGGTGTGAAGCTGTCCCTGGAAGACACAATGGCACACAGCACATGAGCCCTCTGGTTGCTGCAAGCATTAGCAACTTAGAAGTACCAAGAAACCCATGAGTGATAAGAACGCCAGCATCTAATCACCAGCACTGGCCGGGGCCTGGAATGGAGCACGCGGTGGGCTTAACGTTCCATGAAAATGCATGGACGGACGGCTGGCAATGGGTGGGAGAAGGACAGGAGGGAGGCTGAGGAGACAGGACGGCTCATGCCAAGCCCAGCCTACTCACCACCACCTGTTAGAGCACTTTCAGGGGATGACCTGAAGGCCCCGTGAGCTACGGTCCTAAACCAAGGTGCAACTTCAAACCCTAATGGATGAATCTGCTTTCCTCACAACACAGTGTCCCCTACCCAATGACAAAATGGCAAACACGCACGCTGCCCTTGCTAAGCTCTCTGCCCCTACTCCAGCCACTGACTCTAGCCTCCACCTCTCTGGTCACAGACCCCCTTGCTATGCTCCCTGCCCCAGCTCCAGCCACCAACCCCACCCTCCACCTCTCTGGACACAGTGTCACCTCGCTCCCTGCTGTCCTCACTCTGCAGACATCCTCATGGCTCTTATGCACAGGAGAGACACCTCATCCCCTGTCTGCAGCATATTCCTCTGTCCTCCACACTGAAGCCAAAACAATCTCCCAGCAAATAAAAATACCAAGCAGTGTGCACCTTAGTACATGAGGATGTTCTACAGGGGAGTAAGATAAATGAGAGTGTGAACGTGGTCTTCTTTTCTCTTTTTTCTGGTACTGGACATTTAGCCTGGGGCTCTTACTACTGAGCTACACCCCCTCCCTGTGCTGCCTTTAACTTGTGATCCTCCTGCCTCAGCCTTCCGAGTCACTGAGATTACAGGAGTGGCCACCACAGCCAGTTGCACAGCTCATTTTTAGAGTATTAAGTATGCCGATAATCACACTCCAGAAGACGTTCTAATAACCGCAAAACAACAAAGACTATTAATGAGGAGAAAAAACTTCTTCATGCATCAAAACAGGAAATACTTGATTTATAGGACAAGACAATGAATACTCATAATCCACTAATGGTGACCAACCCTTGGACATGGGCCTAGCACCAGGAACCTGTCCTAAGGGGACACTCATCTGTGCAAAGATCACCTATGCAGAAGCTGGATGAAATATGGTCATGATGTCAAATATAACTACCCAGCAAGAGGAGGAGTTTAAAACTCAAAGTACACGCTTACCATAAAATACTAATCACCTACTTAAATAATAAAATACTTTATTGAAAAAAACAATACAGGTGAATTTAAAATATTAAGACGAGCCCGGTGTGCACTGCTACTCAGGAGGCTGAAGCAAGGAGGATCATAAATTTGAGACTGGCCTCCACAACTTAATGAGACCCTGTCTCAATATAGACAGGGCTGGAAATGTAGCTCAGGGATAGCATGCTGAGTCCAATCCCCAGTACCACAAAAAATTTAAAAACAAAACAATAAAATAGTAAGAGGTCTTTCATTCTTGGTTTACTTGATTACTGAAGGGTGCTGGGGGAAACAGGTTGCAAACAAAACAACCAATTTAAAAAGGTACAAAAGACCTGAACAGAGCTCACAAAAGCTGTACAGACGGCAAGGAAGCACAGGAAAAGAAGACTAACAACCCTGCCATCTGGAAACCACAAGTGGAAAGAAAAAGATAAAACCAAACATTTAACAAAAAAATGGTTAATAAGCCAAATAACTGGTGCGGCCAACAGCTGAGAAGACTGCACAGTGGTGGGAGTGTCCAGGCAGTGTTAGGGAGTGCGGCCACGCACTGGGGAGCCCGGCCACGCACTGGGGAGCCCATGGAGCCCAGGCTCCTGGAGACAGACTGGCAGTTTCTCACAAAGCTACAGTCTCACTATCTGGTCCAGCGATAACTGAGATTAAAATGCATTTCTACAAAGAAATCTGCACACACATGATCACAACAGCTTTATTCATAACTGCCCCAAAGTGGCTCAACTGGATGCCCTTCAACAGCAGATTGGATGAATGATGGCATACCCATAGAGGAAGATCGTTCAGTAACAAAAGGAAGTGACCCGTCAAGCCACCAAGACTAAGTGAATCCAAATGGACATTCTAAGTGAATGGAGCAGTCTGAGGGCAACACATTGTATGGTTCAAATTATGTGAGATTCTAGAAAGCACAAAATGACAGAGGGCAGAGCCCAGGAGTGGGGTTGGGCTGCGGGAGGGGAGGAGGAGTGCAGGGGCTCTCTCTGGGCAGCAAAACTGCTGCGCAATACTTTGAGGGGTACGTGTCACGATTCATCTCTCAAAACCACAGAACTCACCCGCAAGGAGTGAGCTCAGCACACACAGGTCTTTAAGAACATCAGAACAGTTCCCAGGATGGAAGGCAGAATGCAACAGAACAGTGTGCCCGTTGTTTCAAACAGACGAAACAACCTCACTGAAAGGGCTGAGAAACGAGCCTCCAGGCAAAGTGAGGACACCATCCTGCTCTCCAGCTGGTAAAGAGCGCTGCCACGTGGGAGGACCGTGACTCCATACTCCTCCCACAGGCCACAGCTGGCAGATGGTGGGAGTGAGGTGTCTCAATGACGGAGGGCGAGGTACAAATGAGCCAGGGGAGGAGTCCAGCATGACCCACGTGGGACACAGATCAGAGTTGGGGACATCAGTATGAACTTGCTGATGTGGGCAGTGCCATACAGATGGTTCACATAGACACTCTGTAGATAGGTGTACACACTCAAGTTAGTTGATCTCCTTGCTAGCTCAGCTGACACCCATAACAATGAGCAGATCTAGGACCCAGACCTTCATTTTCCAATAAAAGGAACAGGGGCTCTTTGGAGAAACAGTTGATTCTGGGCTTGGACCACCATGTAGTGTCAAAAAGTCAGGCAGGGGCTGGGGATATAACTCAGCTGGTAGAGTGCTTGCCTTGCAAGCACAAGTCCCTGGGTTCAATCCCCAGCACTGCAATTAAAAAAAAAGTCAGGCAGTATTCATAAGTGTGCACACGATGAAGAGCATGTCACAGGAACACAGAAGCCACCTGAAAGAGCTCCCATGGCCACAGCCAGGACAGCTTGGGCAAAGAAGTAAAGCAGTGAAGACCCTTGATTCCATACCAATGTAAGTAAACACACCCCATGCGGAAAAACTCCAAAATAACGATCTGGACATTCTATGAGAAGAAGAGCAAGACTGTTCTCTGAGCATGGCACACAGGGGCTCCCTCCTGAGAATACAGGGCACAGGGGAAAGAACAGCCTCGCGTGGGAAATCAGCCCCAACACACCAGTCAGGTGACAAGGCAGCATCAACTGAAAGTCACATTCCTAGTATGTTCAATGAGATGCCAGAAGCCCTTCACCCCTGTAGTCTTCTTCCCAGCCAAAATTCAACCATTAGAAAACAACCAAGTTTCTGAGGAATCAAACACCTGCTTAGTACTGCTCAAAACCATCAAGTCACCAGAATCAAAGAATCTGAGAAACCCACACAACTGAAAGACACAAGTAGATGTTACATGGCACACTGGATGGGCAAATGGACACGGTGAAAAAAACCAATGAAGTCTGAAGAAAGCTTGGCTTTAGTTAATTAAAGGAGATAATGCACACTATATAATCTCATTTTTGTAAATAATACATATACACACATTCATAGCAAGGAAATGGGAAGAAGGCTATATATGTCAAAATGCTCACTGGAGTAATGACTGCTACAGCAAAAACTGGAACCACCCAAGATCCATCCACAGGAGGCTAATAAATAGCCTTGATCCCATTCTCCTGCTGTCCAGAATAACACAAAATAACTGACTTTTCAAGAAATATTCCAATTCATTTAAGTGTTCTTCAAGTCACGAAGCATACACCCTCTTCATCTTGCACAAGCTTCTCTGCCCCACAGTGAACGCACTGCTGAGGCCGTGCGCCGTGCCCAGACCACAGCGAGCACCTCTCTCCAGGCCTCCTGCTTCCACTGACACAGGTCCCGGAACACCCGGTATTAAAGAGCCAACAGGTCCCCTCTCTCCCCTCCTGCCGCCTCCGTCACCTCCGAAACACATGCACACGACTTTCCGGTCAGACTCTCCAAACTCGAGAGTTAGCACAGGAGCCAGGCCCCTTTAAGAGACTGGACAGCCGAGCGGCTCCACAGGTCTCCTGGGTCTGCGGTCCCGGTTCTTTGGCTGCCTTGTCCCTCCGCGTCCAAAGTCGTCCCCCGATCTCGCCTTCTCGCCCCGATCTACCCTAACTGCCCTCTGTTCCCGCCCGACACCCATCGCCCGCCGCCCTTCGAAAGGGCCCTCGGTAAAGCTGCCAGTGAACTCAGGGACGAACGTCCGCCGCGGCCACCGGGGTGCAGCCTCCGCCTGGAGCCGCGACCAGGGCTGCAGGGAGGGCGCCTCCACGGAGGGCAACCGCCGGGCGGCAGGGCCGCTCCGGACAGCGGCCCCGGGAGCCGCCGCGCAGACACCGGCCCGGCCCGCCGAGCTGCCCGTCGCCTCACCACGCGCTGGGCGCCCGCCGCCAGGCCGCGCGCTGACGCGGACGCGGGGACCAGTGTCAGCAGCCTCAAGGCCATCGCTGCGCGCTGGGCTCAGGCTCAAGGACCGAGGGGACGCGGTCGCGACGGGGTCCTCTCCTGAGGCCGGCGCGCCGCCGTGACGTCACTCCAGGGGTGCCCGCGGCGCCTGTCAGAACTTCCGCACAAGGCGGGGAGGGCGCCCGGGCGGAAGGGGCTGGGCCCGGGCGGAAGGGGCGGAGCCCTGAAGAGGCTGCGGCCCGCCCCCTGGTTCCGCCGGGTCGGGCGAGAGGCGTGGCCGGCCCGGGTACTGGGGAGCCCCCGGAGGGGCCACGCCCTGCGACCCTGGCACCGCTGGGCAGGTCCTACCAGACCTGCACTCAGGTCCAGAGGAAGACGTGAGAGGCGTACGTGCCGGAAAGAAGAAACGAAGCCGCCTCTACCTGTGATGAGGTGAGGGAACCGTAAAACCCAGAGCGAGCGCGCGAGACTCCAAGGCGGACAACCGCGGCTGCGCAGCCTTCCAAACCAAGCTCCCGGAAACGGAAATACGGTCGGACGCCGTTGACCTTTGCTCCGCGTAGAACGCCGCGCGGAGAAGACGCGGGCCGGAGCCGGAAGGGGCCGGGGACAGCAGGGTGGTCAGTGCCTTCCCAGCTCAACCAAAACACCCGCCAGGCAGGCGGGCTCAGTGGACGCACTTCACGGAACCTGTGCGGAAAGGTAAGGCCTGGCACGAGGATCCCCCGGTGACCTCTTCAGCGGGACCGCGTGCGACGCAGGCGGGCGTTCACAGGCTCGGGTCAGGGAACCAGCACAGCCACCCAAGGACCGCGTCTGCCACGGCGTGCACGAAGTCCGCACGGCGGCCGGCGAGCGAACCGTGACGTGGCTTCACACCGAAACCAACAGAAACGCAACGACCAGGCGGCAGGGGGAGGCTCGGGTTCTTAGCTTCGTCATCAAAGGTGTGATTTGTAAAAGGAAAAATTGGACCTCATCAAAATCAACCACTCGCTGAAAGACACTCTGGAGAGGATGAGAAGACAAGCTCGAGAGCAGTGAGGAGCCTGCCAGCAGGCCTGACCCAGGGCCCAGCTCTGGAGTACAGCTCCCAGCCCAACAGGAAGAAGTGAACTGTCCAGGAGATCGGAGAGGACACGGACAGGCGACTCACCGGAGAGGGGGTGCAGGTAGCAGATAAGCACACGAAGAAAGCATCCTCAGCCTCATTAGCCATGAGAGAAATGTAAGTTAAATCCCCAATGAGATATGAATACAAACGCAGCAGACATGCCAAAATAAAAAACAAGGGCATCAAATGCTGGAAGGAATGCAGAGAAGGCAGTGTGCTCACACAGGTCTAGTGAGAAAATGAAATGGTGTGGCTGCTCTGGTGAAGAATTTGCGAGTCCCCTTTAATCTAAACGAGTTTATCGTACAACTCAGTATTAACCCTGGAGAAATGAAGACGCAGGTTCTCTGAGAAACACCCAGCTGTGTTCCTAGCAGCTGAAAACTGGAGCCACCTCCTCACCCTTCAGCCATGAGAGGATCAGAAACCTGTGGTAAGATGCACTGTGGGATGCTACTCAGCAGAAAAAACAGACCAGGGGTTCTCAGAGCAGTGAATGGATCCAAAGTAGGTAAAACGGAAACAGGCCAGTCTCAAAGGGAACAGGGCGTGATTCCTTCTGCATGACATCCTGGAAATAACAACATGGAGAGGAGAACAAATCAGAGGCTGCCAGAGGCTAGAAGAAGGGGAGGGGAGGGTCTGCAAGGCCATAGCACAAGGCGTTTGCTGGTGAGGGAGATGCTGCATCTCAGTTCACCACTATGTCCATGAAATGACCTGTGCAGCCGATGAGATTGCACAGTGCTACACACACACACACACACACACTCACTCACACACATAGGAGTGTGTGTGTAACTGGCAAACCTGGACAAGCACTGCAGGCTGTACCAAGGCCAGTGTTCCAGGACCGACAGCACAGCACCTTGGTCGTGCAAGGCGATGCCATCAGAGAGACCTGGTGGGCACAAGTGCACCCTCTGTGGTTCTTCACAACTTTCTGTAAGTATACCATTAGGTCCAAAAGAAAGTTTTAAAAAGTGTATCATGCGTCCCAGCATAAAAACAAAAAAATTTTAAAGGTACTATTTGCGTTAAAATTTTCCAATACCAGGAAGATGTGAAAGACCCCTATACTGAAAACTACAAAATAATATTGAAAAACTGAAGAAGCTGTTCAGGAAGAGAGGGATAAGCATTCTTAGGTGACAGATCTTGAAATTGTGATGATGACATTCATGTCCCAACTGATCTATAGCTTCAACACAATCCCAAAAAAATTCCAAAAAGTTTTTCTTTTGTTGACAGAAATGAGCAGATTCTGAAATGTACATCCACCACTCAGGAGGAGCTAAGAACAAGGCAGTCTGAGTAGAAGAATGGTGGAAGGCCTGCTGAGGGACAATAAAGTTAGTGGCAAGACTACAGTGATGGCCACAGTGCGGTTCAGGTGTGGCAGCAGACAGGCGAGTGATGCAGAAGAGAGGCCAAACTCGATCCATATGTATATCCACTGGGTTTACCAAAAGGTACAGTGCAGAGGGAAAAGGGGTCTGTGCAGTAAATGACAGGGTGACTCAGTCAACTTCAGTCCATGTAGAAATGAACAGATCATCTTAGACCATAAAGAAAATGAACTTAAAATGGATTTCATATTGAAACATGAAAGATAAGATAGATAGGCTTCTAGAATGAAGCAGGAGAATGTCTTCATGACCTTGGGAGAGGGCAAACATGTCCTAAATGGAAAATAACTATAAAGGGGCAACCAGACATTGGGCATGAAATAAAAGAACTTCTCTTCACCAGAGGCCCATTAAGAGAACACAAGTGCAAACCCACCACCTGGAAGATCTTTGCAAAAATTCAACTACCAGAGAACTGGGACCAGAGTGTGTGACCCCTGTGTGTGGAAGAAAACCTTGTGAAGTAGGCAGAAGACAGGAAGAGGCGTGTCAGAAAGGTTGTGTCCAAAAGGACCGTGAGCGACAAGGTGCTACAAAGCTGCTCGAGCCACATGTCACTGGGGGAAGGCAAATTAAAGTCACAGGGAAATACCATCACAACCACAGAAGAATGTCTAAATTGAAAAATACATGTAATACTAAGTGTCAGCAGGGATAGGAGCTACTGGAATTCTCCTACACTGCTAGTGGGAGTGAAAATTGGTACACCACTTAACAGTTTTGCAGTTTCTACTAAACCTGACTGTTCATATACTTCATGTTGCAGCAATTATAGATACAGCCTGTATGACTAGGTCTGCCTTAGGTATAGTTTTGTGCACTTTGCAAAACTGCATGAACATAAACTAGACTGCTTATAGCAGCAGTATCCATAATATAGTATCCATAGTACTGTCCATCAACAGTAAAAAGCATGACAGCATTATGACATACATATGATTATTATACAGCAATGGGATGCATAGATTATCACTTACATGCAAAAACATGCTTTGTGGTCACACTCATAAAAGCCTCAAGACACCCAAACTAACATCTGACTCTAGAAGTCAGGGGAGTGGTCCTCTTGGGGCAGAAATGACTAGAGGGTAGGCAGTGTCTAATTCTTGGTCTCCCCAGGAGCTGGTTGCATGAGTGTGGTCCTGTTCTGAAAACACACCCATATGAAGATTCTTCATTGTGACTAATTCAGTAGGTTTGTTAAATTTCATTTATAATTTTAAAGAGCATCAGGTGCCTTATGAAATATTGTTTGTCATCACAAGTTAGATTCTGGGAACGTGATCATCCTACTGTAGACCCTGACCCAGGCTCAGAGCCTTTCTCAGGGCATCCTTAAATTCCTTGTTCCTCAGGCAGTAGATCAAGGGGTTTATCATGGGCGTAAGGACTGTGTATACTGCAGAGATGAGCTTGTTAGAGCTCCGGGTGTCGATGGCCTGGGGACGGACGTACATGAAGATCATGGCCATGTAGAAGATGGTGACCACAGTGAGGTGGGAGGCACAGGTGGAGAAGGCCCTCCAGCGGCCTGTGGCCGAGGGGATGCGCAGGACGGCCAGCGTGATGTGCCCGTAGGAGAGGATGGTGGCCAGGAGCGGGAACACCAGGATGAGGAAGGCCAGGATGAAATCCACCAGCTCTGCGGTCGAGAAGTCTGTGCAGGCCAGCTTGAGGATGGGCGAAATGTCACAGAAGAAGTGGTTCAAGATGTTGGAGCCACAGAAGGTGGCGCTGGAGATGAAGTAGACCTTGATCACAGAGATAGTGAAGCCGCTGGCAAAGGAGAAGGCCACCAGTTGGATGCACAGCCCTGTGGTCATGATGACTTGGTAGCGCAGTGGGTGGCAGATGGCCACGTAGCGGTCGTAGGCCATGGAGGCCAGGAGCACGCACTCGGTGCACACCAGGGAGCTGAAGAAGTAGAGCTGAGTCATGCACCCCACGAAGGAGATGTGCTTGCGCTGCAGGAGGAAGCCGTCCAGCATCTTGGGGATGATGTCAGACACATACCAGATCTCCAGGAAAGACAAGGAACACAGAAAGTAGTACATGGGCCTGTGGAGGGAGATGCTGCTCCAGATGGTGAGGATGATGGCCAGGTTCTCCACCAGGACGAAGAGATAGGTGAGCAGGAAGAGGAGGAAGAGCAGGTACTGCAGCCTGGGGGCCGTGGGGAAGCCCAGCAGGATGAAGGTGCTGACCGTGGTGGCGTTCTCGCCCCTCATCGTCCTCCACCTGTAAAAGCCCAGGAGGAATCGTGGCAGGTGGGGGCTGGAGCAGGGGGGGCAGAGCCAGGCCTGTGGGTGAGCGTTGGCCCAAGACAGGACTCCTGGCTCACTCGAGCAATCAGACAGTGATAATTCATTTATCTCTCAGGTCTTAAGGTAGGAAAGTCCTGTCTGCCTGGATTTGGATGTCATGATGAAGTGGAGTGAGGAGGACAGGCTGAGCTGCAGGTGTACCTACATGCTCACAAGAGCTCACACGTGCGTTCACACATGTTCACACACATGCACTCTCCATCCCTGCCTTTCTGGTCAGAGAGAAGAAGCCAGCTCAAATCAAACATGGGAAACTGAGGCCAGAGCAGCCTGAGCAGGGCCTGGAGAAGCACAGTGGGAGGGCTGGTCTCAGCAGGCAGAGACGTGCCCAGCCCTGCCATGACTGCAGTTCACCAGGGACACAGGGAAGGAGGCAGGGCATCTTCCCAGGCAAACCCAGGAGGGAGGCCCTATGGCCCAGTACATCCAAAAACATGCAGCAGAGGTGAGGGCAGGTCAGGGTGCAGCTGCAGGACACCGAGGCCAGGTGCAGCAAGTGCTGGGCCTTCCAGCTGGACTGGCCCTGTTCTTGGCCCTTCTGGTTGGCAGGGGGTGGGTAAGGATCAGCCTGACCCTGCCAGGGCCAAGCGGCTCCTGGTGCTGAATGACAGACTGGTGGGTGGCTTCAGTACCTTGATTTTAACAAGCATCTGCAAGAAGGCTGGCAGAGCTGAACCAAAACAGGGGGTGAGAGGGGGAAGAGTCCCATGAAAATAGAAGGGAGATCAGGGGAGCGAGGGAGGGAACCTGAGGAAGGGAGGAGCTGCGGGATGCAGTGGACCACTGTGACTTCCCTCTACTGTGTCTGTGAGCACCAGCCAAAAAGGAGGAACAGAGGAAGCTCCGTGGAGTGGAGGACAGAGCAGGGCAGGGAGGACACACTGGGGGCTGGAGCAGAGCAAATTACCTTCCATACACTGAACCCTGATGTTATGAGTAACGCAATAATAAAAAGACAAGATGAATGCAAATAAACCAACGAAGGGAAACATCAAGAAAAACCCAAGGACTGGCTGTTGTCACCTGTGGAAGTGATGTCACCTCCCTGGGGCTCCTGGAGGGGAAGTAGGCAGGGGCAGGAGGTAGCGGGCAGGGGGCTGGCCAGGGCCCCAGGCAGCTCTAATAGGGCAGAGTGCTCCAGGGCAGGGCAGAGCCAGAGTTTGGAGTCCCGAGGCTTGCACCAGTCCAAGACCAGTCAGGTGGACAGGGAGGCCATGCTGAGTGCCATGTCACAGCCTGCAAGGTTCCTGCAGGTTGGGGCAGCAGCCTTGGCACAGTCAGGCTTCCAACCAACCAGGACAGAGCCCCAGGCCGACAGCTGGAGGAGAGCAGAGAAGTCTCTCTGAGAAAGACAGCCAGGCTCCCTAGAGAGCTGGCCGGGGAGCGGAAGACCAGGGAGCTGCAACCCCTTGGACCAGGAGCTCAGGGGCACGCCTCCACAGGCAGTGAAGCTGAGCGAGCAAAAGCCAGCCACCAGCTCACAGCTAAGGCCACCACCTGGGTGCCCTGGAAGAGGCCCAGCAGGCAGCAGGGGCGGGCTAAGCAGGAGCAGAGAGCATGTCCATTTCCTACACTACCCTTAGCCCTACTGCACAGGGACAGAGGAGTTAGTCCCCACCAGGGACTTGCCACAGGGCCATTCATGAACACCATATTGAGCATGTTCTTCCCGTTCCTCACCCTAGACTGCCTTCTCCATGAGCCTCCATCCCAACAGAGGTCCTCATGCCCCTGTCCTGGCCCCAACAGAGCTCCCAGCCCCTTATTGCCTCATGTTGTCCCTGGGGTAAACTGGACACTGTCTTAGAGTAGGCCTGTGTGGTGTGGCTGCTACTGCAGGGCACTCTGTGACTGAAGAACCCATACCTGCTGGTCCCCCCAGGGCCCCATGGGGGCTGAGAGTGAAGGAGAGCACAACAAAGCTTGCTTCAGAGTGTGCTCCCTGGGGCACCTAAAAGGATTCCAGTTGCAGCATTTAGATTTGCTCAGGACGAGGGAATTGCTCAAGTGCCCAGCGCCCACGGACTTCAGCAGTTGCTCCTTGCTGAACGGTAGGTGGCAGCGTCCCAGGAGCACTCGGATGCCAGAACCCCAGACTGTTGGGTTGTGGGCCTCTGCCTTCCTATAACAGCCACAGCTCAGCCTGGCAGCCTCTGGCTCTGCTGGCTGTCTCTGGCAGCCAGGCTGGCTCACGCGACTGACAGATTTCAGTTTCCTTGCTTCCTGCTTGCTGGTGGTCCTACATCCAATGACAGTGTCCTTTTGGAAGAAAAGACCAAGAGACAAAGGGAGAAGGCCCCATCAGACAGCTGCACCTCCAGTAGAGGCATATGCGAAAGGTCGTGGAGGATATGCAGAGTGTTTCTGGGCCCTTCAGTCAGCTCCCGGTGACAGCTGCCACCACTAGGACCAGAGGCAGGGGCAGTTACCAGAAACTGGACGAGCAAAGAGGGTCCTGCTGTGTTGGGACTAATGACACGTTAACTAACTCAGGCTGACTCCTTACTCCCTGGCGAGTGAGCAAGATCAAGGCCTCAAAGGCGGTTTCCAAAGTTAATGATGATAAATCGGACCACCGTCAGGGATTGGTTAACGACAGTTCCGTGAACATGATCAGCTCGTGCTTGCCATATAGTCCTATGGGACTCTTGCCTGCGTGAACCCCCCTGCCTTGGTGACCTTTAAGCTGATTGGTTCCCGCCTAGCCCCCACCCTACGTAAAAGCTGTGTGACTTCCTCAGTAAATGAGTTCCTGCTGTGACTGGTCTCCCTGATGTGCCTGATTGTCCTCCGCCCGGAGAGCTGGGTGTGGGCGGTCAGTTGGCCCTACCTTTCCTGGTTTGACCTTGTTGGGGAGTGCCCCCTTCCCTTGTCGCTGGTTGATAAGGGCAAGGGGGCTTAAGACCTCAACACTGCTGTAGGATTAGGAGGGGCAAGGCCCTGCTACACCTTAGTTCTGAGCGTCTAGCATCCCAAAATGTGAGGACATGTTTCTGCCACCATAAGCCCCAGGTGGTGGCCCTTCCTTTCAGCAGCCCCAGGACACTGACATGGGGAAGGAGGAGGTAAGAGGGAAAGCAAGTGAGCCCAGGGCCTGGCCCCATCTGGGGCACTTGACAGTGGGGAGACCAGTAGGTGTGTGGAACAGCACCCGCTGGGTGGTCACAGGCACTTGTAGGGCTGGCTTGTAAGTCTGGACTTCCTGGGGAGCTCTGCAGAGAAAAGGAAACCTGAAAGGAACTGCCCAGGGTCAGGTTGGCACATGGACATGCCCATACTCCTGCCTTCAGTGTTCAAGAGTTCCCTTGTGGAGCCACACCTGCCCCATTGAGTGGCACAACTGTTCCCTGCTATGCAGTGCAAGCATGCAGTTCAGATTTACAGATCAATCTCAAGAGCACTTTCATCCCCAAACCTACTGCCTCCTGTAAAGGAGTGATAATGACCACCTGCCACTCAAGGAGGCCCAGTGTCTGATCCTGATGTGGTGAGCAGGCTGCAGTGACTCCATGGTGCACAGAACAGCAGTTCTCAGGCTGTGCCTGCCCTAGTGACTCCATGGTGTATAGAACAGCAGCTCTCAGGCTGTGTCTGCCCTGAGTGACTCCATGATGCACAGAACAGCAGTTCTCAGGGTGTGCCTGCCCTGAGTGACTCCATGATGCACAGAACAGCAGTTCTCAGGGTGTGCCTGCCCTGAGTGACTCCATGGTGCACAGAACAGCAGTTCTCAGGGTGTGCCTGCCCTGAGTGACTCCATGGTGTGTAAAACAGCAGCTCTCAGGCTGTGTCTGCCCTGAGTGGTTCCATGGTGTAGAACAGCAGCTCTCAGGCTGTGCCTGCCCTGAGTGACTCCATGGTGTGCAGAACAGCAGCTCTTAGGCTGTGTCTGCCCTAAGTGACTCCATGGTGTAGAACAGCAGTTCTCAGGGTGTGCCTGCCCTGGTGACTCCATGGTGTGCGGGACAGCAGTTCTTGGACTATGTATAACTCTGAGCTACTCCATCTTGTAAAGCAGTTGATTGCCATCAGCTACTCCATATCAAGCACAGGTGCCAAGGAAGATAACTCCACACCTTGTTTGTACACATGAACAAACACCATCTTCCCAGAACCACTAGAAGGCATGAATTGATAATTAGCTTATACATGCCAACTTATCAAAATAGATCAAGGAGCACCTGGACATGTGGGCATCCCTCATCATATCAGGAACACCAGACACAGGAACCTATCAACCTCACCAGTTCCAACCCCCTCATTTGAGACCCATAAAAAGAAGAGTCCCCAGACTGGGCATAGCAACACTCTGACCCCATCTCCTGGTCACTTGTCACAAACCTTGCCCAGGGAAATCACCACAGTGACAGACCTCTTGTTCTGTCCCTTGGGATTCAGCACTGTGCAATTTCTCCTGCATGAATGAGACAATGATCCACTCCAAGCTGACACTCTGAAGTTCCTGTCTGTCTGGATTCTCTGCCTTGACAACTGTGCAGAATTGGTCATAAAAACCCTCACTGACCGCCTGCAGTGGTGCTGAGACTCCACGCTCGTCTCTGCCTGTCCTCTGGGGCTCTGCATCCGGTGACTCTGCAGCTGTCTTAACCCTTTCTCAGTCTTCCTGTGACCTACTTAAATACCATTGTGTGAAGTGTGACGTGTGACTTGAGTGTATGGACATTAGAATTAAGATTGGAATGGAATCAGTGTGACTTAGCTCCATGTACAGCCAGAGGAATGTTCTGCTCCATTTGTGTACAATGTGTCAAAATGCATCCTACTGTCATGTATAACCAATCAGAACAAAAAAATTAATAATAAAAAAAGAAAGATGCATCCTACTGTCATGTATAACTAATTGGAACAAAGTTTTACAAGTTGGAATGGAGTGAAAGGCCTGGTGATTGCCGGGCTTCTGTCTACCAGGTGAGCCACGAGTACTCCGTGACTCGCCACCACTGAGAGGTGTAGCCTGTGAACTTATTGTTGTCCCATACATTCTGGCATCATGGAAAGAGGTGAATGTGTTTGCTCTCTTGATGACACAGCTTGCTCCTGCACTGAGTGTTGCCTCTGCAGACGGTCAGGGGTGGCTGTGTCCTCTTCCCAGCTGAGTGGCCATAGTGGGCTTTAGAGTCTGTGAGGAGGCACTCTGGGACCCAGGGGTTCCTGCCTGTGCCCAGGTTTTGCTGGAGGCTCTGGGTCTCCTGCTCCTCTCCCAGCAGAGTGCAGGCCCCCTGGATCGTGCTGGTGATTTGGATAGTGGTAACTAATCACTGAGTTGGCTAGTCAACACTAGATGGTTGATTAGACACAAACTGCACTTATTTACAAAATAAGAACTGTGCAGCGCTCTCTCTGTCACTTGCACTTTACACAATGGCTATGTTTGCTTTCAAATAAACTATTTATTTTGGAATAATTTGGGGCTTACAGAAAAGCTGCAAAGGTAGTGCAGAGTGCTCTCGGGACCCTTTGCTCTGCCCCCAAAAGCTGAAAGTTCACCCCACAGGGTCCTACTGTCTCCAGCGAGGGTGGGCCTTGGCCCCTGGCTCTTAACCATGTCCTGACTTCATGAGGACTTTTGGCTTCCACTGTCCTGCCCTGCCCAGGTCTCTCCTGCTCTGAATGGGTGCATTTTATGGGATTCTGCCTCCCTGCTTCCTAGACAGAGGCTGGAAGGCCAGCTGGCTTCTGAAGAAGGAGCTCAGCATTTTCTCACAGTGGACGAAGCTTGCCAGGGTGCTGCACACAGAGCATCTTTGGCCAGAAATCCAAACTCAGGTCTTTTAAGGAAATATGAGACACAGAAGGGCAGACTGCTATGCCCTGAGTGGATGTGTTTGGGGAGCCTGTCAGAGGGGTCTGCAGTGGCCTCTCCACCCCTGTCAGCCAGCAGCAGTTAGCCTCGATGCCTGCCTTCCTCCTGGTGGAGGGAACCAGCTGGAAGCAGACCTTAGCTGTGATGGGAGCTGATGTTCTCTGCCAGTGCAGTGAAGATCCTGGCTAGGCTGCTAATGCTGGGCATTGGGGCGCCGACCAGTGCCCACAAATGTGCACTCAGCACAGTACCCATAAATGTGCACTCAGCACAGTGGCCACAAAAGTGTATTCAGCACAGTACCCATACACACACACTGAGCACCAGTACTAATGAACTAATGCTCAGCACAGTGTCCGTAGACACACTCAGCATGGTGCTTACAGATAGAAGAGGCATTTACGAAGCCCCCAGGAGTTGAGTGGGGTGCTGAGACACAGAGGTGAGCCCTTGCCCCACCCCGGGTGTGGGAGGCACGGGTCAAAGGGTTTTCTGTCTCACAAGCGCGCACGCGCGCGCGCACACACACACACACACACACACACACACAGCTCTGCCATGACACAAGGTAAGAATGCACTCTGAAATCACAGCAGAGCGAGACAGACCCCCATCAACATAGATGCACAGGATCCTACCTGAGGGGGCCAGAAGCTCACTCTGAAGGGCTGCGGCTGCCTGCAGGAGTGAGAAATGGCTTCTGCCCGTGTCCAGTGATTTGCAGCCTGGCCAGTGACCAGGGCCCCTGGACCTGGCTCCTGAGAAGTGGGCTTCCCTGGGCACTGGGGAGGAAGAGCTGTGACTTTTTCTGCAGAAGCATGGTGACTCCAGGGCCCAATTACCCCATGCTGCTGACAGGGCTGCCTACACTGCCAATTAGCTGGGTCCATGCCTCTGTGGAGCCCATGCCCCAGGGCCCTTTCTGGTGCTTTGCCACTGCCTTGGTGGCAACTTCTGCTGTCCCCATGAGAGTGGCTACTGTCTCTGGGCAGCCCTTTGGCCCTGGGCTCACAAGGGTCATGGAGTTCCAGTGCTGAGAGCCAGGTCACACTTCTGTAGGGAATCACACTGCATGGGCAGGAGAGAGGCCAGAGCTGGAGGCCAAGCCAGAGTCCTGGCGGGCCATGCTGCTTTAGCAGGGCTTGATAGTAAGTTAGGTCCTGATACAGCTCAGAGCCCCAACCACTGTGCCCTCAGGGAAGGACTGGTCAGGCCCACAAGGCCAACAACTGCCTGGCCTATTTCCCTTGGTCCAGTTGTCCTGACCTCCCTGTGCTCTCCATTCTGATTCCACCAACCCTCCCTCTGTGCCATCAAGCATGCTGGCTCCGTCCACCTCCCTGTGGGATTTGGACTGTCTGTTCCTTCTGGAATGTTCTTCTTCCACATTAGCCCTGTGTTCCACACTCCTTCAATCCCATGCCAGCCCACGATGTTGATATCGCCGTTTACCGATGACGAGTTCTGCTCCTTCTAATGTTGAAGATTGAACACTAGAGAAGCAGCCAAGGCAAGCAGATTGAGCAGGTTTTATTTAAAGGTAATAATACAGATTTCTCCCGGCAGGAAGAAGGGGGCCATGGCTGATGTTCTAAAGTCCCAAGAAGTGAGTGCACCCTACATCTTTTATAGGTTAGGGTCTCTTTTGTTCTCCAGTTCTCTCCCCTTATCTCTCCTTCCTGCCTACGTGACTAGGCTTGGTTTTGCATTAAGTGAGAAGCCATGGGCAGGGGGAGGGCCAAGGTGATTCAGGCAGGCAAGGGCCCAGGGGGCACCAATTAGCAGCTCCTTGCCTGCAGTCCTTGATAAGGGCAGGTAGATTTGGTAATCCATGGGCTCTGGAGCTCCTTGGCATTCCATTCTTCCAGGAACAATCTCCAACTTCCAGAGGCAGATGGCTTCATGGCTTCATTTCCTCAATTTGACCCGATTCCCTATTTCTACACTGACTACCTGTCCTTAATTCTGGCTTCAATGTCATCCTTCCATCCCTCCTGGATCAGTCTCCTCCTTAGGCTACAAGAACGTGCGTGCTGTCTCTCCTGGCTTCTGGTGGCTCCAGGGCTGGTGGCAGCCTCTGGGTCACATTGCCTCCTCCATGTGCCAAATCTCCTCCGTGTGTCTCTTGTAAGGACACTGGTCATTGCTCTTAGGCCACCCAGACAATCCACAACACTTTCCCTGTCCCCAGCTCCTTTATTACCTCATTTTACTGGAAGAGTCATAAAGCAGGTCTTACAAATATAGGTGTTGCTATTATCTCTACAGCACTCAGTTCTGCAAGTTCAGAAGGACATATGACATTTTAAGCCTGAAATTGGCGAAGTTACTTGGATAGAATGGCTTTCCATGGCCACAGGTATTAGTGACAATCAGGTCCACTCCCACTGGAGAACACAGATTGCCCCTTATGAGATGGTCTCTGGGACGTCTGTGCCACCAGAAATAGCCTCTCCCATCTCGGCCCCCCGCCACCTGGCAGGATGGGAGCTGCTGGGCTTACGTGCACAGCACAGCGTATTCCTGGACCAGGTACGGGAAACCCTCCGTGATCTGCCCACTGAGAGTCTGTTGTACCCAGCGGCTCGAGACCCCACAAAGACCACCAGAGACCACAATCAATGCAAGCAAGAAAGAGTCATTTATTAGCAAGCTCGAGCCTGGTCCTCCGCGCACTCGGTAACCAGTGACGCTAAGAGGCCCCGAGCCTTTGTTCAGCAGGCTTTTATAATGAAAGGCAAACGGTTTTACAGTGTTCTTTTTAATTGGTTAACATTTGAACAGCTAAACATTAGTCCTCCTCTGGTTGGGTCCTGCCAATCTATTTGATTCTCATTGGGTCCCACCAGAACTGATCGGTCCTAGAGGAAGAAGGGAGGAGGGAAGGGGTGAACTGTGCAGGAGATGAGTTGGAGTTAAGGCCCCCCTGTCCTTGATAGATAAGGTTCCTAGGCAGCTGCACATTTCTCAGACAAATATTTCTTAACAACTTCGATAAGCACGGGGGCCCAGCAGCCCTGTTTGTGCTGTATTGGCTTTTGAGGGTGCAGTCGCAACTGCCTGCATCTGGTAATTAAGACAGTTAGCTGCACAGATATCACCCTGTTCTCAACAAGTCACACACCATTTGTGGTCTGGAACCCAGATGTGGGTCCTCTTGAGTCAGCGCCCCCAGCTGGCGGCCCGCGCCTTCCGCCCCCGGTGTGGCACAGTTCCCAGGACCGGTGTGGGAGAGCCGAAGCGGAGACCAGCACCACCATTCCTCCAGGGCAGACGGCGCTCTAGGCACGGACTGCTTTCTAAGGCCACCCGTCGAGACATGTGGGCCATCAGGAAAGCCTACTCTTCCCCAGTTTCCTGCGGTCCCAATCCTTCCTTCTCTGTTCCGGGAAGTCCATGGCAGTTTTAGCTAGGGCCTGAACTTAGTTAAAAAGCAGGGCCGCTGTGGGGTCTGTGGGCTAACGCCACCAGGCAGGCCGTCTCCACCAGCCCCAGTGCGGTGGGTGTTCTCGCAAGCCACCGAAGCCCCAGTGAACGCGTCCTTGACGCTCCAGACGCTGCTGACACTCACTCCGGAATCTGCTAGAAACGATGCTCTGACACTTGGAAGGCCTGTCTGCCGCAGCCTGGAGAGGTGTGTTGCTGGGTGTTGTTCTTCTAGGCTGCTCGAGCTCGTGACCTGGGGACTGCCACCAGGTTAGATCCAGGAGGGTCCCTTCAGCCACTAGGGTTCTGCGCCCTCCCAGCATGCCCTGAAACTACCCCAGGAAAAGTCCCTCTCCTCGAGACCTTGTTCATAAGGCTCACACAGACTCCTGATCTCAGGTCGGCGCCATCCCTTAAGTCAAATCCACCACGGCCCAAGCCACATCCGTGGCCTGACGCTCCCCCAGGGAAGCGGTGTTTCGCCCCTGACCTCATACTTCCTCCTGATCTGTACGGTGTTCCTCCGATTGATTGGGATCATCCCCTCTGCCTGCTGTAAATCAGGTCAGTGGGGCTAGATTCCCAGAGGCTCCCAAGGCAGCGTGTCCCAACCTGGACACGGGCTTCCCTGGGAGAGGCCTTTGCGCCCTGTCCTTGGGTGTCTCCTGCCATAAATTCAGAAGCAGCCTCGACTCCCTGTTTTACCCACCCTGACCCCAAATGCTACTTGAACACCCAGACGGTTCCTGGCCAGTCCATCCCGCCCAGGTCCACTGCTCAGCCCCAGTGGCCTCCCTGCCTGCCCCACAGTCTCCCTGCCTCCCACCAGGTCCCTGTCTACCTCTCCCACACCTGCCGAACCGGCTAGGGATGCACACCCAGCACACTCACAAGCAGCTGCCAGATAACATCGCCAAGAGCCTTCTGGCTTTTGATGCCGGCCATGGCCAGTGTGCACTGGGGGCTCTGCCTATGGCTGCCCCTGGGGTCCCAGGCCCCGGACTACCTGAGCCTTCCAGGTCTGCATGTGCACTGCACCCTGCCTCACGGCTTTGTCAGTGAAGCTGCCCAGGGCCCCCTCTCCTCCTCGATCCTGTCCAGGGGCCCCTCTCCTCCTGCGTCCTGCCCAGGGCCCCCTCTCCTCCTCGGTCCTGCCCAGGGCCCCCTCTCCTCCTGCATCCTGCCCAGGGCCCCCTCTCCTCCTGCGTCCTGCCCAGGGCCCCCTCTCCTCCTCTGCCCTTTAACGTGAAACCCTTCTTCCTGCCTGTTCTGGGACTCACTCCACCCAATGTCCTCCTCCCCTCATGCTGAATTCCTCTGTCCCGTGGCCCTGCCTGCACCTACCTGCACCTGCCACCACCACACACCACCCCTGTCCCCTGTGTCCCAGCAGCTCGTGCCGGGCTTCATGGGTCCAGTGCTGGACAGGCAGACTTGGGCTCCCCTCCCTGAGCATCTGCATGTGTTACAGGTCAACAGAGGTCAAGTCAAACAGCGATGAGCCTTTTTATTTTCTCAGAACTGCCCGAGGGTGGGGAGGTGATGTGGAGCAGAGCTGCTCCCCAGGAGTGTAGGAGGGCTGGCCTGTGCAGGAACGCAGGCTGTGCACACTCAGTCCCCAGGCAGAGCTAGCTCAGGTGAGCTGGAGCTCACTTTGCCACATGGCTCAGCATTGCAGCCCTGAAGCCCATGATGCTTATGGCGCACTACGAGGGGTGTGCTCGTCACTCTTCTGAAAGGCCTATGGCGATTTTAAAGGTGAGAAAGATTCACTGAACTCTACCAAGTCCTTCTTTGCTCGTGTGTTAAGATAAAGAAACAATAAGCTCCAACAGCAACAGGGCCGTGGAATGAACCTCCGTGAGCTGAGGGAGCAACACAGACGTGGGGGCCTTGTTAAGATCACTGCGAAAACACCGCTGCCCCGACGCAGAGACTTTCCACCTTAGCACTCGTGGCCGGTCAGCGAGCAGGCAGCATCTGAGGGGCAGTTCCAGGAGATGGGGAGGTGCGCCCTCCTACGGCCTGGCCTGGCCCAGAGCCTTTCTCAGGGCGTCCTTGAATTCCTTGTTCCTCAGGCAGTAGATCAAGGGGTTCAAGATGGGCGTGAGGACCGTGTAGAGAACAGAGATGAGCTTGTTAGAGCTCCGGGTGTCGATGGCCTGGGGACGGACATACATGAACAGCAAGGCCGTGTAGAAGATGGTGACCACAGTGAGGTGGGAGGCACAGGTGGAGAAGGCCCTCCAGCGGCCTGTGGCCGAGGGGATGCGCAGGACGGCCAGCGTGATGTGCCCGTAGGAGAGGATGGTGGCCAGGAGCGGGAACACCAGGATGAGGAAGGCCAGGATGAAATCCACCAGCTCTGCGGTCGAGAAGTCTGTGCAGGCCAGCTTGAGGATGGGCGAAATGTCACAGAAGAAGTGGTTCAAGATGTTGGAGCCACAGAAGGTGGCGCTGGAGATGAAGTAGACCTTGATCACAGAGATGGTGAAGCCGCTGGCAAAGGAGAAGGCCACCAGTTGGATGCACAGCCCTGTGGTCATGATGACTTGGTAGCGCAGTGGGTGGCAGATGGCCACGTAGCGGTCGTAGGCCATGGAGGCCAGGAGCACGCACTCGGTGCACACCAGGGAGCTGAAGAAGTAGAGCTGAGTCATGCACCCCACGAAGGAGATGTGCTTGCGCTGCAGGAGGAAGCCGTCCAGCATCTTGGGGATGATGTCGCACACGTACCAGATCTCCAGGGTGGACATGATGCCCAGAAAGTAGTACATGGGCCTGTGGAGGGAGGTGCTGCTCCAGACGGTGAGGATGATGGCCAGGTTCTCCACCAGGACGAAGAGATAGGTGAGCAGGAAGAGGAGGAAGAGCAGGTACTGCAGCCTGGGGGCCGTGGGGAAGCCCAGCAGGATGAAGGTGCTGACCGTGGTGGCGTTCTCGCCCCTCATCGTCCTCCACCTGTAAAAGCCCAGGAGGAATCGTGGCAGGTGGACAGGCAGCAGGGGGGGCAGAGCCAGGCCTGTGGGTGAGCCTTGGCCCAAGACGGACTCCTGGATCCTGCCCGCACTAGGGCAGGAAAACAGAAGCTCCGGGAGAAGCGTCAAGCCTCAGGTGCCTCAGATCCAGGTCGCTCTGGACCCGGCTCTGGAAAGCCCTGCCCACCTCTTCCCCAGGCCTCTGCACCCTAAGGACACCCGCGCTCCTCACACCGCTCTCTCCAGGCGACGAGGCGTGCCTGCAGGGTCCTCCGTGTTCGTTACCTGGTGTCTCTCCTTCTGTCTATGTTGGTTGGTAGCTGACCTTTTGCCTGGTTCAGGGTTGATTTTATCAGTGACGTGAGGTCAATAGGGCCTTGGGAAAGGTGGGTGACCAGGTGCAGGTCGGCCGGACCCATCCCAGGCTCTCCCAGGTCCCTGTCTCTGCACATCGCGGGGAACAGAGGAGGGAGAGGGCTCAGCCCAGTTCTGGAAGAGGATGTGGAGCAGCGTCCAGGCAGGAGGGTGGAGGGGGCCCCGGCCGAGAGCGGCATCATGTGTCTGGCAGGGCTGAGTGTGAAGGCGTGGGTGAGACGGGGCTGGGAGCTGGGGCCACACGGCTGGTGTAAGGAGCAAAATTAAATGTGTGACATTCTGTGTGCTGTGTAACTTGCAAAAAAACCCAACTTGTTGCCTCTGTGCTGTGTAACTTGCAAAAAAAAACCAACTTGTTGCCTCTGTGCTGTGTAACTTGCAAAAAGTAACTTGAGTGCTCTGTGCTGTAATGAGGCAATGATGTGGTGTTGCCCCAAGATACGATTGACGTTGCCCCCAAGCTGGAGACATGTGTAACTGACCCCGAGTAAGATAACTAAATTTCCTCGGACCAAGACTGGCTGGCAGGGTCTGATAAAAAGAGTTTAAAAGGACTCAGGATGAGCCTAGCTCCAGTCCCCGTTTTACGCCAATGACGCCAGTGTTGCGCCAAGCCTGAAGGGGACTCACTGACTTGCTCGTTGCTTGATGGACCATCCATCATCCTGACCGTGACCAAGACGTTCCTGTGGAAGTGACAGCGGAGCTGCCCGTGTGCACCCCGCCTGAGACGCCTCCGCCCGGCCTGCCTCCGGGAACTCGCCGCCCTCCTTCGCCTTCCAACCGTCCTCGCCGATCAGGACTCCGGCCGGAGGGAGCTCCCCAGCGAGACCTCCTGAGCTGGCTTCCTGACTGACCTCTGGGAGCTGCTGCCCTTCGACTCAAGACATGTCACACAGGTGTGGACCTTAGGAACGGGCCTCAGTAAGGAGTGAGTCTTGTCTATTCGGGGCTTATAATAACTTAGTGATTAAGTTATGTGTGATATTGGTGTGACTAAAAGTTAGAACAACTATAAGTAATTGTGTGATGAGCATCAAATAAAAGCCAACTGATTTTGGACCAGATTCACTCTCACTGACTCCTCCTTGCTGCTCGTGACAGCTGGCTTCTGGAACAGTCTAGGAGCTGCCCATGCAGAGCAGCAAGAGCCCGAGAGCGCGGTAGGGAGGCCGTCTTAGCGTCGTTTTGACCGCAGGTCCCTCCTCCCACCTCGCTGCAGCCCTGGAACCAGGTTCCACCTCAGAGGGCAAGAGGGAGGCTCCCTGGAAGGTCTGAGGACCCACCCCGGGTGGTGGCTGCCCAGGACACAGACCTGGGTCTTCTAACGCCACGGCTGCTGCTCTCCTAGCGAAACACCAACAACAGAAAGAGCCAGCCCGTTCGGCACTGGCTAGAAAGCTAGACTGTCAGGACAGTTGATAGGGTCACCAGGGACCCTGGACGACTCTGACAGGCTACAGAAACAAGCCCACAGACCTAGCGGTGTTATTCGGGAGAAAAGGCAGAGAATTCCTGCTAACAGAGAAATGCAGGGATGTGGGGCTGGTCTAACCGACCCAAAGCCAGCGTCCACGCCAACAGGCAGTCTGGCTGAGTAGGTCTCTCCAGTCTGTGTTCTGGAATACCATGTGGTCACTGAGCAGAGGGGCAGCGCGGGCTGGTCGACTTCCCAACACAGGACAAAACACCTGAGGGGTCAACCTGAAGAGGGAAGGCCTCTCCACTCAGGGTCTCTGCTTTCAGCCTGGCCCCTTGACCCTGCTGCTTTGGCCTGTGGAGGCCCCGCAGGCCACACAGGGCTGGGGAGAGAGCTCAGTCGGTAGACGCCCGCCTTGCATGCACGAGGCCCTGGGTTCAACCCCACACGCACACGTACACGCACACACAAACTGTAAATGAAGATGCAGCTCGTCGACGAGGCCACTCGCAATGTTGGTTTAAAGGCTACTAAACTCAGGACCCTGAGAAAACGCCTCTCTTTATAATGCCCACAGAAACCTGGGAGAAATGACCTGCAGCTGCTGCAGGAAAGTCCAGTCTTCACCGTGGAAACCAGGGCAGTGGCGTGGAAAGCGGAAGCAGCTCGCGGCAGAGAACACAGGCTGCCAACCACACCGGGAGGAAGGCACGCCCTCCCTGCCCACTCCAGTTGGGCAGGAGCCCGAGCCGCAGCCCAAACCCCCAGAGGACAGTGTGAGGACGCTGCGACTGGCCAGCCAGGGACATTCCAGGTCCAAATGCTTCCATGGCTTAGCCAGAAAGAAGGAAGGAATAAGAACTCAACTCAAAGTCAGAGCATCACAAGGCAGACTGGAGGAGAGCAGAAGAAAGAAAAGAAGAAATAAGATCGGTTCTCATCACTCAGGAAAAGCAGTGCCTTGCTGGACAGCAGCCGTGAACCAGGGAGAGCACCCTGTGGGCTGAGTACACAGCGCTGTCAGGCCCGGTTCTGGGGCAGGAGGACGCACTGCAGGAGAGACGTCAAGGTCAGACCGGCCACATGGGCGCGCCTGCTGTCCTCAGCGGTCCTCCTCGAGCCACTCCACCAGGGCTGTAAAGGGACGTCGGGCAGGACCGCGTGAGTGCGTCAGCACCCTGCCAGCCGTCAGGCAGAGGCCCCTTTCTGAGGAAGCTGCCCACAGGGACTCCACTGGTCACCACGTGCCTAGACCTGCTCAAGTCAGAGACGGACGCCCAGGGCTTATCGGGCAGACCGCCGTGCAGCCAGCTGCTGTCCTGCGTGGACGGCACTAGCGGTGCTCAGGTCCTGACAGAACCTCACCAGGATCACGGCAGGAAGCGATGCAGGTGACCCTGACATGTCCCCGAGGTCACAGGCTCGAGTAAGAGCCCAGCCCTGTGGCCGCTTCAGAGAGCGCAGGACTCCCAGGAGCTGCGCGCATCTCGGGGCGAGGGGACCTCGGGGCCTCAGGACCTCGGGGCCTCGGGACCTCGGGGCTGGCGCACCTGCCACAGCGATCACGTCGCGGGTCCTGTTGACGCCCAAAGGCATTCTTTACAAACGACCCCCTTTCAGAACACTTGTCACCCCCAGGAAGAGGGAGGTGGTCTGTCAGGCAGCCTGGTCGTCGGTGTCACCGCCGCCTGGGCATCTCGTAGCCAAGTGCCAAATCTGCCCTGCCCTGCGGGGTCGGGTGCGGGGCTCCTGTGACTGGGTGACAATGCGCCCACGTGCCGCTTACCACAGAAAGGCACAGAGGTGGACAGGCCCTCCTGTTTCCAGAGGGCGTGACGCTTGGCCTAGAGAGTCCACAGCACCTAGCAATCGGGGTTCTGAACGACACTGAACACACAGCGTCACCAGTGACCACAGTCAGAGCCCGGCTGCGGGTGCTGTAGAGAGGGCTCGAGCTCCCGGAACCGGACTCGCTTCTGACTGAGGTGCCACCGAATTTGCTTTTTCTTGAAACAAGATAAAATAATTCTCACAACCCTCTACAAGCAGGGCCGATGGGCATGGCAAGCAACTCAGGAAAAAAAAGAGCGGAGGCTCAAAGAAGCCTTGCCGCTCAGATCAGAGAGAACACCATCCAGACAAAAATGGCGATTTTAACACAGTGAGTATTTAAGACAACGAGCACCACCTTCGAACTGTGTGGAAGCCAAATCAGAGCGGCAGCCGACCCGGCTCCCGACAGCCCTGCCGGACGTGCCCAGGAGAGGAGGGGGTTCTGCCTCCTGGGGTTCGGTGCAGCGGGGGCCATGTGCTGGTGGACAGAGCGGAAGGCAGGAGCAGGGGCTGTGTCGGGTCGTCAGGCAGGGACCCTGACCAGGAGGCTGGCCAGACGCCACTGGGCAGGGGTCAGCCTCTCGTCACTCGCCCAAGCTCACCCAGAGCCTGGTGGTGGCGGTCACGTTCAGGCAGCTGGGGCAAGTCAGGAGGAAGGCTCAGTCCCAAATCCCGTCAGCAAGGGTCACCTGCAGTGCGGGCAGGGAAGAGGGCCCAGCAGGCACTGCTCAGGGGGCCGGGCTGGGACTGGACAGCTGGGCGGCAGCAGTACCAGCAAGGAGGTGACCCCTGGGTGAAGGCTGCAGGAGGTGAAAAGTGACCCTGGGGCTCTCTGGGGACACAGGGAAAGGGCACCACAGGAAGCAGGGGTCACAGGCCTCCAGGGGCCAAGGCGAGGACCTTGGTTCTTGCTCTGACCCAGATTTTAAAGATGGGTCTAAAGGAGCCAGTAGGAAGCTGGTGGTGTCCCTGGAGCAGGGGGCTCGGGCACGGACAGGGCCCTGACCGTAGCCATGACATGCAGCCAACTCCCTGGAAATGACTCTCCTTGACAACAGGGTGTGGGTGAGACTGGCCGAGCAAAGTGGCAGGACGAAGGGGACAAGGACGGAGGTGGAACGTCCCCCGGGGGGCAGCAGGGGCAGGGGCTGTGGGGACAGTTCAAGGCGGAGGGCCATCCCTGGAGTGGGTCCAGGCCAGGCGTGGGTGAGGCTCTGCCCAGAAGAGAGAGCTTGTGCTCCATGAGGTTGGAGATGCAGGACCGAGGAGGCCATCGGGCAGGCAGGCACAGGCCACTGGTGACCTGGCCAGGATGGCCAGGGAGGTCTGGGGACAGAAGCCCCTCGGGGGAGGGAGCAGGCAGCAGGGGTGAGATGTGGAGCGAGCAGGAGTGGGGTATCACCGGACGGAAGCGGCGAACACTTCTGGAAGTCGGGCGGTTCCCGTGTCCAGCAAATCACGCCCTTCTGTTTTTCTGCGACCTCGCAGGGGAGCTAGATATTCATGGGAAGCTTCTGGGACCTTGGTGCTGTTAGCGAGCACGGTGGAAAGGGTGCAGGGCAAGCATGCAGAGTTTCGCCAGCACCGACAGACTTCCAGAATGTGCTCTGGAAGGTCAGTTGCCAGCTGCTGCCTGGGGAACTGGTCAGTCCAGGTCTCAGTGCCTGCAGAAGACCCTGCCCAGGAGGGGTAGTCACAGCAGGCCTGGGAGTGGGGGCCGTGGACACTGAGCACCCCCTGCCCACCATGCTAGGCCTCTCCCGGAAAGTCCCCTGCACCACCTGGAGTGCCCCTGGCCTGAGGGGGAGGGAGGGGTCCCTGCAGGCCTGCCGTGGACAGAGTTGGCCTTTGCCTGGACTGCGGCTAGGTCTGAGCTTGGGCTGTCAGCACAGGCAGGGCCATGGCAAGCGGAGGAGTCAGTGCAGGAGCTGGCCATGCCCAGAATAGGTCAGGAGGGGCTGGCCTGCTCCCAAATGTCCCTGTTCGGGTCCCTCAGCCCACGTGGCTGGAGGGAGCGGGTGTCCAGGGAACTGTTCTGCTCCTTCACGGTGTGTGCGTTCCCTGCAGATGCACACTGCCCAGTTGCAAAAAGGACACTGTCATTTTTTTTTTTTTTTTTTTTCCAGTGCTGGGGATCGAACCCAGGGCCTTGTGCTTGCAAGGCAAGCACTCTATTGACTGAGCTATCTCCCCAGCCCATGACACTGTCATTTTTGACCTTGCTGAAGATGGGACCAGCAGTGTGGTGGCACCCCCTTGGCCCCCTCCTCCACTAAAGAGCCGTGGTCGAGCTCAGAACCCTCACCATGCTATTCTCACTGACGGAACACCAGCGAAGGCCCCTGCAGAGCCTGTGTGGCTTGAGGCTCCTGTCTTCCCGCAGGGCTGAGTGCTGTCTCGCCAACGCTGGACTTGTCCGCAAACTCGGTGCTGCTTTCTGTGGTGAAGACTGCGAAGCCTCGGTCTAGCCCCAAAATACGGGACCAAGAGCAACTGCTGTGCCCACCCACTGGCACGAACCCCCTCTGAGCATGAAGATGAAGGAGATTCCAGACCCGAGGCCCAGATGTTTTTCAGGAGATGGCAGCTCTGGACCCCTGCTGCTAACACACCTGCTTCCCGCTGATCCCTGGGGGTCCAGCTGTTGGTCCTACACCAGCAGAGGGTGGAAGGCATGAAGAGGGCGGAGGGGAGAAGGGGGTGCAAGCAGGAGCCATGTGGAGGAGGCGGGAGGTCCTCCTGAGACCGCAGCCCTGGTTCTTGTCCACCAGCTCCCCAGTGGGGGTCCATGGCAGGGAGGGTTTCGGTAACAGCCCCTGCCCACAGTCCTGCCTGCTCGGGCAGCCAAGGGGGCTGGCACGTGGGCACTCGCCTGGGAAATGTGGCCTTCCTGAAAGGTCCCTGCCTGCTTCTCTCCAGCAGTGTGCAGGCAGGAGAGAAGGGCCAGCCCGAGGGTAGACGTGGGGCCGGCGTCACCATATCCCACCCTGGGCACAGAGCACCCGAGCAGCAGGGCTGCAGGGCTCCTCCTGGGTCTCAGGGTGGGAGCGGGAGACTCTGGGGGGCAGGCAATCAGGGCTGGCTGAGGCGGGAGGCAGGATGCTGCTGGCGGGCTCTGGCCTGCAGAGGCAGAGTGTGGTGCCCCGGTAGGAGGCAGGGCCCGGGGTGCGTCGCCTGCGAGGTGTCACCGGGCCTGGGGCTGGTGGTCACCTCACTGAGAGGGAAGGACACTGGGATGCCTACCTTGGAGGGCAGCAGGAGTCTCCTCCGCCCAAGGCCGCCCTGAGCTGGCTTCTCCCTGCTGCTGACACCTGACTGGCTGGCCCTGCTCTGAGGGTGGCAGCCTGAGGAGTCACTGGGGAGGAAGGCGGCTGGCTCCCTTCCCTTCATGCCCAGATGTGGGGACTCCAGGGTCCAATTACCCTGCCGCCACAGCCACTGCCCCTCGCTGCCAATCAGTACGGATCCCGGGTGCTGGATGGCGGCTCTCTGAGGGGCAGCCCAGGACGGCCTGGTAACATGCAGCCCAGCTAGCTTCGGGGTTGACCACCTACCTCCCGTCCAGGTGCGCAGACCCTGGGCTGGGCCTTCTTCCTGCCCACCATTCTCTGGCCACACTGCCCTGTCCTGCTGGCTTCTCCCTCAGGGCCATGGCAGGGGGGTCGCTCCTGCCTGGAAATAGAGCACTTTTCCAGACCCAGTGACCAGTTCCAGTCCAGGGAGAGGATGAGGTAGGACCCTGTTCAACCCCAGAGCTTGTGAGTGCTGTCGCTCACAGGGGGAAGGACGTTTGAGCTTCTGGCATAAGGTGATAATTTCTTTTTTCCATCCATAACCAGTGCAAACATCCATAAATCTCATAAAACAGACCTTCCTTATGACGGCACGCACACGTGTGGCTGCAGGACTGGAGTCATCCTGCAGCATAAAATAAAAAATTCAAAAAAATAAAGTAAGACTTTCAAGAAGCAAAAAAAAAAAAAAAAAAAAAAAAAGACCTTCTTAACAGATATTTCGTAAAGCAGTTTTGGGGGTAGAAGAAAGGGAGATGCACTTTGGGAGAACCACGGAGCCCAGCGGGAGTGGGAACACGGTGGGGGAGGGCTGTCCTTCCTGAGATAACACTCTGACTTGCCAGGGTCTCCTGCCCTCGCAGGCCAAGGCCCAGCTGAGGCGAGCAGGTGACAGAACCACACTCCATGCACTTGGAGAAATGCAGACTACGGCAGCTGGCATGGCTGGATTTACACCCATCAGAACGGCTGCCGTGGAGCACCGGACAGCTGCAATGCTGGCCAGGAGGCATGGCCACAGGCGCCCTCCTACACTGCTGGGGGACACGTGCATACCACTCAGAAAAGCAGCTTTTTTTTTCTTATAAAAAAAAGTGAAATGTATGTCCTCATGGAAATGGCAACAATGTACAGCAGCTCCGTTCCTCTTCTCCCAGAGCTGGAGATGACGAGCTGTCCTCCAGCAGGTAAAGATCGACAAACTGCCATTCACCCCAAGTGGAAGTCTGCTCAGCAGTAAAAACGGACCACCATGGACTCACAGATGAGGGTGGACTCCACGCCTTATGTGCGTGTCCCTTTGGATATCTTCCTGGGTTATACTGTGCATTTCTCCAGTTGCTGATCAGCGGGCCCACGTGCCCACTGACCATCCTTGTGATGGGCCTTCTTTCTTCTCGTGGGTCCCCTGCGTCTCCTGTTGTTCTGCAGGAGTTCCAGGTTTACGCCACCATGCGTGCTGCTGGCGGGCTGTGTGCCTTCAGGTGGTTCTCCACTGTCGCTTCATCTCTTGACCTCTTCTGAGCAGGAGAAGGCACCCAGGGCCCCGAGGCGTGGAATTCAGGGCTGGACACCTGTTTCCAGCCCCTGGGGAGAGCGTTAGTCCACCTAAGCTAATCGTGGTTATGACATCCATTTGCCTTGGAGACAGGGGGGCCCAGAGTTTCGGGAATCGGCTTGTGGAGTTGCTCTGGAAACAGTTCATGGCCTCGGGTGGCCGCGGCCCACTCTGCAGCAAGAGGATGTTCTTCCTCCGTGATGGAAACACACCCTCCCCGTGACCGTCTGGGTTGTTAGTTTTCTTCCTTGAGGTCAGCACCTGCCAGTGCCCTGTTTCAGAAATACTCAGGAGTCAGGAAGATGCCTCCAGTTTTGCTCTAGAAGTGGTCTGGATCCATCATGACCACCTCCTCCTTCTCTCCATGGGTCATGTTTAGCCCCAGCTTGTCCATCCTTGGAAGGAATGGAAGCTGCAGCCACTGCACTGACCCAGATGGCTGGCCGCAGCCCCCACTGAGCCTGTGCCTTCCCCAGGCCACGCCATGCCCACGGGGAGGCTGGCAGGCACGAAGCCAGCCACCTGCCACAACCCCTGGGCAGCCAGCCAACCCCCTACATTCCAGTGTTTCAGGAGCCCACCCAGCACCCGCACCCGGGCATGGAACTGGTGCACTGATCCTCCCTAGGAGCTGTTCCTGCTTCCCATGCCTACAGCCGTGGCTCTTGTCCCAGGACCACAGCAGCAGACAAGGACAGTAAGCTGCGGCCATGCAGGGCAGAGCTGTGTCACAGTCCCAGCATCACCCCTCTCCAGAGCTCAGGAGGGGAGGACTCTACCTACGGACCCCCTCTTGCCCTGCCAGGTGTGAGCACTTGGCTCCGGCCTTTGTCCCCACCATCTTTTTTCTAAATATATATTTTTAGTTGTAGTGGACATGATGCCTTTGTTTTATTTTTACGTGGTGCTGAGGATAGAACCAGGGCCTCACACGTGCCAGGCGAGCACTCACCACTGAGCCGCAGCCCTGCCCCCGCCACCTCACACAGGCACCTTGCTGCCAGGCCGTTCTCTGCTACGCCCTGCTCTGTGTGGGCCGTGCCCATCATCAAACACCGGGGGCTGAAAGTGCGACTTGGTGGGCACAGGGCACCTCCACGGTGCGGACGCAAGGACAGCTGTGTCCAGCCCATCTGCCACATGCTGAGTGCCCACCACTGGGACAAAGGCAGAGCACACCCCTGTGCCCGGAGTGACGGGCAGTGCCCCACGTGCCCTCTGCCCTCTCTGGCAGGACCTTCCTCGGGGCTCCCCTGCCCTTCTCAGCTGTCTCTACTGCAGACACCTGTGTCCCATGCCTCAGAGAGCGCGGGAGGGACACGCCTGGCCCTGCCCCCTGCCTGCTGCAGTGCCTGCATCCACTCGTCCGTGCACCCTGGCGAGCCCCTCGGGTGAGGGGGTCTCCTGAGGGGCATCCATGCGTCCTGCTGGACTCCCACGGTGACTTCCACGAAGCCTCTCTTCACCCAGCTTCAGCTGCCAAGGCAGAATACCTGCGTCCGGTCACTGATAAAGAAGAGAGGAAGCTGAAGTCAAGATCAGTAGTGGCTTCCGGCAAGGGGCTCTGTCTGTCCTAAGGTGGCACGGAGCACCACACAGCATCCTGGGCGCCAGGAGGAGGTGTGGGTAGCTCTCAAGTGGCCATCCCATCCCCACCCAGGGCAGGGAGCCTCCTGAGGGCTCCGCCCACCCTCTCACCACTTGCCCTAAGGCCACACCCCCAAAGACTACCTGCCAGGCCACCCTGAGGACAGCCCTGGACCCAGTTCTGGGGGGACAAAGCACCAGGTGTGAACTACAGCAGGCCCGACCCACGGGCAGCCTTTGAACAGCCTGCCTCCACTGCCATCCGCCCTGAACCCACCCTCTTGAACCGGCCAATGACTGCTTCCTGCACGGACCTCCTCACACTGAGGACGGAGGCTGAGGGTCTGACCCTGCTGCAGCTCCAGAGGAAATTGGACTGGCCTGCTCCTGACTGACGGCCTAGCTGAATCTGCGTGCTTTCCTCCTCCCGCCCTCGCTGCCTCTTCTTTTATAAAAGCTTTCAGTGTCCCAGCCCCCAAAGATGGAGGTCAGAGACGGAAAGCTCTCCTCCGCCTTCCTTAAGGCTGCTTTCAGTGAACCTGCTTCCCTCACCAGCCTGTCTCCTGGGTCCATGTTGTGGTGGTCTTGTTGTTTGGTGCTGAGGATTGAATCCAGGGGTGCTCTATACTAAGCCACATCCTCAGCTCTTTTTATATTTTTATTTTGAGCTGGAGGTCTCCCTGGGTCGCCCAGGCTGGCCTTGAACCTGTGATCCTCCTGCCTCAGCCTCCGGAATGCAGGGATTGCATAGGCCCCCCACCACGCCCAGCTCTGCCTCCTGAGTTTTAGTGGACCTCCAGAAGTCCCCCTGGGCACATGGCCCCATAGGCGTGCGTGGCCACCCCAGAGTCTCCCATTGCTCTTCTCTTCCACAGCTGCAGAAACGCTGCAGGCAATCCAGCCCAGAATCCTCCCTCAGTTGCAGACAGGGCATGGCCTTCCAGACAGGGGCTGGCCATCATCATCGCAGCAGCTGGTTGTTGGCCCTTCAGGAGCTGCTCCAGGGCCACTGCCCGCTGCGGATGTGACCGGAGGTTCCTTAGGCTTCCACCTGGGCGGCAGAGGAAAGTGGAGCGCTTGTGGGAGCGTAGAGGGATCTCCCCATTCCTCTAGCCTAGCCTGGAGCTGACCCTAAATAACCGGCTCCCTTTGCTCGGGCACTTTTCAGAGCACTGATCTTGAAAGTTGGACGTCACCCAAGACGTTATGGGTACTTCCGGGTTCGAGGTCCTTTATGGCCCCCGGTCCTAGGGGCAGCTCCAGTTAGTCCGAGAGCAACCCGGTAACGTCTCTGGACGGTGCACAGCGGCCACCCCATCTAACGTTTTCCGATCCCAGTGCGCAGCGTCTGCCGCTGGGTGGCGCCCGTGGGCTTTAGCCCGGGATCGGGTCGGCGGGCGTCGCAGCTGCAGGTACCGCAGGAATCTTCCGCGTCCGCCGCCTTTGCGCGACTCAGCCATAGTCTGCTTGGGGTCAGACCCCATTGGTGGCCTGCACCCAGGGAGGGTCATGGACGGCCAGCGATAGTGCCGCGCGTGGAAAGCGCGCCGCCCGAACCCCCGCCCTGCGCTGCGCGCCCTCCTTAGGCGAGGACAGCAGTGTGGTCCTCGTTGTCCGTGGAACTCGAGGGCTCGGCTGCCCGGCTCGTCCTAGGAATCGCCCTCTGGGCGGGCCCTTGGTCCTCCCGGCCGGTCCCCGTTGCGGTGCGTGCACCCACGTGGCCTCTGGCGGTGCTGGCTTGCCCTTCGGCCGCTTTAGTCCAGGGTACACTCAAGACTTGAGTCGAAATCCCGTGGAACCAGGGGAGGACGGTGACCGGCGAGCGCAGCGAGTGCCACCCGGGAGCTCTGCGGAGGGCGCCTCTGCCCCCGGCCGGGGCGGGCGCCTTCCTCGCCCTCGAACCCAGGTCTTCGCAGGAGCCCCTGCCTTCCTCACGGGCCACGCGCGCTGTTGCACAAAGAATCCGTTTCCACGCCTTGCGACCTCGGGCATGCTGGTGACTGAACCCACCGTTTCGGACAGCAGCCCGCCGCTGCCGCTCTCCGTCCCCAGAGCTGGCTGCATCCGCACTGACTGGAGCTGGGCTGCAGGCCTTGCGCAGATGGGCAGGGCTTCCCTGGTGGGGCACGCTGTCCCCCGCAGTGCGCAGGGCTGCACGCCCCTCCTCAGGACTTCAGCTTCCCTGGCCCTGGCCTGCAGGTGCTCTGCCCACCCTGGATTGACCCCTTGTGCTATCACTACTATTAGGATGGAGTTTAGACCTCTAACCTTCCTCTTTATTGCCAATATACAGAAAAGCTGCACATTTTTGGATAATATTCTGGCCCTACTAAACTCACTTATTAGATTTAGAAGTCGGATTATAGATCGCTGAGTGTGCGGTGGATAGGGAACCGAGGCAGCTGTGAATGTGCATTTCACTTCTTTTCGTCTGCTGCCCATGTCTCGGCCGCCTTTTCCTTTCCTCATTAAGCTTGCTGACAACTTGAGCACAAATGTCAAATAAAGCAGTAGAAGCGGATATCTTTGATTTCTGATCTTAGGGGGGAACAATGTTTTCACAGTCGTGTGAAATTAGCTGTATATTTTCATAGCCTCCCTTTCATGGCTTGAGAAAGCGTCTTTAAATTATTTTATTCCTGCTTCCTGAGATATGTGCTTTGAATGGGCATTGATTTTTTCAGTTTTTTTCTCCCTGGATTTATTCAGATGATCATAGGGTTCTTGTAGTTCATTTTGTCAGTGTGGTGAATTACAATGACTAATTTCTGAATGTACTCCAAAATTGAATTCATGGAGTAAATGCTGCTTGGTCAAGATATCATTTTACGTTGCCAGTTTTCTTTGTTGAGGTGTTTGGAAGCTTGTGCCTGGGTTGGTGAGGTATTGGTCTATGGTCTCATAATGTCTTTAAGTTTAACAGCAGGGTCTCAGAGTCTTCAATCATCTATTGGAAAATGGCCCTTTCTTCTGAAAAAGTTTCTCTAAGATTGGTATTATCTTTTCATTACATTTTTATAGCAATTTCCATGAAACATTAAAGGCCTGGAATTTTCTACATAGAAGTGTTTTGTTTGCAGATTCCATTTATTTAATAGACAAACGGTTTAGTGTTGCCATTATGCTTTCTCTCAGTTTTTTCCCCCTTTTCTCTTTGGTACTGGGGATTAAACCCAGAGGTACCTAACTACTGAGCCACGTCCCCAGCACTTTTTATTTTTAATTTTGAGAAAGAACCTCACTAAGTTGCTGAGGCTGGCTTCATACTTGTGATCCTCCTGCCTCAGCCTCCCAAACTGCTGCGATCACCAGGCCCAGCTGTCTCGGTTTTGATAAGCTGAATTTTTAAGTATTTAGACTTTCATCTGAGTTGTTGAATTTGTTAGCATACTGATAAGGCTCTGGTCATCTCCAAGAACAGTTGTCTTTGACACAGACAAAGGCATTGTAATCGCCCCATGTTCTACAACTGCTGTAATCACAGAAGCTCATGTAGCAGCCTTTGCCCCACCTAGAAGCGCTGCTGCCGGAAGAAAGCAAGGTCTCTGGGGTGGCGAGCTGGAGGCCAGGGAGGAAGAGCCGTCAGAGGCAGGTGGCGGCTCGGACCTCTGCTCTAACAGAAACAACAGCTGCTGCTTGGCACCAATGGCTTCCAAGGTGACTTGAGGAAGACAGAGCAGGAGTTCAGCTGTCACTCAGACATCCAAATGGGATTCGTGGGAAGACTGGCAGAAGGACAGCAGAGTGGGAATCAGCGGTCTGGGGTGCCGGGGAGCGGACTCAGGGCCCTCTGGCTCTCCACACCCCGTCTGCTCCTCTCTCTTGGCCCTTTGGCCCAAGTCTTTGTCCACACAGCAAAGCGTGGTCAATATTTACATGGTCCACATCTCCTGCCTCCGCTCTCTGAGGGCGGTGGTGAGTTCCTCTTCTAGTCACCAGGTTTGAAAAGTTGTGGAGAGGGCCTCTGTCCCACTGCCCAGAGGTCCCTTCCTGTGACAAAAGGGTGACCCAAGTTCTGAGTGCAAGAGAGGCCATAGCACCCACTGGGACCCTGCAGGCTGTGGGAGTTGTCCTCCCCAAGTGAGGGCCCTTGCTGGCCAGGGTCCCCACGGGCAGTCTGGGGTCCTCTGCTTTCTGCTAACCTCGCTTTCTGCTGATTCGATGACGACTTGTACTAACCTCAGGTGTTCCTTGGAGCCTTGCCAAGTTCCTGGTGCTCAGGAAGAGAGACGGGGAGGGGGGGGCTCTCTGGCGGTGCAGAGGCCCCCTAGGCGTGGCTGTCATCTTGAGTCTGAGAGGTTGGAGGATGAGTTGTCTTGACTTTCCAGACCGAGTCGAGCCATTGCAGCCAAGGATCTGGGAAAGCTACTTACCTGGCTTCCACCCGCTTCTTCCCAGGAAAGGGAAGTGCTGACCACACTCTCCAGCATTAGCAATGGACATTTATTTGGAGAGAAAAGTCCTTGTGTCTGTCCATCGGCGCTCAGGAAACCACTGAGGAAACCAGGCAGCCTCTGGATTCTTGGAAGACACCACCGCAAAGCAGAGCCAATAGCACTGTCAAAACAATCTGCCTATTAAAAGAGGGTGTAGACTTTGAAATCAGAGCCCGCTTCTTCGAGACAAAGGCTGCTCTGTCTTCATGAAGGGCGTTCACTAAGTCACGCTTGTCGCAGTTTGAAGATGAAGGTTCCATGCAGCTCATGCGGTCAGAGCAGGACCCCCAACGCAGCCAGGTCCAGAGGTACGGTTCTTAGACAGTGATCGGGGCTCTGGTCTCATTGGTCCAGCAAGTGGATTAATCCATTCACAGCTGAATGGACCACAGGTGGGGTGTGCCCTTAGACTGTCTGACCCGGGCCCTCCCCCTGCTTCCTGCTGCCGTGGTCTGAGCTGCTGCCCTCCTCCACCCGCTGCTGCCATGATGTTCTGCCTCACCTGGACCCAGACCTATGGAGTCAGTAGACTACGACTGAACCTCTGCCACCATGGGCCAAAATAGACCTTTCCTCCTCTGAGGTGTTCATGCCAGCTGTTCTGGTCACAGGGAGGGCAAGCCGAGGTAACACGGCACTGATGTGACTAAGGGCACGTCTGCGTGGAGTCCCTAGGTCAGCGTGGGTGTTCGACCTTCTCCTCTGGCCTTTGTTCCCGTTTCCTTTCCTCTTTCATGTGAATTATGTGCATTGGTTTTCCATTTTGTTCTCTGTGTTGTTAGACCAGCTCTCCTGCTCTGGGTAGAGTAGGACAGGATACTCCCCTCAGCCACATCCATGGACATCCTAATCCCTGGAATCTGCCAGAGCCAGAGGGGTACAGCCAGATGCCCAGGACCCCGGGCAGCCTCTGGACATAGGAAAAGACAGGGGATGGACCCCTGCAAGACCCCCAGCCCTCTCCATGCCTCCACTCTTCACTCCGTCAGACCCATTTTGATCTCCTTGACGTCTAGAATTGTGAGGCGATGGACAGTGTTGTTTGAGCCATTAGGTTTGTGGTGATTTTACAGCAACAGCAGGAAATGAACCAGTTTCAGGGGTCAGTCTAGAAATTGAAACATACCCACAACATCCCCCAGTCTGCCTACAGCCTGCTTTGCACTGTAGATGACCCACTTTAGAATGCTGCACTGGTGTTTCATTTACTCCTCCCAAGCTTTTGCTCCTCCTGTTTATTCTGGAAGCATGCTTTACACTTGCCTGCGGTTCTCTCCCCAACCCAGGTCCTCTTTGCTCGTTCACTGAAGACCAGATTCCTTCTCTTACCATGCTCTTCCTACTGGGACATCTTCCTTTAGAATTTCTCATAGCACAGGTCCAGGTTCAAATAATCTCAGCCTCTCTCTGCCTGAGAATGTCTTCATTTTTGCATTCATTTTGAAGAACATTTTTGTTGGATGCAAAATTCCTACTCTGATAGACTTTTCCTTTCATTACCAGAAAGATATCATTCCATCGTCTTCAGCCTCCATTGACTATCAGGAAAAGTCAGATGCCACACCTAATGGGTCTTCCCCACCCCTGCCCCAGGCTGCTTTTAGGATCTGATCTCCACTTTTGTTTTTTGGCAGTTGGACTGCAGCCATGTGCAGAAGTGTGGTCTCCTTTCCATTCCAGTGAAGCCTGAGTCAGCCTGACAGGGGTTGGCCTGGGAGCTGGGCATGGCCTGGGTGCTGGGCACAGCCGGGGAGGTGGGAACGGCCTGGGTACTGGACATGGCCTGGGAGCTGGGCATGGCCTGGCTGGGGTTGGCCTGGGAGCTGGGCATGGCCTGGCTAGGGTTGGCCTGGGAGCTGGGCATGGCCTGGCTGGGGTTGGCCTGGGGCACTGGACATGGCCTGGGAGCTGGGCAAGGCCTGGCTGGGGTTGGCCTGGGAGCTGGGCATGGCCTGGCTGGGGTTGGCCTGGGCACTGGACATGGCCTGGGAGCTGGGCATGGCCTGGCTGGGGTTGGTCTGGGCACTGGACATGGCCTGGGAGCTGGGCATGGCCTGGCTGGGGTTGGCCTGGGAGCTAGGCATGGCCTGGTTGGTGATGATCTGGGCACTGGACATGGCCTGGGAGCTGGGCATGGCCTGGCTGGGGTTGGTCTGGGCACTGGACATGGCCTGGGAGCTGGGCATGGCCTGGCTGGGGTTGGTCTGGGCACTGGACATGGCCTGGGAGCTGGGCATGGCCTGGCTGGGGTTGGTCTGGGCACTGGACATGGCCTGGGAGCTGGGCATGGCCTGGCTGGGGTTGGTCTGGGCACTGGACATGGCCTGGGAGCTGGGCATGGCCTGGCTGGGGTTGGCCTGGGAGCTAAGCATGGCCTGGTTGGTGTTGGTCTGGGCACTGGACATGGCCTGGGAGCTGGGCATGGCCTGGCTGGGGTTGGCCTGGGTGCTGGGCATGGCCCGGCTGGGGTTGGCCTGGCTGGGGTTGGCCTGGCTGGGGTTGGCCTGGGTGCTGGGCACTGTCTTTGTGGAGGCTTTCGCTTGCCCTGTTTCACCACTGGTATCCAAATGTCTTGAGGGTGGCATTGATTTTTCTTCAGCAGTGCTAAGGATCTGAATGTTTGTGAGAGGCCAGGGGTCTGAAACTTGACCACCTGTTTGGAAACCAGGAGCTCTCCCATGCTTCGGGCCACTGTATTCAGGGATCCTGGCTCCTGGGCCCACCATGCTCTTTGCCACTCAGTCCAGACTTGTTTTCTGTGTCGCAGGAGATCTCTGCAGCCATGTTGCCCTCTGTGACCTTTGGAGGACATCTGCCATGCCTCCTGCAGACACCAGGGAGGACTTGGAGGGCTCGTTTCATCCTTTGCCCTGTCCTCAGCTTTTAATAGGCAGATGCAGGGTTACCTGCTCTGCTGTTCCCACTTTACCTACCACACCCTGCCGAGAACCTCGAGGGCCTCTGATGGATTTTTAGCCTCCTGAACAACCTTACACAGAATAATGTTGGAGGACTCAGGAAAGACCCTGTTGGCCTCAGTGGGTCTCTCTGCCAACTCTCACTCTCTGTCTCTGGTATTCTGTGCCCGCACTGGTGGATACCCACAATCAAGACTTTCCACGTGGGTCCAGTTCCTCTCTGCTAAGTTCTGTCCCTTCATGCCAGCACAATGAGACTACTAAAAATACATTCAAAGATTCCCCATTTTTCTTCACCCCTCTATTATGGATTTTATTATCTATAGTTATGGATGGGGCAGCTCAGGAGTAGTTTATCCTGTGAAATGTTTGGTATTTTCTAGAATTTAGTTCATTTACATTTCTTATTGTCTTCAAATCACTGAGTTACTTTTAATTAATTTTTTATTTTGAGAGAATTATATGTTTACATGCAGTTGTAAGAAATAAGAATCCCATACCTCTAGAAAAATCAGATGATATTAAAAGATTCATGCCTTAGTTGCACTACATGCTGCATGTGAAAAACGGATCACAAAGTGCCCCTACCTGCTTCCCTGGATCTTGACTGCCCTGATCCTGATCCTGCCTTTCAGAGAGTCCAAGATCATGTGTAAGGACAGATTTAGTTCTTAGAATCACAATGTTTAGAATTTCATTTCCTGCTTGCTCTGACCCTTGATTTTATGTTTTAAAGTTTTTTTTAAGTTATTCAAATTATTTAAAAGCTTGTGGTTTATTAAAGACTTTGTGATTGCTTGCTTGTACATATAATGATATGTTTGTATATTTCTTACAAATACTTTTGTCTTTACCTCTAGCAAAGGATGCATCTTAGTCAAAAGGAAGAAAGAAATAATGTGTGGAGTTTATAGTTTTGTGTTTTACATTTAAGCTCATAACCCATTGTGTTGATGTTTATATAAAGTATGAAATTCAGGTTGAAGCTTTTTCTTGGGTTTGTTGGCCGGTTTGTTTTGCGTGTGGATGTCCTAATAGCTCCAAATCTCCATTGAAAAGACAGTCCTCTCCTCCACAGGAACACATTTCCATCTTTGTTATCAGTTGGCCAGTCTCTCCCCTGGCACAAAAATCAACTCAAAATGGATCAAAGACCTGGGAAGTAGGCCAGAAATTTTGCAACTGCTAGAAGAAAATGTAAGGTCAACAACCCAGTATATAGGCACAGGCAACAACCTCCTCAACAGGACCCCTAAGCTCAGGAAGTTATACCAGGAATTAATAACTGGGGTGGCATCAGATTAAAATGTTTCTGCACAGCAAAGAAACAAGAGTGTGAAAAGAGACCTGCAGAATTGGAGAAGATCTTTGCCAGCTGCTCTTCCCACAGAGGGTTAATATCAGAATACATGAAAAACTCAACAAAAAACCAAAAAGTAAAAAATAAAATAATGCACAAATGAACGAAACACACTTCTCAAAAGAAGAAATACAAATGACCAACAAATATGAAAAAATGTTCAATATCCATAGCAATGTCAGGGAAATGTAAATCCAAATTACACTGAGATTCCATCTCACTCCAGTCAGAATGGCCGTGACCCACAATAAAAACTACAGTAAATGCTAGAGGGGACGTGGAGGAAGAGGAGCACTTATGGCTGTTGGGGGTTATAAATTAGTACAGCCACTATGGAAGTCAGTAAGGAGGGTCCTCAAAAGACTAGGCATGGAACCACCTGTATGACCCAGCTCTGCCCCTCCTTGGTATTTATCCAAAAGAAGTAAAGTCATCATACTATACAGTGCACGCATGCCCACATTCATAACCACAAAGTCCACAACAGCCAGATTATGGAGCCAGCTTAGGTGGCCAACAGGTGAGTCCATAAAGAACATGTGGTGTATACAACGAAGTTTTACTCAGCCGTAAAGAAGAGTGAACTTGTGTCATTTGCAGAAAAAAATGGATGGAGCTGGAGAGCATTGAGTGGAGAGAAAGAAGCGCTCCTAGAGAATCAGGTACGTGCTTTCTCTCACGTGGAGGCTAGATAGAAAAAGGAAGGGGGAGGGTCTCAGGAAGACAGGGGGATGAGTATGTTGTGTTCATGTGCAAACATGTGACAACAAATCTGACTGTAGTGTGCGATTGTAAGACACCAATACATTTTAGAAACCTGTTGGTCACATTAGCATGTGCGTATTTCTGAGCTTTTAGACTGCTGGGGGTGTTATCTTTCCTTGGCACGTTGGATGGAGTTGCAGGAGAGAAGACACCCAGGCCTGCCTTCACTTTTTTTTTTTTTTTTATCTTTTAGCTGTTGATGGACCTTTGTTTTATTCATTTATTTACATGTGGTGCTGAGAGTTGAGCCCTGAGAGAGTGCTCTACCCCTGAGCTACACCCCAGCCTGGTCTTCACTTTTCTTTGTGGGAAGATTTAAAATTACTGACCTAATTTACTTACTTGTTATAGGTCTACTTAGATTTCATGTTTTTCTTGAGGCCAATTGGTAATTCATGATGTTCTGGAAACGTGTCCAGCTTCTCCAGGTTGCCAGGTTTGTTGGCATCGGGCTGTTCACGGTATTTCTTTATAATAATTTGACTTCTGGAGGGTCCGTGGGGACGTGCACTATTTCACTCCTATTTTCTAACCCGCTCCCCCACCTCCAGTCATTTATTTGTTTATTTACTTTTGCTAGTCTAGCTAATGGTCTGCTGATATTGTTCTTCTCAAAGAACCGAATTGGTCCTGCCCTTCTGTTTCCAGTCCACTAATTTCTACCCTATTCTTTACTGCTTCCTTTGTTCTGTTTGTCTCCAGTTAAACTTGCTTTATCACCTCAGATTTTTAAGTAAGAAGTTAAGAATATCTTTTTAAAACCTTTCTTTTTTTCAATAGCAAAAGCTATGATTTTTCCTGTAAGAATTGCTTTAACTGCATCTCTTAAATGTTGATATGCTGTGTTTTCAATTTCATTGAGTTAAAATACTTCTAATTCTCTTATATTCTTTTTTGACATATGTTATTTATAACTATGCTGTCTATTTCCAAATATTTATGTATTTCCAAAATTTTCATGTGTGCTTGATTTCCAGTTTATTTTTATGGTGCCCAGAATACCTACTTTGTATAATTTCAAATTTCAAAAAATTTTAGGGTTTATTTTATGGTTTAGCTTATGGCCAGTCCTGGGGAGTGTTTTATGGGCTTGACAGAAGCACTTACTCTGGGGTTGTCGGGTTCACAGCTATCCAGAAGCTTCTTGGGATGAGTTGAATGACAGTGTGGTTCACATGTTCTTTATCAGTAATAGTATGCTTTTCATTGCTGTGACACAGTACCTGAGGCTGGGTACCTCATGAAGAAAAGGAATTTACGTAGTTCACAGTCGTGGAGGCTGAATGTCCAAGACCAGGCGGTCTCCTCTGTTGGGCTCTGTTGAGGGATGCTTTGGATGGGCCACTCCATGGCAGAGAAGGGAAAAGAGCCACATGCTGGGGAGGCCAAGCACACGGGTTGTTTTGCTTCCTGACAGCCTGCTTTCTCGGGAACTAACTCCACAAGTCAGGGAATCCCTCTGAGGGTGGCGCCCCAATGGCCCAGCCGTTTAGAACATTCCACCTCCTCCTAAGGCTGCCCCTCTGGAGACCATGCCTCCAGCACATCAACCTCTGGGGACACTTGACTGCATCCCAGACGACAGCAGTGACCATCTGACCTTCTGCCCAGCTGTTCTATGGATTATTGAGAGTGTTGGAACCTCCAGCTCGCATGGACCATTGTCTGTGCTCTCTTCCCTTCCGGCACACTCAGTTTCATGTATTTGGGGCTCTGTTGTTATGTAAATGATGCTTATTTTCCATCTTCCTGCTGAATTAACCCTGTATTGATGCAAAATGTTCTTTGCAACAGCTTCTGTCTTAAGTCCACTTTGTCTGACATGAGTGTAGCTGATCCAGCTCCCTCTTGGTTACTATGTGTAAGATCTGACGGAGGAAAGAGAATCAGACCGGAAGCGGCTGAGCAGAGCTTTTATTGGGATTAGCTCTTGGGCAAGGTTCCCCGGTCCACCAGGGCGAGGGCCAGAGAAGTCACACATGGCCCTGGATGGGCAGCACCTTTATAGTCTGGGGTGGGCAGGGGAAGCCGAGGACCTCCTATCCTTCTGGGATTGGCCGGGGACTCCGCTGGCCGTCAGGCGATGGCGAGGCATGGTCAGGGTCTATCTGTCAGTCCTGATTGGTGGCTTCCCCGGCATGTGCACAGGCTGCGTTGTTCTTTGGCGCATTGCGGGTGGCCTGATACTGCGCCCCATCCAGCCGCCTTAGACCACCCTAACGTTCAGGACTTTTTGATGACACTGGGCACCAGAGTCCATCTGGCTACTTCCTTCTTTAGGGGGCATCATGGGGAGTAGGTTCAGACGTGGGGTCAGTAGGAGGTGGCTGTAGGGGTGCAGGAGCATCTGGTTGATAGTGACTCTAGCAAGCTCACTGATGGACTTCGGGCAGACCTGAGGAGACAGGGAGTGACCATCAGGAGGAGTCCCACCACTGATATGGGAGTGAGGATGGGCTGGCCAGGTGGATAGTGGAGCTCAGCCCTCCTGGCCAGGGACATCCAGTTGCTGCTGTTGTTTGAGTCTTCCACTCAGACGCCTGGGGGTTTCAGCGTTTCTCCCCCCGAGTCTGGGTTCACTGACGTAGTAACAGCATTCTTCTCCTGGGAACAGGCACGCCCGCCCATCGTTGGCCGTCAGAAGATCTAGCGCTTGGTGGTTCTATAAGGAAACTTGGGCATCAGAAGTTATTTGTCTTTGTAACAAGACCAGGGAGGCAGCAGATGCCTCTCCTGCTTCTCGGAGCTGCTCTAGTCTCTGGGTGTGACTCTGGCAAGCTCACTGATAACCAAGTGACTGCATGACCCGTGCCCCGGCCCCCAACCCGGAAGCGGTGAGTGAGGAGGCTAGGGAGAGCTGACCACCACTGGAAGGAAAGTGGCCTGTTGTAAAGTCCTCTGGGGTGGGTGCTTCTGTGAGAGAGAAACAAAAGGACATGAGCACTGAAATGAGATTAATGCAGAATAAATGTTGCAGCATCTGGAACATGTCAGTGAGTATCATGAGGATGACAGAAGTCAATCTCTCACCAGGAGGTGGAAGAACTGAGAAGCTGTTCCCATAACCAGGCCAAACAAAGGCTGGAGAGGACAAGGCCTTTATTTGGGAACTTTAACATTGTCAGAATTATCAGGAATGTAAACACAACATTTGATTTTTAATGTCATAGATGTCCCCAGAAAATATAGTTAAGCTACTTAATGTCATCTGAGCTTTTTAAAATATCCTTTTATTGGTATAACCTGTTTAGTAGAGATCTCTGTATTTCTGTGACTTAGAGCTAGATAGTCATACTGGCAAGCATAGATCAAGCCTACCTGTGTAAGTTAGGAGCATCTGTAGGCCTTGCACTGACTAAAAGTTTCTGACTCCGAGTTTCTCTTGATAGTTATCAGGCACTACTGCCTAGGAATCTCTCTTCTGTAGCTTCCAGTCTTACTTATTCTTGGGGCTATCACAAGTGTGCATCTTAAGTTATATTTAACCATTATTTCTTTTTTTAAATGCCCAAGAATGCCTATGTTTTTGGTTTTAACTGTTTTGCTGGGTGTCTAAGACCAAGCTGGTACAACGGACCTGTTCCTTCTCTTAAGAGTAAGCTGAGTTCCCACAGGGGTCACTCATGGGAAACTTGAGAACAGCTTCTTAGATCCTTTATTGCCATTTGCTAGGTAGGTGGCTTCCCTTGGAAGCATCAGGGATGTCTCCCTTTTTCCATGACCTTCCTCTGCAGCAGGTGCACTGATTGGCTTTTCATCCTCTAGTGGTCTTATCAATCTCCCTGATCAGGAGGTTGTGTGGTCCAGAGTTGCAAAGCTCCTTAGAGAAGTTCTCTTGTTCTCTGGGTTCAGACCTGCTAAGGGCAAGAGCCAAATGCTGGTTTTTCTTGGCCCCTTTGTTTTAATCTCAATCTCTAAGTTTGATCTTAGACATCCAGCAAGCCAGTCTCACCAGTCATAAAATAAGAGTACTGGGTTTTAACTCTAATGTTTATGACTTTACAGTCACTTACCCCCTTTTATTTAATTAGGGGTCTATATTATCTGTCCAATAGGTTATGGCTTATTATCTCAAATTAATTTAGGCTGTTTGTTTTTGAAGCAGTACTTCTGCAAAACATTAATCAGGTAGCAGTTATAGAGTTTACAAGGAAAATACAAAATGGAATTAACAACAGTAAATCATTTAGTTCGTGTAGTAGCTATCTTGAATTTTGGCTGAGCTATGTATTATATCCCCTGTTTGAGATCACAGTAATCTTTACAACAAACGTCAATCTTTTGAACACAATTTAAATGAGTTAAAGTCTCACTTATTTTGGAGCCAGCAGCAGGGTGGGAGGCAGAGCCTTATCTCAGGTAAGGCAGGGTTCTTCACAACTCTTAGGTAAAGTGCTCTAGGACTGAACTTGATCTGTGCCTTCTCTTTAAACATCATTTTACAGAGTTTATGTACATTTTTCTGAGTTTATATGAATGTTAGTCAACACAATATGATATTACATCTAAAACAAATCAAGGAAAAGCTGAGAGAACTTTTAACTTTCCTTTTGTGTGGCAAAGTGGCAAAATGCTTTCATGTTTCATGATATTAACCTTTAAAAAAATCAGGTTCTCACTAACATTTAGAATTGCATTTACATTTAAATTTTTATCTCAGTGTAAAAAGTAACAGATTTACACATACCCTATTGATTAACAGGTCCTGTTATAGAACATTAAATGATATAAATAAGTCCCCAATAAAATTTGCTATTCTTATAAGTTTAAAATTACCATTATAGACAAGTTTAGTTTGGAGAACAGCAGCTTGATAAATTTTCTGCTTCAAAAACTTGTGTACCTGGAAGATATGAACATATTTAAAATACAAAGAAGAGTGACAACTCCACTAACCAAGTTTAGATTTCAAAGAAAAATTAGACTCCATAACATAGTACAACACTTTAACAGTTGTTTAACCATATTTGTATAGACCCCAATTTTTAAGACTAATTGTTCTAAAGAATAAAACTTAACAGACATAATGTTAAGAGTAAATTAGTTTTTTTAAAGAAATCCTTGTCATTTTAACATATAGATTAAACTCTGGTTTATATCAGCACATTAATATTTCACCTTAAGGAAAAACCTTATCTTTTAATTGATCATCTCACATAAATATATTATCAACTTAATTACATACAATTTTGTTGAAATTTGCCCTTTACTTACACACAGACTTTCTTAGCACTTACTTAGACACTTATGCATTTCATCACACAACCACTTTCTTACCCAGAAACACCCCCTTCTACTAAATATATTTCCATGCCTGGAACCTTTTTTTCCCTCTTTCCTACCATCTGACACCTTTTTGTTTACATCCTGAAATAATCCTTATGAAATTTTTGAATTCAGATAAATTACTCCATTTTAACAAGATGAAATATCTTATGTTATTTACAGTACTCTAACTGAAACAGACAAAATTCTTGGATCCTTCTGTATATAGAATTGCACCTGTTAGGACCCAATTTTTAGCAACCTTGTTTTTAGTATGACACAAAGCAATTTTAAACCATTTTCATTTACCAAATGAAAACACCAAAGATATTCAAGTATGTTACCCCAAGGAATCCAAGGAAACAAGAGTACTTGATGTTATCCAACAGCCTGCATTTTAACCCTGAAAATTAATCATATGTCTCCAAGAAACACACTTGAGTACTCCCACACATGTCAAATCCAATTTACTTCTTTTACTGTTAAAGCCAAGATATCAGATAAATGTATTGAACAGTATATGCCCTCTCTTTTTTGTTGAAGAAAAGTCCTAGAAACAATCAATATCAATTAACATTTTATTAATTTGACCACCCTGGAGATTTGTGAGATAAGTCATTTTAAAGACATTGAGTGCTCATTATTTATGTCAATTATGGTAACATGTACATGATTTTTGGACACACACATAGACTGACCACCAGATATACACAGAACACAAAAGCAAAGGCCTCATAGCTTTTTATAGGTGAATCTCCATTGCAATGTAACAGATGTTTGAAAACAAGTTGAATAAAAATAGGACTAATCAAAAAACATTAATGTTATAAGCTCAAAAAATATAAAATTTAAGGAAAAAACAAGAGTCCTGGAAAAATTACACAGCTGCTAATTATTTTAGTAAAGTACCACACAAGTTACTTTTGCTGGAGTTCAGGCAAAAGACTCTTTTTGCACCTGTGGGGAGAGTTACATCTGTTAGGTAGACCTGGTTGGCATGGAGGACGGGGAGCTGTAGCTGTAGGAGGAGAGGAGAGAGAAGAGGAGGACGTCTGACTGAGTAGGGAAGGGGTGAACGGGAGGGTGGAGCTGAGAGCAGCTCCGTGGATCTGAGGACGAGGAGGATGCAGAAGGGCAGCGGGGGAGGCGTTTGGGACCATCTCTGGCTAGGAGAACGGGGTTGGTAGAACAGGTAGAACAAAAGAAGGCCGAGACACAGACCCAGAACTCCTGAACATAAGGCACTTCTGACCATCTCTCTGTCCAGTGACAGTAGTTGTCCAAATCAGTGAGGATTTGAAAGTCAAAAGTTCCCTCGGGACGCCATTTTGAGTCATTGTCTAAAACGTACTGGGGCCAAACCAGTCGAGTAAAAGACCAGCCACTTACAGTGTAAGTCCTGGGTGCATCCTAACTTAGTGAAACTAAGGTACAGACAGCGCAGAGGAGTCTGGGGGTCTAGGGAGGACCCAGTGTTTCCCGTGGATGCCCAGTATTACCCAGGGGAGAACAGGAGCAGAAAGAGGCCTCCCAAATTCTGATCATGCTCACCTGAGGAGTGGAAGGTGGGGCTAGCCAGAGATGAGGACGTCCCCTCAGTCTACCAGGGCCCAAGTGAACAGGCAGGGGTCTGTGGTGCGTGCACAACTTACGGACAGACCTCCTTAATAGAGAGTGAAATTGGAAGGCCACAGGAAACCAAGGAGCTTCTCCACTTCTGTGGGTTCAGATGAGGAGAGGAGGATGGAGCAGGAGCTCCCTGGTCCACCTGAGGGAGCGAGCTGATCTCTCCCTGACGGGGAGGATCAAAAGACCCTCCTGGGTTGGCACCAAATGTAAGATCAGATGGAGGTAACTGAAGTAGAAAAGGCCAGATGTAATTAAAAAATTACCTTAATGGGACAGCTCTCGGGCAAGGTTCCCTGGTCCACCAGGGTGAGGGCAGAGAAGTTACACGTGGCTTCAGTTGGGCACTGCCTTTATAGTCCAGGTTGGGCAGGGGAAGCCAAGGACCTGCCCTTCTGGGATTGGCTGTGAACTTCAGGGACCATCAGGCGATTGTGAGAAGCCATTAGGGTTTATCTGTCAGTGCCTGGTTGACTGTTCCTTCGCATGTGGGGCTGTCGGGCACGCACGGGCTGCCTGATGCCCTGCCCCATCCAGCCACCATGGACGGCCATAACACTATGTTTCATTTCTTACATCCTTTAATTTCTTTTTGGGGGGGTACAGGGGATTGAACCCAGGGGCACTCGACCACTAAGCCACATCCCCAGCCCCAGTTTGTATTTTATTTAGAGACAGGGGCTCACTGAGTTGCTTAGGGCCTTGCTGTTGCTGAGGCTGGCTTTGAACTTGGAATCCTCCTGTCTCAACCTCCTGAGTTGCTGGGAACATTCTTTAATTTCAAGCCACTTGTGTCTTTGAATATAATACAGACAACCTATCCATTAGACACTGTTTCTTAAAAATCCGCTTATCTTTAGCTTTTGGTTGGGGTGCTTAGTCCACTTAAATTTAGTGCTATTATTGGTGTGCTAGGATTATTCTGCTCTTGTCTTGGTTCTCTGCATGCCTACACAGATATTGAACCCAGAGTGCTTCCCACTGAGTTACATTCCCCAGTACTTTTAATGTCTTATTTTGGGATACATCTTGCTAAACTGCTGAGAGTCTTGCTAAGTTGCTGAGGCTGGCCTCAAACTTTTGATCCTCCTGCCTCAGCCTCCTGAGTCACTGGGATTAAAGGGCCTTTCTGTTCATGTGTTCAGCACTCCTATTCCCTTGTATGCCCATAGATGCTGCTCATGTGACCTTTCAGCTCCGGTTCTGGATCATGTTTCCAGAGTAGTCTTCTTAATGGTTGCCTTGGTAATTAAAGCAGCATTGTAAATGGAACCAGTCTCGTCAGGGCCGACCCTAACTCCATCTTAGTGTTCTGGGAAGCTGCATTGCCGTGTGTGCGCTTCCCTCGCCCCGTGCGCGCCTTCCCTCGCCCTGTGCACGCCTTCCCTCGCCCTGTGCACACCTCACATTCTGCGCAGCTGCCCTTTAAGTCGGAGGGGTGGCATGGGGCAGCACCGTCTGCCTTCCACACTGCTGTGCTCACCCGTGCTGCTTCCTTCTTCACGTGGACCTGCATTTCCTCCAGACTCCTCTATTTCAGTCCCAAAGACTTTTTGGTATTTCTTGTAGGGACAAGTCACAGACCTTGTTGTTTAAGAACGTCTGGGGACCTCCCAGTTCCCTCTTCCTTTTTGCTGAACATAGGCTCCTTGGCCGGCAACCCTTCCTTTCGGTAGTTGGAGCTGTGGTCCACCCAGAGCTGGCCTGGGGGTCCTGGCGACTGGGGACCCCCGGTGTCAGGGCGCCTCTGCCTAGCTGCTTTCTGGTGTCGTCCTGGGCTTCTGGAAGTCTGGTCAGGATGTTTGGATGCAGTGTACTGGAATTCAGCAACTACACCGTGATGTAGATGGATGCTTTCCATCAAATTTGGGGAGTTTCCCACCATGGATTCTTCAGCTCCTTCCCTGGCCCTTTCTCCCTCTGCTCGTGGTCCCCTGTTCTGGGACACGTTGGTTCCTCTGAAGGAGGCCCTGGGTCTCAGTGGCTCCTCTGATGGGTCCTGGGTCTTGGAGGCTGTCCACTCTCCTCGGTCACTTGCTGGTCTCTCTGTACTCAGGTGAACAACCTGCCCTCCCATCTTCGACTGTGCTGGCCTTGCTCCTGCGTGAGGCCTTCCAGTGAGTCTTGGCAGGGTGTCCCTGCCGTGCTTCCTCTGCCCTGCCCGGGGCTGCCTTCAGTTCCTGCATGTTTATAGCGACTGACTCAGGCATGTGCCCAGGAAGCCCACCGTCCACCCCCTGTAGGGACAGCTCGGGGGCTGCTCTGTTTCTCTGTGTGGGCTCACTACCCTATCTCCCCCTGTCGCCTATTTTTTGTTGATGAATTTATGTTTTGATTAATAGAGTGTAGCAACCCTGGAATAAAATATGCTCAGATTTGATTGCTGTTTGTTTACTTAATGACCTTCCTGGGATAAGTCCTCTGAGTCTCTATTCCCTGCAGTATATGGCCACTGACATCTGTTTTTTTAAATATATTTTTTCTAGTTTTTATTTTTAAGCCTGACTTTCTAAGAGTCGTCCTGTCTCAGCCTAACTGGCTTCTGCAGTATTTTCTGGGCAGGCACAGATGTGGACAGCAGGCATGGTCTGGAGGTGTGCGAGCCCTTCCAAGCCCCTCTGGACTCATGTTCTCTAGACCCTTCACACGTCTGAGTTCTGGTTTCCCGATCCCGTGGTGTGAATCAGTGTCCCTGTGCCGTGGCATGAGTCAGTGTCCCCAAGCCGTGACGTGAGTTAGTGTCCTGTGCCGTGGTGTGAATCAGTGTCCCCATGCGGTGGTGTGATTCGGTGTCCCCGTGCCATGGCGTGAGTCAGTGTCCCCAAGCCGTGACGTGAGTTAGTGTCCTGTGCCGTGGTGTGAATCAGTGTCCCCATGCGGTGGTGTGATTCGGTGTCCCCGTGCCATGGCGTGAGTCAGTGTCCCCAAGCCGTGACGTGAGTTAGTGTCCTGTGCCGTGGTGTGAATCAGTGTCCCCATGCGGTGGTGTGATTCGGTGTCCCCGTGCCATGGCGTGAGTCAGTGTCCCCAAGCCGTGACGTGAGTTAGTGTCCTGTGCTGTGGTGTGAATCAGCGTCCATGCGGTGGTGTGAATCGGTGTCCCCGTGCCTTATCGACTCATCCACTGATGGACACCTAGGCTGGTTCCCTAGTTTGGCTGCTGTGACTGCTTCCATAAGCCTGTATGCAAGTGTCCCTGTAGTGAGATGACTAGTTCTTCAGGATAAATACTGAGGAATGGGATAGCTGGGTCATATGGTGCTTCCATGCCTGATCTTTTGAGGAGACTCTATACTGATTTCCATAGTGCCTAGACTTATTTACAGTCTCACTAACAGTGAAGTGTTCCTTTTTCTCCGCATCCTCTCCAGCATTTATTATTGTTTGTATTCTTGATGATGACTGACATTCTGACTGGTGTGAGATGAAACCTCAGTGTAATTTTGATCTGCATTTCCCTAATTGCTAATGGTGTCAAACATCTTCTCATATAATGGTTGGTCATTTGTTTTGATTCTTTTGAGAAGGGTCTGTTTAATTAATTTGCCCATTTATTAAGTAGGTTAGTTTTTCTGGTGTTAAGCTTTTTGAGTTCTTCATATATTCTTGATATTAATCCTCTGTCAGAAGAATAGATAGCAAAGATTTTCTCCCATTTGTAGGTTCTCTCTTCAAATTCTTTATTATTTCCTTTGCTACACAGAAGCTTTTTGATGGATGTCATCCCATTTATTCACTCTTGGCCTTGTTTCCTGAGCTTTAGGGGTTCTGTTGAGAAAGTCATTACCTGTGTCTGCATGCTGGACCTTATATTTTCTCCTAGCTGTTGCATAGTGTCTTGTCTAATTCCTAGGTTTTTGATCCATTTTGAATAAACTTTTATGTTAATCCTAGATATGAATCTAGTCTCTTTTTCTACCTATGGATAACCAGTTTTCCCAGCATGTTCATGGATAGACAGAATTAATATTGTTAAAATGGCCATAATAGCAATTGCAGACTCAGGGCAATTCCCATGAAAATACCAATGACATTCTTCATGGAACTAGAAACCGTCCTTCCTTATTCTTTCTTTTTTTTAAAATTTATTCTTATTGTAAAAATGGGATACCTGTTGTTTCTGTTTGTACATGGAATAACAGCATACCATTCGCATATTCATACATTTACATAGAGTAATGACGTTTGATTCAGTCTGTTATTTTTTCCTTCCCCCCACCCCTCCCACCCCTCTTTTCCCTCTATACAGTCCCTCCTTCCTCCATTCTCGTCCCACTCCCACCCCCCATTAAGTGTCATCATCCGCTTATCAGTGAGATCATTCCTCTTCAGATTTTTGAGATTGGCTTATCTCACTTAACATGATATTCTCCAATTTCATCCATTTGCCTGCAAATGCCATAATTTTATTATTCTTTATAGCTGAGTAATGTTCCATTGTATATATATACCACAGTTTCTTTATCCATTCATCAATTGAAGGGCATCTAGGTTGGTTCCATAGTCTGGCTATTGTGAATTGAGCCGCTATGAACATTGATGTGGCTGTATCTCTGTAGTGTGCTGATTTTAAGTCCTTTGGGTATAGGCCAAGGAGTGGGATAGCTGGGTCAAATGGTGGGTCCATTCCAAGTTTTCTAAGGAATCTCCACAGTGCTTTCCAGAGTGGCTGCACTAATTTGCAGTCCCACCAGCAATGTATGAGTGTACCTTTTTCCCCACATCCTCTCCAACAACTATTGTTGCTTGTGTTCTTGATAATCGCCATTCTAATTGGGGTGAGATGGAATCTTAGTGTAGTTTTGATTTGCATTTCTCTTATTACTAAAGATGGTGAATATTTTTTCATATATCTGTTGATTGCTTGTAGATCTTCTTCTGTGAAGTGTCTGTTCATTTCCTTAGCCCATTTGTTGATTGGGTTATTTGTGTTCTTCGTGTAGAGGTTTTATTGAGAACTTTATATATTCTGGAAATTAGTGCTCTATCTGAAGTATGAGAGGCAAAGATATTCTCCCACTCTGTAGGCTCTCTCTTCGCATTGCTGATAGTTTCCTTTGCTGAGAGAAAGCTATTTAGTTTGAATCTATCCCAGTTGTTGATTCTTGCTTTTATTTCTTGTGCTATGGAAGTCCTGTTAAGGGAGTCTGATCCTAAGCCAACAAGGTGAAGATTTGGACCTACTTTTTCTTCTATAAGATGCAGGGTCTCTGGTCTGATTCTGAGGTCCTTGATCCATTGTGAGTTGATTTTTGTGCAGGGTGAGAGATAGGGGTATAGTTTCATTCTGTTGCATATGGATTTCCAGTTTTCCCAGCACCATTTGTTGAAGAGGCTATCTTTTCTCCATTGCATATTTTTGGTACCTTTGTCTACTATTAGAAAATTGTATTTATTTGGGTTTGTGTCCGTGTCCTCTATTCTGTACCATTGATCTACCTGTCTATTTTGGTGCCAATACCATGCTGTTTTTGTTACTATTGCTTTGTAGTATAGTTGAAGTTCTGGTATTGTGATACCCCGTTTCATTCTTCCTGCTAATGATTTTTTTAGCTATTCTGGGCTTCTTATTCTTCCAGATGAATTTCATGATTGCTTGCTCTATTTCTGTGAGGTATGTCATTGGGATTTTAATTGGAATTGCATTGAATCTGTATAGCACTTTTGGTAGTATGGCCATTTTGACAATATTAATTCTGCCTATCCAAGAACATGGGAGATCTTTCCATCTTCTAAGGTCTTCCTTAATTTCTTTCTTCAGTGTTTTGTAGTTTTCATTGTAGAGATCTTTTACCTCTTTGGTTAGACTGATGCCCAAGTATTTTTTTTTTGAGGCTATTGCAAATGGAGTTGTTTTCCTCATTTCCCTTTCAGCTGTTTCATCGCTTGTATATAAAAATGCTGTAGATTTATGCGTGTTGATTTTATAGCCTGCTATTTTGCTGAATTCATTGATGAGGTCTAGAAGTTTTCTGGAGGAGGTTTTTGGATCCTCTAAATATAGAATCATGTCATCCGCAAATAGTGACAGCTTAAGTTCCTCTTTTCCAATTTGTATCCCTTTAATTTCTTTAGTCTGCCTAATTGCTCTGGCTAGAGTTTCGAGGACAATGTTAAATAGAAGTGGTGAAAGAGGACATCCCTGTCTTGTTCCTGTTTTTAAAGGGGATGGTTTCAGTTTTTCTCCAGTAAGAATGATGTTGGCCATGGGCTTAGCATAAATAGCCTTTACAATGTTCAGGTATGTTCCTACTATCCCTATTTTTTCTAGTGTTTTGAGCATGAAGGTTGTTGTATATTGTCAAATGCTTTTTCTGCGTCAATTGAAATAACCATATGATTCTTATCCTTAAGTCTATTGACATGATGGATTACGTATATTGATTTACGGATGTTAAACCATCCTTGCATTCCAGGGATGAACCCCACTTGATTGTGGTGCACAATTTTCTTAATATGTTTTTGGATACGGTTTGCCAATATTTTGTTAAGGATCTTTGCATCTATATTCATCAAGGATATTGGTCTAAAATTTTCTTTCCTTGATGTGTCTTTTCCTGGTTTGGGTATGAGGGTGATATTAGCTTCATAGAATGAGTTTGGTAGGGTTCCCTCCTTTTCTATTTCCTGGAATACTTTGAGAAGTATTGGAATGAGTTCTTCTTTGAAGGTCTTGTAGAACTCGGCTGAGAATCCATCTGTCCTGGGCTTTTCTTGGATGGTAGATTTTTAATAGCTTCTTCTATTTCATTGCTTGATATTGACCTGTTTAAATCGTGTATGTCCTCCTGGTTCAGTTTGGGAGGAGCATATGTCTCTAGAAATTTGTCAATGTCTTCAGTACTTTCTATTTTGTTGGAATACAGATTTTCAAAGTAGCTTCTCATTATGTTCTGTATCTCAGTGGTGTCTGTTGTGATATTTCCTTTTGCATCATGTATTTTAGTAATTTGAGTCTTCTCTCTCCTTCTCTTTGTTAGTGTGGCTAAGGGTTTATCTATTTTGTTTACTTTCTCAAACAACCAACTTTTTGTTATGTCAATTTTTTGAATAGTTTCTTTTGTTTCAATTTCATTGATTTCAGCTCTGATTTTAATTATTTCCTGTCTTCTACTACTTTTGCTGTTATTCTGTTCTTCTTCTTCTAGGACTTTGAGCTGTAAAGTTAGATCACTTAATTGTTGACTTTTCATTCTTTTCTGGAATGCGCTCCATGCAATGAATTTTCCTCTTAGTACTGCTTTCATAGTGTCCCAGAGATTTTGATATGTTGTATCATCATTCTCATTGACCTCTAAGAATTTTTTAATCTCCTCCCTGATGTTTTCTGTTATCTATGTTTCATTCAATAGCATATTATTTAGTCTCCAGGTGTTGGAGTAATTTCTATTTTTATTTTGTCATTGATTTCTACTCTCAGTCCATTATGATCTGATAGAACACAAGGCAGTATCTCTATTTTTTTGCATTTCCTAAGGGCTGCTTTGTGGCATAACACATGGTCTACTTTCGAGAAGGTTCTATGGGCTGCTGAGAAGAAAGTGTATCTGCTCGTTGATGGATGGAATATTCTATATATGTCTATTAAGTCTAGGTTATTGATTGTGTTATTGAGTTCTATGGTTTCTTTGGTTGGATTTTGTTTGGAAGATCTATCTAGTGGTAGAGCGGTGCGTTAAAGTCGCCCAGAATTATTGTGTTGTGGTCTATGTGATTCCTGAAATTGAGAAGGATTTGTTTGATGTACAGGGATGCACCATTGTTTGGGGCATAAATATTTACTATCGTTATGTCTTCCTGATTTATGGTTCCCTTAAGCAGTATGAAATGTCCTTCTTCATCCCTTCTAACTTTGGCTCGAATTCCACTTTATCTGATATAAGGATGGAAACCCCCACTTTTTTACTGAGTCCATGTGCGTGGTAGGTTTTTTCCCATCCTTTCACCTTTAGTCTGTGGATGTCTTTTTCTATGAGATGAGTCTCTTGCAGGCAGCATATTGTTTCTTTTTAATCCATTCTGCCAGTCTATGCCTTTTGATTGATGAGTTTAGGTCATTAACGTTCAGGGTTATCATTGAGAAATGATTTGTATTCCCAGTCATTTGGCTTATTTTTGGTTTTTAAGTTGGCTTGGTTTCTCCTTAGAGTGGTTTTTCTCTAAGGTAGTTCCTCCCTTTGCTGACCTCCATTGTTGCTTTTCATTTCCTCCTCATGGAATATTTTGTTGAGAATATTCTGTAGTGCAGGCTTTCTATTTGTAAGTTCTTTTAACTTTTGTTTATCATGGAAGGATTTTATTTCATCTTCAAATCTGAAGGTTAGTTTTGCTGGGTATAAGATTCTTGGTTGACATCCATGTTCTTTCAGAGCTTGAAATTTGTTGTTCCAGGCCCTTCTAGTTTTTAGAGTCTGGGTTGAGAAGTTGGTTGCTATCCATATTGGTCTCCCCCTATATGTAATCGGATGCTTTTCTCTCGCGGCCTTCAAAATCCTATCTTTATTTTGGATGTTAGGCATTTTCATTATAATGTGCCTTAATGTGGATCTGTTGTGATTCTGTGCATTTGGTGTTCTGTAAGCCTCTTGTGTTTGATTTTCCATTTCATTATTCAGGTTTGGGAAATTTTCTGATATTATTTCATTGAATAGGTTGTTCATTCCTTTGGTTTGTATCTCTGTGCCTTCCTCAATCCCAATAATTCTTAAATTTGGTCTTTTCATGATGTCCCATAGTTCTTGGAGATTCTGTTCATGATTTCTTACCATCTTCTCTGTTTGGGCGACTTTATTTTCAGGATTAAATATTTTGTCTTCATGGTCTGAGGTTCTGTCTTCCAAGTGGTCTAGTCTTCTGGTGATGCTTTCCATTGAGTTTTTTATTTGGTTTATTGTCTCCTTCATTTCAAGGATTTCTGTTTGTTTGGGTTTTTTTTGTTTTGTTTTGTTTTATTTTTTAGAATCTCTATCTCTTTGTTGAAATGATCTTTTGCTTCCTGCACTTGTTCTTTCAGCTTATTGGTATTATCATTCATTGCATGCATTTGCTCTCTTATCTCATCCTTTGCTTCGTGAATCATCTTAATCATGTATAATCTGAAGTCCTTTTCTGACATTTCTTCTAACATACTGTCATTGGATTCTATTACTATAGAATCTAGATTTGTTTGGATCATTTTCTTCCCTTGTTTTTTCATGTGGTTCATGTATCTTCCCCTCTAACGCTGCAGATCTGGGGTATTGCAGATTTCCCCCTATAGGCTTATAGTGGCCCTATACGTTTCCAAAACCCTTTCTTTAAGGGGAGATCAATATTAGCAGTGCCCAAACCAGACACTATGCAATCCTAGACCAAATAGCCCCTATGGGGACAATAACATCATGTAAATAAGGGAGAAAGCAACTCTGAGGGAACAGGTAAACAGAAGGAAAAGAAAGCAAGAAACGTAAAGAAATAAAAACTTAAATTTTTTTTTAAAAAAGGAGAAAAAAGAAAATCTACTGTATAATAGTCATATGCTAATGAAACCTTCCAGTGTTCAGTAGCCTGATGTGTGAGAGGTACCTGACAATGAGCTGCAAGCCTCCAGCAGGCGTCTCAGGATGGAATTTGCCCCACCTGAAGATCAGAGCTACGGCTTCCAGGATTATCCAAGATGGCCGCTCTGGCTTCCAAATGTGTTGGCAAATGGGGAGCTGCAGCTCAGGAGTGGACATGGTCAGCTTGAGGTCCTGGAGACAGGATGCAGTTGGTCCAGCAGTGGTCCTGGAGGTTGGGTGTGTTTGGTGTGGTTGTGGGATCCAGGAGGCCGGGTGCAATCAGTTGGTCTGGGTTCCCGGTGATAGGGCACAGTCAGTTGGTCTGGGGGGTCCTGGCAGCAGGGAGCAGTCAGTTGATGTGAGGGCCCCAGAGGCAGAGAGTGATCAGTTGGGCTGAGGGATCCTGGAGACGGGACTCGGTCAGTCCAGCCAGGGGTCCTACAAAGCCTGGCTGTTGTCTCAAAATGGCAGCAGCCACATGTAACCAAACCTGCAGGTACTGTAACAGTGAACTTCCAGGCAGCAGCAGGCAGCTGGTTCTCCACTGGCGGTGTTCGGTCAATCTGCTGGCAGCTGTCGGACGATCGGGAGGTGAACCTCGAGCTTTGGGTCATGGATAGGGGTAAGGCAGGCGATGGACAGGCGAGAGGCAGGCAAATGGCAGATGATAGACGACTGACAGTGAGCAATCTCGTCACCTGTAACAGCAATTTTTCCCCTTGCTTTTTTCCTCCTTATTCTTTCTTATTCTTCCTTTAGAAGAATAAAAGACCAACAATAACCAAAGCAATTCTAAGCCAAAAAAAAAAAACATGCTGGAGATATCACAATAACTGACTTGAAATTATACTACAAAGCTATAGTAGCAAAAACTGCATGGTAATGGCATAAAAACAGACACATAGACCAATGACACAGAATAAAAGACACAGAGACAACCCAACGCATCAACAGGCATCTGACTCCTGACAAAGGTGCCAAAAACATACACTGGAGGTGGAGGAAAGGTCGTTTTAACAAATGGTGCTGGGAGAACTGGTTATCCATCTTCGGCTATCTTCTTCAATTTATTTCTTCAATGTTCTATAGTTTTAATTTTAGAGGTCTGTCCCCTTCTTAGTTAGACTTATTCCTATGTACTTTTTTTCAGGCAATTGTGAATAGGGTTGTTTTCTTGATTTCTTTCTCAGCAGATCTGTGTCTAAAAATTTATTCATTTCCTTTTCTTCTAGGTTATCCAATTTATTGAAGTAAAAATTTTCAAAATAGTTCCCAAGAGTTATCCAGGTTTCTGGAATGTCTGTGGTTATTTCTCCTTTTTCATCTCTAATTTCATTAATTTGAGTCTTCTCTTTTTTTTTTTTTTTGGCTAAGGGCTTATCAATCTTGTTTATGTTTTCAGAAAATAGCCCTTCATTTCATTGATCTTTTGTATTGTTTAATTCTGATTTTCATTGATTTCAGTTCTGATCTTAATTATTTCCTTCTACTGTTTTTGGAATTGGTTTGTTCTCATTTTTCAAGAGCCTTAAGACTGACCATTGGGTGGTTTGTTTGAAATAGTTTTGATTTTCTAAGGAATGCACTCATAGCTGTAAACTTTCCTCTTAACACTGCCCCAGAGGTTTTGGTTTGTTGTAGCGCCATTTTCATTTAATTCTAAGAATTTTTAAATTTCTCTCCCGATTTTTCTTCTATCACCCATTTGTCATTCAAAAGTGTATTGTTCAGGGCATAGGACTTAACTCAGTTGATAAAGCACTTGCCCAGCATGCACAAGGCCCTGGGTTCAATCCCCAGCACCATGAAAAAGTGTATTGTTCAATCCCAATGTAATTATGTAGTTTCTGTAGGGTTTTTTGGTGTTGATTTCAAATTTCATTTCATTTTGATCTGATAAGATTCAAGGAATTACATCATTTTTTTATATTTGCTAAAATTTGCTTTGTGACTTAAAATATGGTTTATTTTGGAGTGGGTTCCATGAGATGCTGAGAAGAAGTTGTATTTAGCTGTTGGATGAAATGTTTTATAGATGTGTTTTGTTTTATGATTTATAATATTTTCTGGTCCAAAGAGTATTTACTTAGTTTATTTCAGGGTGACCTATCTAGTGGTGAAAGAGGCGTATTGAAATCACCCAGTATTATTGTACTGGGGTCTGAGGCTTCAATTTGAGTAATGTCTCTTTTATGTACTTAGTTGCACATGATTGGGGCATAAATATTTATCATTATTATATCTTCTTGTTGGATTGTTCCTCTTACCAGTATGAACTGACCTTCTTTGTCTCTTCTGATAAATTTGGGTTGAATAGGCTTTGTTGTATATGAGAGTAGCTATTCCTGCTTGTTTTCAGGCTCCATTCACATGGTTTATCAATTTCAATCCTTTCATTTTCAATCTGTGGCTGTCTTTGCCAGTAAAGTGAGTCTCTTACATACACTGTATAGTTGGGTCTTCTTTTTAATCCATTCTGCTACCATATGTCTTTTAATTGGAGAATTGAGGTCATTTACATTAAATACTCTTATAGAGAGATGTTTATTAATTTCTGCCATTTTGGTTCATTGATAATGATTAATTTGGTCCTGTTTATCATTTACTTAGCTAGTCCTTAAAGGAGATTTTTTTTTGTGTGTGTGTGAACTCTGGGGTTTATTTTTTATTGCTTATGTGTTAAGTATTTCTTTAAGGTTTTTCTGTAGTGCTGGCTTATTAGTCATGAATTCTTTTAGTTTCTTCTTATCATGGATGGTTTTAATTTCTACAATTCTGAAGCACAGCTTTGCAAATATAGCAATCTTGGTTGAAAGATATTTTCTTTCAGGACTTGGAACATCATTCCAATACCTCCTGGATTTTAAAGTTTGTGTTGAGAAAACAGAAATAATCATGATTGGCTTACCTCTAAATGTGACCTGATATTTTTTCTTGAGGCTTTTAAAATTCTATCCTTGTTCTGTATATTAGGCACTTTTATGTTTCTTTTTTATCTTGTCTACTAGGGGTTCTTAATGCTTCCTATATCTGGATGTTCATCTCATTCTCAAAGTCTGGAAATTTTTCTGTTATGATTTCCCTGAAGAAGTTATCCATACCATTTGTCTACATTTCACAACCCTCTTAAATTCCAATAATTCTTAATTTGGTCTCTTAATGTCAAAGTTCTTGTATTTTCTGGTCATTGTTACTTCTTTTCTTTTCTTTTTTACTGTCTGAATATTTAAGGCCAGCAACTTTGTTTTCCAGCTCTAAGATTCTGTCTCAGCATGATACTCTACTAAAGAGAATTTCAACAGAACATTTTACTTGATATATGTGTCTTTCATTTCCAAGATTATTATGTGTTCTTTTTCAGTATCTGTCTCTTTATTGGATTTCATTCATATCTTGTACCGACTTCCTTAACTCATTCAGCTATTTCTCTGTTGGAATTCATTGATCACTTTTATAACCATTCTTTTGAATTTTTATCTAACATTGCATCCATTTCAATGTATTTGCAGTCAGTTTCTGGCGAATTAAGAACTTTAGGAAGTGTTGTGTTACTTTGTTTTAAAATATTTCTTGTATTCCTATTTCAGATTTTATGAAATTGTTGGGATGGATTTTTCTTCCACTTTTACATGTTGACCTTTTTAGTGCACATCCTTCTCTGACCAGTGTCCTAGATTGGTATATTGAGACTCCTCATAGGTGTGGTATCCACGTCTTTACATTAATTCTGATTTTATAGGAGTGGGTGTCCATCAGTGGGTTCTGAGGGACCCCCACTGCTAGTCATGTCATTCCCACTTGGGGCCTGGTCATTAGTTTGGTGTCTTTGTCTTTTCTATTTTTTGAATTAAAGTATACTTGAAGTCTAAGTGTGATAATTTGTGTGTGAAGTGAGATGCACTATATTTTGGGTAGGTTTAGTTGACCAGCAAAATTTCTTCCCTGTGAACTTGTAGTGTCCCTGTAGATTTTCAACACCTCACAGAGAAACAAACAATAGAAACAACCAAGCAAACAATATACAGCATTCAAATAAATACCCTGTGTCTATTATGACATCTACAACATGAATTACCACAGAAATAGGAATGATGGGGTTAGTGGTCACCAACAGAAAAAACAATAAATAACTGTTAACTAGATGTGGCATTAATCAGCAGGTGTCAACTATGTCATCCAGTACTAACAACTGCAACAACTTAAATGGTGGCACAAAACCACATAAATGAAATGTTTCAAAGATGGAGAAAATATAGCTCATTAAGAGAAAATAATGTGATGGGAAGTAGAAGAAAGTTTAGTTGTTCAAATTGTGAGCAGAGAAAAGCAGAAGAGATAAAGTGATGATCATTAAAAAGGAGGAGAGAGAGATAGTCAAGGGAGGAGAGAACACGAGAGCTTGGCTGTTAAGAGGTGAAGAAAGGAGACGAAGAGAAACCAAAAAACCAAAATAAACAAACCCCAAACCCTAGCCCTTAAAGACAAGGCAAGGGAAAATCATTGTCACCAAAGAATGCTAAAATCGAGAGAAAAGAAAGGCACACGTATACCCACAAACCAATCAGCACAGCAAGAGCACCAAAAAAGAAAAAAAAATTCTTAATGAAAAATTGGAGACTCGCCTCCACTGAGGTGGTCAAAAGGGTCGACAAAGATGGACGTCACTGTCTGTGCCCAACTGTCCTTCCTTCCATTTTTTCTTGGGCTAAGTCCTGAGTGAGAATAGGACTGGGATTGTTAACCCCTTTCTCTTTTTGTGTGACTCACGGCTGCCAGCTGGGGTGCCTGAGGCTGAAACTGTCACGATAGCTCTCGGCTTCCCTTCTCAGCAGTGAGGTTGGATGCAGTGCGAAGTGTTGTCTAGACTTGCATGACTCCTTAGTTTTCATGAGAAATATGAGTTAAAAATGGGGCAAATTAGATTTAACATAAATGGGATAAACATTTATAAATATGTTTGTTGGAGATATCTGATTAATTTGTAAAATTAAAATAATAAAACATCAATTCATAAATTTAAACTTAATTACTCTTAAATTCCACAAAGTAACATATATTTGCATCTATTAAAAGTGTTTTTATAAGTCGACCTATGGAAAAAAAGTTTTAAGGTTGTCTTGCTTCTATGCCTAAACTAAAAGCAAAGTTACTAAGAGTTAAAATTCTAAAAAGTAGAATTTTATATGCAAAAAGTACTAACAGTATCAGCTGTGTTTTAATGAAAGTACTATAAAAAGAGTTTATTTCATCTTATTAAAAAGGAATAATTTGTCTAATATTAGACATTTTATAAGAATTGTTTCAGAATATGAATTTATGAAAAGATCTGAAGAGAGATATAAGAAAGTTATCCATATAAAATATATTTTAGTATGGAAAATTGGAAAGAAAAATAAATGTTTTTGGATGAGAAAGTAATTTGTATCATAAAGTAACATTTTGGTGCTAAAGTCCAAGATAAAAGAAAGGACAAAACTAAGGTCATAAACAAGGTGTGGAATGTCCAAGTAGATGGCCAAGGGTCTGTGGAGAGCAAATCTCAAAAGCATGTGTAGGTGACTAAGTTGGCCATGATTAGTACAGTCTATAATTATAAAGTCCATAATCAGTACAGTCCATAATTAGAACAGCCACTAAAAACTGTTTAAAGGGTTTTCCAAGGTCAGATTGTGATGCACTGATGTGGAACAGAGCCTAGAACATTGATCTGTTTTTATCTATCAGGATAATTTCTTGTATCTGTTGGGTTTTATCACTTAAGGAAACAGTCTCAAAGGAATGGGGGTTTATAACTGTTATAGTCTTTCCAGCGATTACTTCATTGCTGGTTGAATAATCGTTACTTGGGGTCATTGCTCTCCAGTCAACACCCTGCACCTGGGACTAGCCCGGTGTGCACACCTCGGAGCGCTCGGGAGAGCACGCTACCAAGCCGGTGTTCCCAGGACCAAAGCTGTCTGCAGTGGCGTCACAGACTTATGCAAAATAACACATTTAATTGGGGGTTGATTTATAATTTAACGTTTTTAACTGGACAAAAGTAACCTGTTATCAATAAGTCAGTGTAAAGGTTGTAGTAGTACTGTCACACTGGGGTGGGAATCTAAATGTGTTTAGAAGGAAATAAGGAGAGCATCATTTTTAAAGGTTGACAATATGTTACATGGAAATACTTTGCTACTTCCTCCACAAAAAGAAGAGCTCTTTTAGCTTTTAATTCATGTTGCAGATGTCATGTTATATTGCATTTACATATGGATTCAGGAAATAATACATGAGAACTTTGTAAATTTTTATTTTAAAAAGAGGCAAAGATGGGTTTTAGAAATAAACACTTTACCATAGATTTGTCAAGAGCCCCCCTCACCTGAGATAAGGTTCGACTTCTCACCCTACCCCATGTTAGGGAAGCTCCAAAGTAGGCCAGAATTAAGCACATTTAATTTTATGTTCAAAAGATAGAGTTTTGTTGCAAAGATTACTGTGATCTCAAAATAAGGAATATAATACAAAACTAAGTAATGTTTGGGTAAATTATAAAAGGTATTTAAGGTTGTGAAGGTTTTAAAAGAAGGTGAAATCTGTGAAAGTTCTTACATGTGATTGGGTTGATAATGTTATGAACTTTCATGGAGGCAAAATAGAGATTAAAAATACATCTGTGTGATTTTAGAGAATGTTTCTTGGTTCAAAGCTATTATACAAACTAAATATATTTTTTGCTCATTAATTTCATTTTGGGTTTTCCTTTAAAACTTTGTATCTGTTGCCTGCTAATGTTTTGCAGAATCACTGCTTCTGACAGAACAACCTGAGTTAATTTGAGACAACACACCAACACTATAAGACAGACAGGATATAAAGCTGACTTCCAGCACTAACACTGACCGATTAAATGGAGGGGTAACTATAAAATTAATAGATATTGAAGTTAAAAACCAAGAACTCCCAGACTGGTGAAAGTGACCCGGAGACCAAAGTTAAGGAAGTAAAAGGGCCAAGGAAAAAGCAGCCAGTATTTTGGCCCTTGTCCTCTAAGGTCAGCCAGGACCCAGGGAACAAGAGGACCCTCTAAGGGACCTGTGACTCTGCTGAGCTACCCAACCTCCCTACTGGGGGGATAGTAAGGATCCTGGAGAACAGGAAGCCAACCAGTTCACATGCTGCAGGGAGAAGGGCCACTGGAGAGGGCATGTTCCTGATGCTTCCAAGGAAGCCACATGTGGTCAGCGAGACACTGACCCATCCTTGCACACGACACACTGGCAGAGGAAAAGTAAAGGAGCCAAGAGGCTTCTCACACGTTCCCAAGAGTGACCCTGACAACCTCAGCTGATCCTAACAGTGGATGGGAACGAGGTCGACTTTGACCAACTCGGCCTTAAACACCTGGCCGGAGAGCATGACCAAAGCAGAGCCATGCGTGGACGTCTAAAAGGCAATGGCTCTTTTACTTGAGATGTGCGTTGTGTCAGTCCTCCCAAAAGTCAGTAAAGCTGGGAGGTGATAAAGGAAGGGTTTTTACACAGGAGCGCCTGTAAATATCACAAAACACTTCCTCAGAGTCACAGTGTGTTCTGAGTCAGTTTGAGGCCTACAAATCTTCCTTAACATCCTACATAGAGGATGTAATCTGTATTTCTGGTTTTTATTGTTTGTTTGCTTGTTTGATGGTATGATTATCTAGCCGTGACATTTATTATGAGCTCCCTTGCTTTGGAAAAACTGCAGAATTCCCTATCATGGAAACTGAAGACCAGCTTCTAAGAGACCCTGGCTGTATCCACCAACTTGTCATCCCCCTGGTTAAAGGGACTCCTCTGGAGACTGCAGTTCATCATGTCCAGCTTGGCAACTTTAATCAAGACCTGGAAAGAAGAGAAGCTTCAACTGAGCTGGGAAGGACCTTACCAGGTGCTCCTGACCACCAGGATGGCTATCCAGACTGCTACAATGGGGTGGACTGATCACCATGGGCGGTTTCCACCTCAAGAAGACAACATGGCTAGGATGGCTGGCAACACCCAAGGGCACAAGAACGAAAATGGAAATGAGCAAAAGGAATAAAAAGAAAAGGTGGGGCTCATGAGAAACAGAAAGCCAGGGTCATCCTCAGAACACAGCATTCGGCCCTGAAGATAAAATAACTGAGGCTTTGAGAAAGTCAGCCAAAAAGGAGAACGAACAAAGGGCTACCAGCTATTAACACCCACATGTGCCAGGCGCACAGCCCTGACCCACAGGAGGTGAGGGGACGGGGCTGGCTCGGCCAACACAGGTCTCATGAGTACGTGCCACAGCCCACCTGACACCCAAGAAGCCTTCCTGCCTCAGAGGACACAGGGAGAGGGGAGACATAAAGGATCGCTTCTTCAAATGGCCCATTCAGGCAGACTGTGCACTCCAGTACTCAGCCAGTGAGGAACCAGAGCAAGGCCGTGTGCACCAGGAGAGAAAAGGCAGACTGTCCTGCTCTGGGTGTGCCTGCTCCCCAGGTGCACGATCCCACAAGACCGTTGCCAAAACCTCGTGTTCTCTGCTCCTCCTGTCTCTCAGTCCCTCCTCTCTCTGCGCCTCCTGTCTCTCAGTTCACCCTCCAGGTTTGGACAGATGAGCTTGTTTCTCACATGCTGATGTTGGAACTCAAGCAACTTATAAAGGTTCCCCTTCTGTGCTTCCTCCTTTTCTGATCTGATCTGACTAAGTGAACTTTTGGCTTCCAGGTTCTGTGATTCTGGTCCCGTGGCTTTTGAGCCATGCAGTGCCCAGGACTTTTGTGCCTTAGACAGGTGGATGCCTTCTTGGCCTGTGGATTGTAAGGCTGAACTTTGCAGACCTTGGTGTCTTGGCAATCTGAACACGGCAGGAGACACAGTCTGCCAGCCTGGCTCACTGGGGGCCAGGTCAGAAGCCGAGCTCATTAGGAGATGCAGGTGGATCTGATGTGCTCCCTGGGAGCTGGGCATCAGCCAAGCCTCGCTCAGTAGGATCCCCAGGGTAGCCAGGCTGAGTCCTTTGGGTGTTGCTTCCCTTCCTGGCTGGCTCAGAATCCGAATTCTCCAAGGCCTTTCCTTGGCCAGGTCACCATGTGTGATGAGCTCATTAGAATCTCTGTAACAAGGCGGAAGTCTCTGCTAGCCCAGAGGTTGTTAGGAGACAGAACCCTGGGGAGCAACTTCTTCAGGGCTGCGAAAACAGCTGCGTATTGTTAGGAAGCAGCCTAAGGAGATGGCGGGCTCACTGTGACAGGGCCAGAGCCGAGGCAGATGGCCAAGGGCAGCTCTCACAGGGAGACCAGGCGGGACTTGTTTCAGAAGACCTTCCAGGCCACACACAGTGCAGCCACCAGCAAAGCCCCCACAAAGACACTGGACACTGAAACACTATTAACACGCAACTCACAGAATGAAGTTAATTCAGTGCACGAGTGCCTTTGTAATTCTACAGTACCATGAAGAATAAGTGGGTTGACATTATTATTTTGGAATACAAATTTAAATGTAGTAGTTTGAAAAATAAAATGGCGGTACTTATCTGTTCAGAAATTTTAGTCTATCTTTAATCCTTTGTATCTTTTTGAACTCCCTCTGAATTGAAGAAAATTAATCAATTAAAAGTTAATGAAAATTCATCATAAAACTCCAAATACTCAGCCAACATAGGTGTCCTTTAACGCTGTAAAAATTAAAGTTGTATCAGGTCATCGGTTGAACAAGCACATTTGTCTTTTCTCTCTCCCACCCCAGATCCATTAAAAGTGGTTTCTAAAAAGTAATAAATCTACCATGTGGAAGATAGTAAAGAATGTCTTCAGCAAGAAGGCATTTCGAAGAATTCTTCAGAAAGGGAAAGCTCTGTAGAGTAACCACCATAAGGCAGATCCAAACGCCATCGCGTAGGAGCAGAGACCGTGGAGGAAGGCGTTGGGCCCTGTGTGAACAGGTGTGAGAGGAGGAAAGGGACCAGAGCAGTTATCATACCACTAACTTTTGGGTCTTTCAGTCCCCAGCCGCCTCAGAGTCCATGGCAAGACCCCCATCTTAAGGTTGGAACAAGCGTTTTGGGAAGCTGTGCCTGGGGTGTGGCCCTGTGGAGACAGGCACAGACCCAAAGCCAAGGGGCCAGCACGTCTTGTTATCTGACAGATGGCAAGATGATCGTGCATCGTGTCTTCCAGAAAATAAGCAGTTCCAAGGAAAAGACGAGGAACAAAAGACATGTTGGTGACAATAAGGAAGTGAAGTACATTTCTAAGCCTCGTGGATTTTGATATGCAGCATTTGAGAGAATCCCTGCTTCTGAACACAAGAGTTCAAAATAGGTTTCAAATTGTCTGAAAGCACTAGATGCACTAGATACCATGAGGGCAGGAGTTTGAGGCTAAGGTGGAGATAGAAGGGAGGCCAAGACACAAGATGGAACTTTCTGGAGCTCCTTTCCTTGAGGAAATGATCAACTACTAAAGTCACTGAGATGCTGAGAGTGACTGGCACTCAGGGGTCTGGGAGGTAAGAGATTGGCATTGAGTATCAGCAGTTTGGAGGGTGGAATCTTAGAAGTGGCAGTGAAAGGGAAGGATACCAGATCACAAGAGGTCTCACACAGTCTCCAAGATTCCAATCACAGTTTCTGGATGGATTCACATGAGCAGGGATTTCTTGTCTGACTGATAAGTAGAAGCAAAAGTAAACCAAGCTGGAGAGGCTGGGGTGACGAGCACCATCCAGACCACAGACCTCGCTGCAGAGGAGGGGTGACAAGCACCAGCCAGTACTGCAAATCATCCATGCTTTTGAAAGTATGTAATACTTGCTATATACTAAAAATAACCAGTCATTTAGGAAAACAAGACAAAATGAGGAGAAAAGTGGGAAAATATTAGATACTGACTTTAAGTTCATTAGTATGTTCAAGGAATTAAAAGAATGTTCAAAGAACTGATAAAAATTAAAAAGTAATATAGTTATGATGGAAGACCCATTGGATGGGCTTAATGACTATTTGATGTAGATGGAAAGAGAATTAGTACACTGGAATATATGTCAAGAGAAAATATCCATATGTAGAGATGAAAAAACAAAAGAATAAAATGCCATTAAATAGTAAGACACACAGGAGATGTGGCAAGGACGGTGACACGTATGTGTCTGGAGCCATGGAAGGAAGAATGGGAGAAGGGACTGGGAGGGTATTTGAGGAGATTACAGATGAGTCTTCCAGAATTATGAACCTCAGTTAGGATGCTAGGAAAGCTGAAGCTGTGAACTTCCCAGCTCAGATCATCGAAAACAGGTTAAAATGGGATCTCAGAGGCATCCACCAAAAAGTCACATTTCACATGACAGATGGCTGTGTTTTTGAAGGAAATAATGAAAGCCACCCCAAGAAATTTGAAGAAGAGCAACTATAATGCAGAGAAAGTGGAAGGGAAGAAATGAAGGCCAGATAGAGACCAATGAAACAGGAAAGGAACGATACCGCCAAAGGAAAGGCTCACCACACCAGCGTTCGCCTTTACAAGGTGAATGCCGGTGGCAGGAGGGCAGAAAGGACAGCTTCACGCCAACTGAAGACTCAGAAGCAAGGGACAAATACCCTCAGCCTGCAGCTCTGCCATCACCCGCATAAACCAGTGAGAGTGTCGAGCAGCCACACGGAGGTGAGAGAGTCGGACCTGAAATCACAAACTGGACACGTGGAGACACTCTAGACAGAAAACACTGCCTGCTTCCCCAGACGTGTGGGGCAGAAGGGCCAGGCGCCTGAGAGCTGAGAAGGGTCATCAGCAGCCTGGTCTTGTGCGGCAGCACCGTCTGGGCTTCGCATCTTGGGAGGCCATCAGGAGAACGCAGCCTTCCTCTCCAGCCACTACGGCTGCAGTTCTCAAACTAAAAACAAACCATCCAAGTACAAGGTCTTAGATACAGTTCACTAACGTAATTAATCACGACCAACCTGTGTTTATTCAGAAATGCAAGTTTTGTTGAGCACTTAAAAACCACGGCCATGATTAACAGGAGCAGAAGGAAGAGCCACCCCGGCCTCAGGGGACGCCTCTGCGAAGTCCAGAGCTCGCCGGACACGGGAGTAAGGACACTCCTCAACCTACCAAGCACGTTCCACCTGTAGCCAGTACCGTGCGCACATAGTGGGCACTGGCCGCTTCCCTCGGAGACTGGAGGAGTCCTGGAGGCACACCCTGCAACACCCTGACCCAGCACCCTGATCCACTGGCTCCTGAGAGCCACCAACAGGTGCATGCGACACAGGAAGCAGCGCTCCTCGGCCTGCACGGGTGCTCCTCGGCCGGGTTGGGTGCTGCTTGGCCACACCAGGTCGGGTGTGGGCCGCCCACCCCGCGCTCCCAGTAGCTCATTGGTCACTCATGATATCACCTCCTTGAGCAGTCTTTTAAATCCTTAAGTCAGAAGGCATCAGAAAGGGGTAGAAGAAATAAGGACTCAGAAAAGGAATAAAATTGTCACTATATGGACAACATGAAAAAAATCAGACATTTTAAAAATATGACATTTTTATAGAAAGTTGAATTAAGGCAAACTGTACAGCTCAACAAATTTCCAAAAGAGCAAACTCGCTTGTACACACTGCCTTCCAGACAAGAGGCTGCGGCGGGAGGCCTGGCCCGCCCCGTTCTGCTCCCAGAGGCCTCGCCTGCACCCTGCCTTTCCCTAGAGGCCGACTTCCTCTGCTCTTGAACTCCCACTAGTGGAACCAGGAGAAGCCCTCCTTCAGGGCCTGCCCGCCTCTGCTCACTGTGCCTCTTCTCTGCCATTGCAGCGATGGACTCTTCCATCTTAGGTATTCCAACTCATCGTGAACAGGTCGGGTAAGAGGTGAAGTCGCCACATCACATGTGAGCCCATTGAACTCCCCAGTAAGGGACAGACCATCTCAGGGACAGGCCTAGCAGTGCCCTGGGTCCTTCCTCACGTCCGTGTTACAGAGAAGGACCAGCAGTGGGCAGCAAGGTCAAGGGAGAGCAGAAGGTTCTGAGCAGGGTCCAGGCCTGGGCAGCGGTCACAGCTGCCACAGCCCGCGCACACCAGGAGCTAGTGCAGATAGGAGAGCTGCTGGAAGCCCTGGGGAACCTGTCGGAGTGGGCACCCTAGAGCAGGCTCTGGTGCGTGGGCAGGATCCGAGTGCTGGACACACGGACCTTGACTAGGTCACAAGGTGAAGCCTTGGTACATTTAAAAATGCAGTGATCGTTAAAATCGGTTTCTTTGGTCACATACCAAATTAAAAGTATCTATGAAAAGGGACCAAACAATCCTAGCTTTTGAAGATGACTAACTCTACTCCTAGATGTGAAAAAGGAATCTAAGCCATTTTAAAGACACTGCGACCGCACTCGGGCCATGGCGTGTGGAACGCTGTTCAGAGGACACGGAAACCTTCACTGTGAAGATGAAGAATCAAAACACCAAACACTCACTTTAAGGACCTAGAAAGACAACAAGATGAAAGGAGAACTGGGATGAGAGGAAAAGCTAAGAACTTTAAAACCAAACGAGGATCGGCTGCAGAGGTGACTGACCCGAGTGGAAGGGGACCCAGGAGCCAACGGGAAAACGAGGAATGGAGGCGACCGGCCACAGGCCTCGGAGTACTTGAAGGAACGGGCACGTTCTAAGAGGAACAGCTGCGCCAGTGGACGGCCTGTGGACGCAGGCATGGCCCCGCCACTGGCCAAGAGGAAGAGGCCATGCCGAGCGCCGCGCAGGCCGCTGACCCACCGGCCCTGCGAGCAGGCGGAACGTGGGGAGAGCGGACAGCCGCCCGCTCGCCTCCAGCGCCGGGCGCAAGGACACAGCAGAGCCCGGGGCCTTCCGACGGGCGAGCACCGGAGAGTCGGAGCGACCCCAGCGCGAGGCGGCTGCTCTCGGGAAATGGATCGGAAAACCCGTCGACGAAGTCCCACGTGTTGTGCGCCGCCAGCCACCCGTGCGCCCTGAGGGCGCGCACAGCTAGGCTGTCGGACCCGAAGGCGCAGGGCCCGCGAGGTCACCGACACTGTTGGCCGGAGCCCCACCGAAGGGTCCCGAGCGCTGACTGCCCGCAGGAGCCCCGCACGGAGAGGCAGGCTGGCTGCGTGGGGCCAGCGCCCAGCAGGGACCGCTTGGAAAATGCCCCCGGCAGGCCAGGGCGAGGGCCCGGGAGAGTCCTGGCCCTGCCCTCCGGGCCCTGCCCGCCCTGCCAGCACCTGTCGCTTCCGTGAGGAATCTCCCCGTGGGGAACAGTCCCTGGTGTTTTCCTGTGTCACACCGCTGCCCCAGGGCAGCTCCGGCATCGGGCAGGAAGCGGACTGGTAGCCAGTTGTGGGCGTGTTTGGATCCAGCGGTGGGCTCCCGGTCAGAGGCCGCTGCTCTGCCACACCTTTGAACACCCCCGCGGAAGGCCAGGCGCTGGGGACCCCAGGGCGTGCCATCCTTCCGTACGTAAGGACAGGCTGGGCCCGGGGTGCGTGGAGGCTCCCCTGCCCTGGAGACCCGGTGGAAACAGAAGGCCTGCCCGGGGCCTGGAGCTGGGGCAGTGCCATGCCGGTCCCGAAGGGCCTCATTCTCTACAGGCGGTGGCTGAAAGTAAGACAGCCTACTTGTGCAGCTGCGGAGGGAGGCAGGGTTCTTTACCTTCCGCAGCCCCCTAGGGGGGTGTTGGGGGGGCAGGAGGTGCCCGAACTTGACCTGGGGACGTGTGGGTGCCTGTGCGTGAAGCCAGAGCTGAACCCCAGGGTCTTGCACCTCTGTGCCCATGTGTCCTGAGCCTCCTTTTGCTGCAGGGTCCCAAGGCAGCTGCCCCAGGCCCTGACCGTCCTCAGGTGGGTCTGCAGCTGCAGCCGGTGCCAGCGCGTCCCAGGAGGAGTGCCCTGAGCAAGGACCTGGAATGCTGTGCTGTCACCTGGGGAGCTGGGATGTGTTGGGGAATCAGGGTCTGGACCAAGGACAGGATGCACCAGGGCCGGGCAGTGCGACTGACCACAGGTGCTGAATGTGATGTGTGCTGTGGAAGGTTGGGGTGCTCCCCGTGGCCATGGCTGTGCCCAGCTAATGGGGTGGAAGTGCAGGACCCTCCAGGGCGAGGAGGAAGGACAGCAGGTCAGAGATGCTGGGTGCACCCATCATGGACATCGCCTGAGCCCGGAAATGCGAAGGAGTAGAGAAACAGAAGCCGGGGAGAGGGGGACTGGTAGGAGCCAGAAGTGCATTAGGAAGACAGTCCCAAGGGTGTTCAATAAGACAGACCCACTGGTGAGATCGGGATCTGAAGAGCCTATCAGAAAGCACAGTATCCGCATGTGTAAATATGTAACAGCAAATCCCACCACTGCGCAAAGCTATAATGTGCAATAAAAATTTGGGGAAAACACAAAACTCAGCTTGAGAAACATTCTTAGGCCATTAGTCTGGGGAATATTTAAAGTAAAGAAAAAGAAAAACGTTCTTCAGTCATTCACGAACCAAAACCAGCTAGGGAATTGCATGTATTTCAGGGGGAGAAAAACCCTCAACTCTAAGACAGAATCATCTCACTCAGGGCAAGGGGACTGCGACATACTGCCGACAGCTTCAGTTTCTAAACAGACCAGTTTTAAATGCATAAACATACAAAATAAATAGTCTCAAAGCATTAAAGAAATGAATAATAACTACAGGGGGATTTCCATAAATCCACCATGCTAGTAGTGGATTTCTACACTTTTTTCCCCCTGATTATTGATGTGTTAAGCAATTAAAAACAATACAACTAAACCACAGGAAAAAGTGACCAACAATGAGAAGTTTGGTCATAAAGGACATATAAAGCATTCTGTATCAAACGATATGTTTTGTTTTGTATTTTGGTACCAGGAATTGAACCCAGGGGCATTTAGCCACTAAGCCACATCCCCAGCCCTTTTTATTTTTAATTTTCAGACAGGGTCTTGCTAGGTTTCTTAGGGCCTTGCTACATTGCTGTGGTTGGCCTCAATCTTGCAATCCTCCTGCCTTAGCCTCCTGAGCTGCTGGATTGCAGGTGTCCACCACACCCAGCATGATTCAGGTGTTTTATGTTATTGGCATTTATTTAGTGTTATGGTTTACATAAGAGGTGTCCCCCAAAAACTCATGTATAAAATAATGCGGGAATGTTCATGGGCAAGATGATTGGGTCATGAGGGCTGAGACTAATCAGTAGATGGATCCAGTTGACAGATTAATTTGACTGGATTCATGGTTGGTAGTCCAGGCAGGCAGAATGTGGCTGGAGAGCTGGGTCACGGGGCAAGCCTTTGGCTCTCGCTGCTTCTCACCGCTTCCTGCTTCTGCTGCCCTTGCAGCTTTCCCCACTGGCCCCGCTACCCAGATGTTCTGCTCATCTGGGCCCAGAGCTGTGGAATCAGCCATTTGTGGACTGAACCTCTGAAACCGGGAGCCAGAATCAGCTCCTCCCAGCTGCCATCCCTGGGTCTGCTGGTCACGGCCACACAGAGCTGACTGACACGCGAGAGCCTGTCTCCGCGTCCCTCCTTCACAGCGCTCTTCCTGCCACCTCCAGGCTTACCTCTGGGCCGTCTCCTTCCACCTGGTGGCCAGTCTGTCTGTCCCCCTAGTGTGTCTCTGGTGACTCATTGTCAGTGCTGGCTTCCTGGTAACTACTGCTTATTTCAACCTCATCCTTTTTTCTTTTTCTTTTTTAAAGATGTAAAACCCACAATCTTCACTGTTTTGAAGTGTACAAACCAGATGTTCCCCTGGGTCTTTTTTTTTTGTACGTCCACAATGTCGTGTGACCATGACCATTTATCTAGTTTCAGAATATTCTTACCACACAGAGAACCTCGACCTGTTGGGCAGGCCCTCCACTCCCACCTCTTCCTCTGCAAGAAGCCTGTCCTGGACCTCTGGGCCTTTCCTACCCATGGAGATGCACAGCTCTGGCCTCTGTGGTCTGGACCCCGGGCTCAGCACGACATTCTGTCTTACTCTTTCCACTGAATACCATTTCATGGTGTAGATATACCAATTGTTTACCATTTGATGGGCATTTGGGTTGTATCACTTTCTAACTATTCTGAATGTTACTATTGAGACCATCTATGTTTGTAGCCACATCCATGTTCACAGCAGCTCAACTCACAATAACTAAACTATGGAACCAACCTAGGCGCCCTTCAGCAGATGAATGGATAAAGAAAATGTGGTATATGTATATATATGATGGAATATTACTCGGCTTTAAAGAGGAATGAAATTCTGGCATTTTCTGGTAAATGGATGGAGCTGGAGAATATCATGCTAAGTGAAATAAGCCAAACCCAAAGAACCAAAGGCTGAATGTTTTCTCTGATATACGGATGCTAATTCACAATAAGGGGGGGATAGGAAAGAATAAAGTTACTTTATATTAGAGGGGAGTGAAAGGAGGGAAGGGGTATGGGGGAAGGAATGACGTAGAGTGAAGCAGACATTGTTACCTCATGTGCACGGATGACTGCAATGTGTACAATCAGAGAAATGAGAGATCACACCCCATTTATATATGATCTATCAAAATGTATAAGTACGTTCTACTGTCATGGCAACTAATTAGAAAAAATAAAAAAGAAAAGAAAAAATAATAAAAGAACATCTGTGTATGAACTTTATGTAGATAAATGTTCTCAGTTCTCTTGAGCACAGAGCCAAGAGCGGATACACTGCGTGCTTCGGTGACTAACGTCCAGGAGCCACCAGACTCTAGGATGGTGGCTGCATTTCTGTTACATTTGTACAGGAAAATGTGTGAGGGTTCCCATTTATGCACATGCTTGCTGATGCTTGCTTTTCTCTATTTTTTATTATATTCCCTCAGATGGGTTGAAGTGTTTGATTACATTTCCCTGAAGACTAATGGTATGGACTACCTGCTCATATACCTATTGACCATTTATAGCTCTTCTTTGGAAAAATGCCTATTCAGGTCCTTTGCCCATTTTTAAATTAGGTTGTTCAACTTATTTATGTTTTTTCTTTTTGTTTCTTTTTTGGAGGGTACCAGGGATTGAACTCAGGGGCACTCAACCACTGAGTCACATCCCCAGTCCTCTTTTGTATTTTATCTACAGACAGGGTCTCACTGAGTTGCTTAGTGCCTCACTGTTGCTGAGGCCGGCTTTGAACTCTCAATCCTCCTTCCTCAGCGTCCTAAGCCACTGGGATCACAGGTGTGCAATACCACGCCTGGCAAGGGTCCCTTATTTTTAAAAGGTAATAGATCCATAAGGCATCATAGACCACAAAGAATATAATGTATTTTTACAAAGTTAGAACGCCAAATATAAGCAATACTAAATGTGTGTGTGTGTGTGTGTGAGAGAGAAGAGACAGAGAAAGAGTGAAAGAATGAAAAAAGCAAAGGAAGTATAAGACTGAAATTCATAATAGATATTACAAGTGGAAGAGGGTAATATTCTGACTTATGAGCACAAGCATTCATTGTATTGTTTAAAAATGATACAAAATAACAGAAAGCCATTTGTGGAAACATCAAGCGACTGAGCCAAGAGGTAGGTAGGCAAAAGGGATACAAAGGTTGTGTGAAAAGTAAGAGACTGTCAGAAATGACCCTGCAGACTAGAAAGGGAATCAAAAAGAGTTTTTTTAGAAATGAAAACTATGCTTATTAAAATTATAAACTCAGTGGATATATTATTAGGTAAAGTAGACAGCACTGAATGTAGAATTAATAAACTGGAAGATCAATCAAAAGAAATTATACAGATTTATGGCAGAAAGCTAAAAAAAATACAAATATATATTATGGAAATGGAGTGTACAACGAGGATGCCAAGCATACTTCTGTGAGGAGTTACAGAAGAGGAGAGAAAATAGGGGAGCAGCAATATTTGAAAGAACTGAATAGCAAATAATCAATCACAGACACTAAGCCTAAAGACAAATGATCCCAGAAAATTCCAAGAAATACTTTTATATGCATATATTGACACACGTGCAGAATAATAAAGACCAAAGAGATCAGAGGGAAAAGCAACCAAACAGAAAAATCAGAAAAATGTGGTTTACTAAGTGATGTCACATAGACAGACTGACTTCTTCAGCCGTAATGGGTGCTGGGAAACAGTCACAGGACTCCTAAAATACAATTGCCCACCAACAATTGCATAGCTGAGGTATCTTTCAGTACAGCATGTTCACATGAATCCTTTTTATAAAGTAGTGAAAATAGAGCTTACTGTTAACAGACCTTCTCTAAAAGTCTGTACACGAAGCACGAACCTATGTCAGGAAAGACAAGAATGCTGTAGGATCAATTTGTGTCTGACTTTGAAGTAGGTGTGACACAGGACAGAGCCTATAGAGCTGAACGCACCTTGACTGATGGAGTGTGTGTGTGTGTGTGTGTGTGTGTGTGTGTGCGCACACGCATACTCATCCCAACAAATTCAGCTGAAAACCCATGATGATCGTGGACAAGGACACTTTCTGCAGCATTTCTTATATTTGCAAAAAATAAACACCTGGAAATGCAACAGATGGCCAGCAATTAAGGAACCTGTTTAACAAACTACAGCGTAGAAACACCTCATCAAAACTCAGCCGTTCGCGAGAATGAACTGCACTTCCCTACCTGACTCCGTTGACCACGTCCTTGCTCGGTAGCTCTGGCCAACTTCTCTTGACTTTCTCAGCCACCCTCTCTTGTCACAAGTGACCAAGGCCCCAGGCTTCATTTCCTTGAGATTTACCTTTTGTCTAGAAATTTTGGGGGCGGGCAAGTCACACAAAGCCTGTGCTGGCATCAGCAAGGGTGGCTGGAGCTGAGCAGTGGTTACGGCCTCTGCATGGAGCTCTCCCCAATCACCACCCACCCCTACTGTATAACTCTGAAGCCATGTGTCAACTGGCATTTATTAAAGGAGCATTGAAGCATTTACTGTAGTTAAGCAAAAGGGCCACATTTCTTTTACCTTTGTTTCAAGAAAAGTTGGAGCCTCCATGTTTGCTTGTGGAAGTGAGATAGGTTCTTGCGTGTCTGCGCTTAGAAGAAAGAGTATTTCTGAGGAAGGAGAAGGGCTTAGGAGTCATCATGAAACAACTGGGGGCAGACACTGTGAACAAGCTGTGGGAGGAAGAGCAGTCGGTGAACAGAGAAACAGCGAGAACTTCCCCAGGGGCTGCTGACCTCCCGGCAAACAAAGCAGCGATGCTCCCGTAAAACACAACCCTGCATTCGGCTGCTCTCTCCACGGCTCCTCCAGTAAGAAGCCAGACGACCAGCTGCCTGGGAAGGTCTACCCCAAGATTCAAGTTCCGGCTTCGTTCCCACCAGCGGGAGGAAGAGGTGGCACCTTCTGGGAATGGCTGAGTTGGGAGAGGGGGCTCTCCTCCGGGGATTAGTGATCTCATGAAAGAGGAGCGAGGCCCCTCACCCTGTGGCTCTTCTGTCACATGGGCCTGCAGACACCTGGACAGAGCCATTTGAGGGGAACAGGACTTCACCAGACTAGAATCTGTCAGCAGCTCAAATTCCTCTCAAACTGTGAGGAATACATTTCTATTGCTTATAAGTTATCCAGTCTCAGGCATTTTAGTAGCACAAGCAGACATAGCCACACATACCTACCCCTACTCAAAAATTTAAAATGCAAATCAAAATATTATCTGACTTCCCACCCATCAGATTTAGACTGTAGGTTTTGTGACATCCTTGTCAGTGAGAGGCACAGAGTTCTATGCACTTTTAAAGAAGGTGCTCATTGCTGGATGAAACAGCATTGAAAGAATTTTGGCCATTGGCAAAATGTCTAAAGGCCTTACAATCTAATTTTAAGCATTTTAAGCATCCACTTTTAAGCATTTTCCTGATAGATGTAATCTATACCAAGAATACAGACGAGCTATATTCACCAAAATGTCATTTATGATAAGGACGAAATGACATCAATGCCTTCCAATAAGGCCCAAGGTTTGGCTGGAGTGTGGGTTTTCAGCAAATGAACTGCCTGCTGGGCAGCCTGGTCAAGGCAGCAAGCCCACCCTGAGTCCTGTGGAGAGGCAGGTGTCGCTGCACATTGGTCAGGAGCCCCTGGACACACCACACCTAGGGTGACCACTCACAGGCACTGTGCACTTCAACTGAGGATGCCCCACCTGGGCATCACCCACCTGTGCCTGGCAGTGGGTGTGCCCACCTGTCCTGGGTGGCAGTGGGTGTGCCCACCTGTCTGGGTGGCAGTGGGTGTGTCCACCTGTCTGGATGGCAGTGGGTGTGTCCACCTGTCTGGATGGCAGTGGGTGTGCCCACCTGTCTAGGTGGCAGTGGGTGTGTCCACCTGTCTGGGTGGCAGTGAGTGTGCCCACCTGTCTGGGTGGCAGTGGGTGTGTCCACCTGTCTGGGTGGCCATGGGTGTGTCCATCTGTCTGAGTGGCAGTGGGTGTGTCCACCTGTCTGGGTGGCCATGGGTGTGTCCACCTGTCTGGGTGGCAGTGGGTGTGTCTACTTGTCTGAGTGGCAGTGGGTGTGTCCACCTGTCTGGGTGGCCATGGGTGTGTCCACCTGTCTGGGTGGCAGTGGATGTGTCCACCTGTCTGGGTGGCAGTGAGTGTGTCCACCTGTCTGAGTGGCAGTGGGTATGTCCACCTGTCTGGATGGCAGTGGGTGTGTCCACCTGTCTGGATGGCAGTGGGTGTGTCCACCTGTCTGGATGGCAGTGGGTGTGTCTACTTGTCTGAGTGGCAGTGGGTGTGTCCACCTGTCTGGGTGGCCATGGGTGTGTCCACCTGTCTGGGTGGCAGTGAGTGTGTCCACCTGTCTGAGTGGCAGTGGGTATGTCCACCTGTCTGGATGGCAGTGGGTGTGTCCACCTGTCTGGATGGCAGTGGGTGTGTCCACCTGTCTGGATGGCAGTGGGTGTGCCCACCTGTCTAGGTGGCAGTGGGTGTGTCCACCTGTCTGGGTGGCAGTGAGTGTGCCCACCTGTCTGGGTGGCAGTGGGTGTGTCCACCTGTCTGGGTGGCCATGGGTGTGTCCATCTGTCTGAGTGGCAGTGGGTGTGTCCACCTGTCTGGGTGGCCATGGGTGTGTCCACCTGTCTGGGTGGCAGTGAGTGTGTCCACCTGTCTGAGTGGCAGTGGGTATGTCCACCTGTCTGGATGGCAGTGGGTGTGTCCACCTGTCTGGATGGCAGTGGGTGTGTCCACCTGTCTGGATGGCAGTGGGTGTGCCCACCTGTCTAGGTGGCAGTGGGTGTGTCCACCTGTCTGGGTGGCAGTGGGTGTGCCCACCTGTCTAGGTGGCAGTGGGTGTGTCCACCTGTCTGGGTGGCAGTGGGTGTGTCCACCTGTCCAGGTGGCAGTGGGTGTGTCCACCTGTCTGGGTGGCCATGGGTGTGTCCACCTGTGTGGGTTCAGTGAGTGTGCCTACCTGTGTGGGTTCAGTGGGTGTGCCCACCTGTGTGGGTTCAGTGAGTGTGCCTACCTGTGTGGGTTCAGTGGGTGTGCCCACCTGTGTGGGTTCAGTGAGTGTGCCTACCTGTGTGGGTTCAGTGGGTGTGCCCACCTGTGTGGGTTCAGTGGGTGTGCCCACCTGTGCGAGTGGCAGTGGGCAGACCCGAGAATGGAGGGCAGGGACATCAGCAGGACTTCCAAGGGGGGTGGAGGTCCCCTGGGCATGACGGGCTCTGCACCCTCATCCCCTCAGAAGCTCCAGGTGCTGACGTAGAAGCCGGCTCCCTCGTGTTCCGAGAGGACCGGGGAGACTCCGAGCAGTTGTCCTTTGGGGGAGTGTTGGGGCCCAGGGAGGACAGCTGGAGAGCAGGCAGCCCTGGGGCACCTTGTTGCTGGTGGTCAGGGTCCAGGGAGCCGGGGATGCGTGGTCACCCCCTTCCATGGCAAAGGGGCTGTAGGAGGAGCCTGGAGGACAGGGTGTGGGTGAGGCCCTGGTTCTGCTCCTGTGGTGCTGCTGACATCGGACCCTCTGCCAGAGGAAGACGTGGGCTGGACGCTCAGCATATCCCACAGGCCCCACCAGCAAGACCCCTCAGACTCAGGGGGAAAGGGAAGGGCAGTGGGAAACGTCGAATCAAAAGGGTCTGCACAGCAACCCACAGCTAGGAGTGCGAGGGGCACCTGCAGGAGGGGAGGAAATCTCTGGGACCTGCCCTCAGGCCAGGATCAATATCCAGAACACCAAGGACTCAAAAACATGAACACAAAAAAATTAATAAATAAAACCTGCAGCCACAAAACCCAACCAAGAAATGGGCAAAAGAACAACACAGACTCTTCTCAAAAGAAGAACCACAGTGGCCGACGAATGTGTGAAAAGTGGTCAACAACTCTGCCACGAGGGGATGCAAACCAAAGCTGCACTGGGGCCTCACCTCGCTGCCGTCAGAACACAAAGAACAACGTGGGGAGGAGTGGGGCAAGCTCGCTCACACACTGCCCAGCTGCAGGTGAGTGCAGCCACCCTGGAAAGCAGGATGCAGATTCCTCAACAGACTAGGAATGAGATCGCCATGTCACCCACTATCCCACTCCTCAGCACTTACCCAAAAGTTCAAAATAGAAATTTAAAACAATCAGCCTACGATGGCGAGGCAGCCATACCAGTATTCACAGCAGTGCAATGCGAAGTAGCCAGTGATGGGACCAGCCGGGTGCCCTCCTGAGGCGAGGGGACCAGGAAAGTGTGGTACCGATGCTCATGGAGCTCTGCTGAGCCACGGAGACTGGAACGACGACATCTGCTGGTAAAGGGTGGAACTGCAGAACATCGCGCTGAGTGGAATGAGCCAGGCTCAGAAAGACAAGGGTCCCACTTCTCACACGAAGCTAGAGCGAAATGAGGGTCAGGGTGTGTGTTGGCAGGGCATCCCATGAAGGTGGAAGGCCATGGTGGAGGAGCGGAAAGGGACCGAGGGGAGAGGTGGGAGGGAAAGGGGACGTGCTGGGGACGGGGTTGGAGCAGGTGTCGTCCATGCTTGTACGAGTATGTCAAAGGAATCCCGCTCTGAGGTACAATGCACAGAACTCGTATCGAAATGTACAAATGCATTCTACTGCCAGGTGCAACAACTAGTTGGAACAAATGAAGAAAAATTTAATTTGTTCATTCCTTATTTTATTATTTTAAGGTTAATAGATAATATTTTGAATGAATCATTACCTTCATTATCATGATAATTTTCTGTATTAAGAAGCTACAGTCAGAAGTGAAAGTAATTATGGAGAGGTTAAAATATTCAATATTGACTTTCTACTTAGGAAAAAAACAACAACTTCAGAGCTCACACAAATATAGATTCTGTATTTATTAGTAATCTGATTGTTGAAAACACCTTTAAGGTCTGAGAAGAGTAAGTGGACGGTGCTTTTGTGTGGTGAGCTTGTTATTTTGGTGTGTGGTCAAGAGGGCATTTCAGCCCATGAGAATCTGCAGGGTCCCCAGGGAGAGACCAGGAGAAGTCAGAGTGTGTCTGACAACAATCAGATGGGCATCCCACGGAAACAGCCAGGGCCAGTAGGAAACTCAAGCACTTGCTTGCCACGTGCTGAGAGGTAAGGGGGCTGTATCTAGAATGTCCATAAAGCCCCTGAGAACAAGCTCAGCCACTCAGCAGGGGATGAGACTCTGCTGGGAGAGGGAGGCTGGAGCATGGGGGGAACTCAGGCTTTTTCTTTTTCATTTTCTACCGGGATTGAACTCAGCTGTGGAGAGCAGTGACTGGGATGGGGGGTCTCTGGTGACCATGGCTGTGGCATGCCCATTGCCTGGGAATGTTCCTGTGCAAGGGCTCAGGATGCTCAGCTACTGTGGCAATGCCCTGCGTGAGGAGGCTGTGCAAGGGTCCTATGAGCTCTGACCTTGATCTTGGTACACAGCTCCAGGAAGGAAGGGACTCTTGGGCTAGACAGCCACAGTCTTTCACCAGCTCCACTTCTCAGGTTCCTGCCTGCCTTATAGTAACTTTTAACAATGAACTTTCTTGAGAGCCACACAGAGCTCCTAACATTGCACTTTGCAACTGTGGATTGCAACTCTGGGAAAGCTACATAAATGTTCTGGTTTCTGTAACTTTCCTGAATACAAAGAATAATGGTTTCATAGTCTTTAACGTAATAATGAGACGTATATAAATAAAGATTGCTGGCGAAACTCTTTAGATCCGAATCTCCATCAGAGGGCAGAGTTCTACCTGATCCCAGCCTAATCTTCAAGATCTGTGTCTGTGAATCTTTATTTTCCAATCCCCCTTCGCCCCTTACTGGACCCAAGAGTTTGGTCATGCTTGTCACCACAGTGGTAGCCTATACAGATCAGGACACAGGGGAAGTTTCTTCAGCCATTAGAAGAGGGGACACTCCCAGAGACGTGCTATATAAGCCAAGAAAATCCTCAAAGGTAAGGAGGTTGGAGGAGTGAATCAGAGTCAGGTGTAAAATATGGGAAATACAGGCTCCGAAGAAAGTGCTCGTGTGTCTTCCTTAGAGATCTTCCTAGGAAGAGTGGTGTGCTGTCAGGAGAGCACAGCTGTTACAATTTATCAACTTCATTACTACAAGCTTCCCCTGGTTTCCTACAGGAGCGGTAAATGTACAGACATGGGCACCTGTCACCCCGCTTAAAGTTAGGCTTGCAAACTGAGGAACAAAAATTTTAAAAAGGGCTCTCCAGAGAGAATATAGACTATAACACCACGCTTTAAGAGAATGTCTTACAAAGAAAAAAGTGATCACAGCAGTTTTCCTTACCTCTTGGTCTGCTGGATCTCTGTCTCGCCTAGGCTTGTATTTAAAAATGTAAATTACAGAGCCGGCAAGATTTCCAAGGCTAATGAAAACCAGTTAAGCCAAAAGGGAAAACGTGTCCCTTTTTAAATTCAAACTTCTTGGCTGGCCATCTTACCTGTTTTCAGCTGGGCTTTCTGAACCAGTTCCTCCCAATGCTACAGCATAGAAAGAGAAAAGTGAAAGATTCTGAATGCACAAGCTTTCTTTTGCTAAAATTTCTTATTTTTTTCTGGAGGCCTTCACAGACTTGCACATTGTTTAGCTATCCGAACTGACTCTTATCTGAGCTGAAAGCACACTCCGACTTGGTGAGGATATTAGTATTGCGGTCATGCAATTTTTATTTAGAAAACTCCTGTTTTTTGAAACTCTACTTAATGTATCTTTCTGATCAGTATTATTTTTTACACTCTTTGTTCAGAAGCCAATTTTTCCAGGGTTAGCTCTTAAATACATTCAAAAATTCTTTTAAAATAAATCCTAAGGAGGATATAGCCATGGTGATGTTGGGAATGAGTCTGATAACCATCAAGGAGACATGGTCTGATACCTTTGAGTCCAGCGTCCACCATGGCTGCTGGATTTTATACCTAGCATTTCCAATTGGACAGGCCTGTCCCATATTTAAGTCAAAATATTAAAGTATCATCGGCTCTACTTTAATTTCTAATAGGTTAAATCTAATAGAGACTTTAATATACACCAATCACATTGCCTCTACCTGTAGCGCTCCACTTACAAAAGTTACAAAATCCTTGCTTCCTGTCTGTTTTGTGTGTGTGTGCACAGCTGTGTATTGTGTTGTTGGGTGTTGGGTCTATATATTATGTGCATGGTACCAAAATTGGCATTTAGACAAATGAGCGCTCAACAATTAAAATTTGAATAAAGCAATGAATCCAAGGAATCTAATTCAAATTAAGTAATCAGATAAAAATAAAGATGTCTTTAAAATTCTAACTCACAAATTTTTTCAATTAATAAAGTGTTGATTTCTACAAAATGACTATAATGTAATGTAATATCCATTGCTTCTAGAATTTTTCTATGACAGGAAAGATATGGTTGATACTGTTAATTACATTTGACTAATATTTTAATTCTGACAGTCCATATGAGTAATTAGATTTAACATAAATGGGATTAATCTTCATATGTGTTTCCTTAAATGGATAAATTTTAAAAAGAATTTTTAAATTTAAAAATTTTCAGGATTACTTTGTTTCTGGGTCTTCACTAAAGTGAAATTACTAAGAGTTAAAGCCCTAACAGGTGTAATTCTATTTACAAAAGGTCCAAAGAGTTTCAGTTGTGTTTCAACTAAAGTACTGTAAACAGTATAAAGTATTTAATCTTATTAAATGGAGTAATTGGGAAAAATTTAGAAATTTCATAAGGATTGTTTCAAAATGTGAATTTAAAAAGGAATCAGTGGCTAGAAAAGAGATATAAGGTTCGTGAAGGGAAAGAGATACAAGGTCTGAGTACATGACAGGAAGATTTGTGTAAGTGACAAAAAGATTTGTGTCAGTGGTGGAAGATTTGCAAAGGTGATCCCTTCTCCAGACACATCCCTTCTGATGTGAACCAAGGTTTATCCTCTATATGTAAAAGTGATAAAGATTTTTTAAAACATTAATTTGCTCTCACTTATCAAGATAATTTCTTATGTCTGCAAAGTTTTAAAAAAATTTCCAACTCTGGTTAAACAATAACTATTATATTATTTAATTATATTCCAGATTCTAATTTTTTCTTCAAAAGTTAAACTTGGTTAATAATAAAACCATGTAATTGTGGTGCTGTTAACTGATGTCTTTGTATTCTAAAAGTATTCATATAAAGTCTTCTAAATATAAGATTTAGGAGAACATTTTACAAAACTGGTGTTCTCTGTAACAGTGTTCTATTAAAAAAATAACAAATTCAGTTAATAAATTTTATGTGATTTAACATTTTGTAATTAGATAAAAATAACCTGTCATAAACATAAAATTCTGTGTTACTCTCTACACTGAGAGGTAAATGCAAATATATTTTTAATGGACAATAAGTGAAAGCAGCCAGAAACCACTCCAGACATGGGAACTCACACAAGAGATTTTAACAAGCAGATGAACGGAGTGTTTGCCCTGAAGGGCAAGAGAGAGAAAGAGAGCGAATGGCAGGGGAACTGCCCTTAAGCAGTGGAAGCTACGGGCTAATCAGACCAATGATGGACCGGAGGTAACACTCTAGATTGTAAAATGGTGGTGGAGGGCAGAACCAGGGAGAAGTGACTGCAGCCTGGTTCCTTCAGTAAGGAGAAGCTGGTTGGTTTGAAAGTTGATAATATGGGATGTAAACAATTTTGCTATTTTTGCACAAAAGAGCTCTCTTGACTTGTTTAGTTCATATTCCAGATGTAATGTTAAATTACGTTAACTGATTCATATGAACTCAAAAAATGATATATAATAACTTTATAAAATAATATATAAGAGATTAAAGATCAATTTCAAAAATAAACACCTTATCTAAGATTTGTCAAGAGCCACTTCACCTGAGTTAAGAATCACCTTATTCCATGTTAAGATAACCACTTAAGTTTAAGGTTTAGCTCAAAATATAGACTTTTTAAAATAAATATTACTATAATATTAAAATAAATAGGATATATATATATATATAGCTAAATAAAGGTTTGGAATTACAAAAAGTCATGTTTATTGACTTATAGTTATTGTACAATCTAAACATTTCTACTCTTGTTAAATTTCATTTTGTATTTTCCTTGTAAACTTTATAACTGTTGTCTATTAGTTCCTTACAGAAGTACAAAAGGCCTTTCCTTTTTATATTTTGGCAGCCTAATTATAGAACACTTGATTCATCCACAAAACTTACATATTAAAACTGAATTCACATATTTTCAATGATTTTCATAAGTTATTGGGAGATTTTAACTGGTTAAGGCCTAGCTTACAACGACCTCCTGCAGATTTGAGTCCTTTGTTTGATGTATTATGTGGCGATCCCTCTCTGGCCTCTTCCACAGCTTACTAGAGAAGCAAGGGCTGCCTAGTGAAAGTTGAAGCTGCTACCATGACTGCACAATGTACTAAAATCAACTTACAGAAGCCTGTACATGTGTGACGTTTCCTACTTCTCATTCCCTACAGGGTCCATCCGTATGGCAGTTTTCAAAAGTTATTAAACGGTTCCACTTTGCTTACTCTCCATCTAAATCTTTACCCCATTTCATAATTTTGTTGCTCAACTCATTATTAAAGACAGAAGCTGAGCCTTCTTTCATTATAATACTCCAACTTATACTAGTTCATCTTTTCAACAATTTCGTGATCAATGTCATATTGAACACTGCACTGGCATTCCTTATAATCCTCAAGGCCAGGCCATCGTAGGACGAGCTTATTTGTCTCTCAAGTTAAAATTGCAAAAACCATAATGGGGAAATAGACCCCCACAAAATTGTTTAAGTCATGCTCTTTTTGTGTTAAATTTTTTAACATTGGCGCTGAGGGTTGCACTGCAGCTGAGTGACATGTGGCTCATACAACAGCAGGCTCAACAGGTCTGGTCTGGTGGAGAGACTTACAAACAGGACAACGGAATGGACCAGATCCGGTGATTATGTGGGGTAGAGGTCATGCTTGTATCTTTCCAGAAAGTGCAGCTCATCCTATTTGGGTACCTGAACATGCTATTCATCATCACCATGAAAGACCTCGAACCACAGTTCAAGCGACTGAAGCTCACACAAGAAGTGTTGTTCCTGGTGCCCATCAAGGATGAGGTGGTGGGAAGAAGAAGAAGAGAACTTGATGAACCCAGAAGGTTGATCTGCCAACATGGGGACAGTTGAAGAATCTGATGCAGCAGGCTGAGCGGATGGAAATCAACAGGGTGATATTAAACCTCCCGCCATAATGCTTGTGGCCATGCTGGCTTTATTAAGCTGTTTGGTCAGTAGAGTTCATGGGGAAACTTACTGACCTTACTTTACAGATCCACCTTTAGTACACCCAGTTACATGTACTAGAGAATCTATTCCAATATTTATTAATGATTTTCAGACAAACATATTACACCAGTCCATTTAGATGGATTTAATTATACTGGATATAGGGGGAGTCTACCTACATGTTGGCTCCACAATAACAATACCAGCTGTTTAAAAGTGACCCCAGAAGATAAGAGAGCATACGGGGGAGCCGAGGTAGCCAAACTCCCTGGCCCTTGGGATGTAACTAAATATATTCAGACAGTTATAAAAATGGGACCACCCAAAGACATAACTGTGTCTCTCAGAGAACATCCACAGATACCTGACTGTCCTAGTCATACTACTACAGAATTGGGTGCCTTTGCTAAATGGATGGAGTGTGCCAACGATTGGCCAGTGCATCATAATACCTATGACAGTGATGAATACATTTTGGATTGGTTCCACAAAGTTGATGAGAAGAACTTGTGTCAAAAATCTATGACCCCTGGAGGATTTGTTAGGAATGTTCTGACCTTCAGTGGTGGTGGCATACAAAGAGATCTTTGGCGTCGGATAGCTGCCCGAGATTTCATTAACATTACTGGCACTCCCTTACCTAACCTTGTGCATAAAGATTGTAAAGTGACTTCTTATTGTGGCTTGCAAGCCTGTGTACAACCCCCTTAAGTTTTAATCACTGGAAATATACAAATAAACAGGATAAGAGAAAAGTATTATATAAATTGTTATAACTGTATTTTGACTAATTGTATTACCAGGCTTAATAGAGGACAAGGAACACTTGTGCTAAGACAACCTTCTTTTATTATGACTCCAGCTAGCATTTCAGAGCCCTGGTATTCCAATACTGGAGTTCAAGTTCTACAGAAGATTCAAGTTGGGCTCTTGGCCTTGTTATAATTGGAGTAGTTGATTGATGTCTGCTTTTCTGTCATCACTGCTGCTATAGCTTTGTCCCAAACATACAAATTTGTTAATGATTTGGCTCAGAATACTTTTAAAGCCTTGCAGAATCAGACAAATGTTGATAACAAGTTAGAGGAAAAATTAAATGCTTCAGAAGCTATAGTTATTAAAATTGGAAATGAACTTGCCACTCTTAAATTTAGATAAAATCTCCACTGCTATGCTAACTACAGATATGATTGTGTCATAGCAGCAAAGTGCAATGCTTCTCAATGGAATTGGTAGAAAGTTAAAAATCATTAGATGGACATTTGGCAGAGAAATAATGATAGCCTGGATCTCATGGAGTTCCATCATCATAACCAGGACATCCAAGAAAGTCAAATTGATTCTGTGAATCCCACATGGCTTGTTACACAAATATTTAATGATATAAATGGCTTTAATCCCTGGAATATGTCAGAACATACAGTATGGTGTATTTTTGGAATTATATCTTTGCTACTGAATCTCTTGTATTGTGACAATAGGATGCTGAAATTTCCAAGGAGAAATCCAATGACCAAATCTTAACCCATCACATGCATTTAAAAAACACAAAAGGGAGCAACGTAGACAGTGGTGACAGAGGGTGGGAGAGCAGTGACTGAGATGGGGGTCTCTGATGACCTCATGGCTGGATGCCTGGTGCCTGGGAGTGCTCCTGTGCAAGGATGCTTGGCTGCTGTGTCAATGCCCTGCGTGAGCAGGCTTTGTGCAGAATCTCAGGCACACGTCTCCTGGGAAGGAAGGGACTCTTAGGCTAGACATGTCTCACCAGCTCCCTCTCCAGTTCCTGCCTGCCTTACAGTGACTTTAAACAGTGGACTTTCTTGAGGGCCACACAGAGCTCCTAACATTGCACTTTGCAGCTGTGGAAAGGCTACATAAATGTTCTGGTTTCTGTAACTTTCCTGAATACAAAGAATAATGGTTGCATAGTCTTTAATCTAATAATGAGACATATATAAATAAAGATTACTGGCAAAACATGCCACATCTATTTCCTGCCACTCCGACACTTGACACGGTTCTGCTGGAAGGTCATCCTCCCTCTTGGGGCCATAGGTGTGGCATGTCTCCATGTGTAGTTGCTCTTTAATATTAATAATCAATATATCATTAGAAACTTATCGGAAAAACATTGGAAAGGTTTTACTGTACTGGGACACAAAATAGTGCACAATAAAAATTTAGTAGTAATACATATATAAAATATATGAAAATAAACAACTGTAGCCATGCTTGAGTTAAAAGGAGCCTGGGATTGCTTTAGTATGATAATTTCTAAATATAGATGGATAAAGAGGCATTCCTCTGAGCTTGGATGCGGTGTTTAGCCTTTGTTGCTTTCCTAGTTTTAATAATTGATTCTAGAGATACTTTACATAATAAAAATATTTAGGTTAGTCATAAATATAATTTGTTTTTCCTATGTTTAGTCTATTTCTTTGAGAATCAAAATAAGATTGTAGTCTGTGATTAAATGAAATAGAATAGACTAAATATTAACTATAAGTTGATTTCTTTGCCTTTTGTTAATAATAGTAAAAAAACTTTTCACTGTTAAACACTGGAGTTCATGGAGTTCATGGTAAGGGTAAGGGTAATTTCTCAGAAAATCTAATGATGAATTTGTTCTTCAGATTGAAAGTTAACGGATCACAGTGCCCTCAGTTTAGCTAGGAGACAATTTTGTTTTAATCTAGTTGGGAAATGAGGCTGTTTTTATCTGAGCTATCATATAGAAAGAATGTGTACTCTGAGAAGAAGCATAGATTGTATTTTTGAAGTTTTTTTAAAATTTCGAACTAACTGTAAAAAGATATAATCATTACTAGAGAAAAAATGTTTAAAAAGGCTAGCAGAAAAATAAAGATTCTGCTGTTTCTCCACCGCACCAGCGCCTCCCACCCACCTAGGACCTCGACCGCGGCTAGGCTGGACCCCAGCAGAGACTCTTTAGATGTGCATCTCCATCAGAGAGCAGAGCTCCACCTGATCCCAGCTTAATTGTCAAAATCCGTGTCTGTGAATCTTTATTTTCCAATCCCCCTTCGCCCCTCACTGGACCCAAGAGTTTGGTCACACTGGTTGTGGCATTTGACCACTGACCACATCCCCAGCCCTATTTTCTATTTTATTTAGAGACACAGCCTCACTGAGTTGCTTAGCACCTAGCTTTTGCTGAGGTTGGCTTTGAACTTGCGAGATGCTCTTGTCTCAGACTCTGGAGCCACGGGGATTGTAGGTTTTCCTCCATTGCACCTGGCTGCAACATTGTTTCTGATAGGGAAAAATAATGTCAAGGTCCATGAGGATAACAGTGCATTATAATATGCCCACATGAAGGCAGAAAAGTGGACTTGGACATGCATGCGTGGAGTTGAGCAAGACAGTAGAGATCACATGAGTATGGTGATCCAACTTTTATAAAAGACAACTGTAAAGCTCACAGGCACACATGTGCCCTGTGAGGTCAGCACAACTGTCCACAGAGGGGGACTCCGCAGGACTGAGTGGGGTGTCTCCCTCCTCACACTGTCCATCACATGGTGGGATTTCTTCAGGCAGGTGCTTGGTTTAAATTTTTTACAAACAGAATTCTAAGCATGTTTGTTGGCAGTCAGAAACAAATGCAGAAAGGAATGTAGAGGGGACTTTATTTAACTACTTGACATAACTCAATGACAGAGTGACATGACCAAGAACTTGCAGCAGAGCAGAGGAGCCCAGGTGCCCCAGGCAGGAAAGCAAAATGGTGGGATGGGCAGGAGAGGGGTCAAGAAGTGGGCTTGGTGCAGAGGCTCACACCCCCACCCAGGACCACACATCAAGGCAGCTGCTCTGGCCCTGGTTAATCTGCAGGTCTCCTGTTGGCCCTTTGGGGACTTGGAGGGACTTCTGGGTTTTGGTGCCCAGCCCTGTAGGTGAGGGTGAATTGGACTAGTGGCAGGGGTCCCAGTAGAACGCCAGTTCCAGCACTGCAGAGGCCCAGAGCTTCCTAATTGGCCACTGGAGGCCCCGAGTCCCAGCCCTGTCGGAGCAGTGGATCAGCTGCAGCAGAGTGCCTGAGGCAGGGTCCTTAGCACACTGCCGGGGACAGGAGAGAAGGGGGGGCCAGGGAACCTCCACACCTCTTCAAAAGGACCCGGAGCATGCTGCAGGCGGAATCTGGACCTCAGACCCTCACTGGACCCCAGGTGACCACCACTGCCCTGCCACCTCATTCTGCTGTTTAAGAGAGCCAGAGCTGAGCTGGGTGTCAAGTCCCGTGTGATGATGACAGGAGGCAGAGCTGGGAGGGAGAAGGGTCAGAACACGGGGGTCCCCAGGATGGAACCAGCAGCACCAGCTCCCTGAGCTGCCTGGGTCCAGGTGGACGACAGCCGTGCCTCCCACAGTCCAGCACGCAGGGAGCAAGCAGGGGTGTGGGTGCTGGCAGCCCCTGCCCGCCTGAGCTCAGGAACACCACTGGGCCTTTGCCAGGCAGTGACACAGAGGCAGGCTTAGGGCTGCAGGGGCACAACAGGCACCACCTCAGCCTGGGCAGGGCGGCTCTCCGTCTGTGTCCAGCTGGCAGATGGAAAGATCACCTGGGGGAGGCCTGTGGGCAGGAGGTCCTGGTGTCCATGTCCTGAGCAGTCACCTAGAGAGGCCCGGGGAGCGCCGGATGGACACAGGAGCCAGGTGTGAGGGGCACCAATCAGGGCACCCCTTGTGGGTGGAGAGAGAGGCACTGGGCAGGCCGAAGCTTCCTGCACTGGGAGTCACACAGCTCTGGACACCTCCTTGTGACCCCAGAGCAGGACTCTGTCTCCCCCACAGGGAAGGCTCAGCACACACAAGGATCAAGTGACGGAGGACATGTCCCCTTTCCAGCCTAGGGCCAGCTCATCATAGGGAGAACAGGAGCACAGTCCCTGTGCTCCATGTGATGTGTGACTGTGAGACCCTGACCCAGCTACACCACCCTCCCTGCCTGCTGTCCCAGCTCAGGGCCATGCCTGCCCACAGCAGGGGGAACCTCTCGGCACTGCCTTTGCGGGAGTTTGTGCTGGAGGGGTTCAGAGGAGGTGTGGAGGTTCAAGCCCTGCTCTTTGCCGTCTTCCTGGCCCTGCACGTGGTGACCGTCCTGGGCAACGTCACCATGATCGTGGTCACCACCCTGGATGCCCGCCTGCACTCCCCCATGTACTTCTTCCTCAGGAACCTGTCCTTCCTGGACCTCTGCTACTCCTCCACCATCGCCCCCAACACCCTGGCCACCTTCATCTCCTCCTCCAAGGCCATCAGCTTTGGGGGATGTGCCACCCAGCTATTCTTTTTTGCCCTACTGGTCACCACTGAGGTCTTGCTGCTGGCAGTGATGGCCTATGACCGCTTCGTGGCCATCTGCAGTACCCTGTGACCATGTGTCCTGTGACATGTGCCTGCCTGGTGCTCGCAGCCTACTGTGGAGGCTGCCTCAACTCCATCATAGAGACCAGCCTCACCTTCCAGCTGCCCTTCTACAGCTCCAACTGCATCGACCACTTCTTCTGTGACGTGCCCCCCCTGCTCCGGCTTGCCTGTGCCAACACGGCTCTCAACGAGCTGGTCATGTTCGGCCTCTGCGGGCTCATCCTTGTGGGTGCAGTACTAGGGATCTTCGTCTCCTACGGCTACATCGCAGTGACCATCCTCAGGATGCGCTTGGCATTGGGCGACACAAGCTCTTCTCCACCTGTGGGTCCCACCTGACCGCCGTGTCCCTGTTTTACAGAACTGTGTTTGTGATGTACGGTCAGCCAGGAGCCGTGGAGTCCATGGAGCAGGGCAAGGTGGTCTCTGTCTTCTACACCCTGGTCATCTCGATGCTCAACCCCCTCATCTACAGCCTGCGGAACAAGGACGTGAAGGACGCGCTGCGGAGGCTGGGACACAGCCTCGCAGAGGACAGTGTCCCATGAGGCACAGTGTCCAGGGACCAAAGGGAGACCCACTCTCTTTCCCCCTGCACCCTTCCTGCTTCCTCTTCTTTCCTCTCTTCCACCTGCATTCGCCCTTACCTCCAGCACATGGTGGCCGGGCAGTCACTTAGCAGGAGGAGTGAGTCTTGCTCTGACCTCCAGAGGTCTCCAGGGCAGAGCTGGGCAAGGCCAGGTCCCTCACCTGGGGAAACATGGGTGGGCACTCCTCCTGTTGCCCTCCAAAGGACCCCTCTTCATGAGACAGGCTGGTTTCCAGGCGTCCTCCCTAGGATGCTCTGCGCCTCTGGACTCACTGGGGTGGATGCACTTCCTTGGGTGCTTGGGGATGGGGAGGCAGGTGCCTGTGCTCAGATGCTGCCATGTGCTAGTTCCCATCCTTTGGCTGCCCTGGGCTTGCTTGTGTTCCCTGCTGGCCGAGTGGGAGCCTCTTCCCACACATCAGACCTTTCCATTGGGGCAGTTCTGTCACATTGGCTCCCAGGCGTCCCCAGGGTGCCTTGGCCAGCAGCTGCCTCGCTGCCATCTCCTCCTCCTGTCTGTCTCTGTGCCTCTGTGTCCTTTCTTCTTATAGCAACTCCAGCCATGGCTAGGGCCCACCCAGGAGAGTGTCACCTCGTGGTAAGTAATCTATCTGCCAAGATCCTCTGTCCAGGTTAGGTCACATTCTGTGTTTCCAGGGGACACGACTGACCCCAGTCGGTTATGTCCCATGAGCCCCAGCGAGTTCGTGTCCTGCCTTTGCTGCTGTTGGGGTCCTATGCTAATGCACTCAGTTCTAACCCGTGCCTGCTCAGCCTTCGTGCCTCACCAGTTACTGAGAAATCTCACTCTGGTTGGATGTATGCATGTCATCTTTCACTCCATGTTTTTGCTTTATGTGTTTTACATCTTCATTACTTATATGCAGATTAAATGTTCACATGATTGGGTTGGATGAAACATTTTCATTACTAAACATCTCTCTATAAATAAAAAACACATCTTAAAATTTATGTAGCTAATCCACCTTGTGATACGACTTACTTTGGTTCCTACTTTCATGCTTTCCATAGTCTCCTATTAAAATCATGTCTCCTTCTCAATTTGTATGTAGGCTTACAACATCTTTTTCAATAGATAGACCTACCCTAATTTCATTGAGTGTGGTGCTACCTTGAGGAGGAGACGGTATGTTTTGGCAGGAGTAAAAATCATAGCCCGAGCCAACTGACACACCAAGTATGTCTGAAGGTCTGAGTCTGTTCAGTTAAATCATCCATTTCTGGTGGAGGCTGTTTGATTTGAAATGGTTCTTAAAGGGAAACAAGCAAGCATGAACTTATCTGTTCTGTCCTATATGAATGGATCCCAGAGTTCGCGGTGGCTGGTCAATACAGTTCTCTGTCCACAAGGCTCATGGTGAGCCACAGCTGCTTCTCAGATAGGGTTAGTGCTTATCTGCCAGTCAGTCTTCACAAGGTACAGCAGCTTCCCAGGAATCAGAGGATTACTGAGGACCATCCTTTGGGAAAACCCAGTGAGTGAGGGATGGGCAGAGCTCTTTGGTGCCTGATCTCTCAAGAAGGTAGGACACCATGTTTCTTGAGGGAAGAGCACCATGCCCCCACAGCGTGCTCTGACCCAAAGTGGAGGCAAAGGCCACCTTGAGAACACACATGTCATGATGATGACTGGACTCCAGCTGGGCCTCGAGACCTCATGACTAACAAGAGCACAGGCCACAGAGGAGCACGAGGAGGTCACCAGTGGGCGAGCCACTCAGCCAAGCCAACAGGACTTCACACGGGACTAAGTGCCGGTTCATTTAAGAAACTGGCATTAATAACATGACATCAGAGAGTGGCAGGAGGGGCAGCCAAAGATGCAAAGAGATTCCAAGAGAATTGTCTGTGATTCCCTCGTGAGAATGTATTTTGGATACTAAGTCAACAGCTGAATCTAAAAAACCACACCTGTATTGCACATCTGGGCATCAGACATTTGAATAATGAAAGATGTCTGATGATATTAGTGAATCACTTTTCTCCACATATGATAACAGCACTTTTTGAAAATAAAGAGTGCATATCTTTTTGAAAATAAAAAAACTCACAATTTATAGATAACAGCTAAAATATGCATGGAAGATCGCATCACATCTGAAATTGCTCAGACCTACAGGAGGATATGGGAGAGCCAAAGGAAGTTGGGTGCTGGTTTGGCCAGGAGCTGCTTGCGCATGGTGCCAGCTGTGGCTCCTGCTGTTCCCTACGTCATTCCCTCCACTTTGCCCTATCCGAAGTTCAGGACAGGGCACAGTGCTGTGTTCCCATCCTCTCACCTCCCAGTTTAAATCAGCCCTTCCATCAGCAGCTCATTTCCTCATTCACTGTAGGAAAATTATTTTATGTCTTTAAAAATATTTCCTCTCATTCGGTTTTTCTGTTTGACAGTCACTTTGGTTGTTTCTGTGGTGGGTTATGAATATTTGACCCCCATGCCTGATCATCTCCACCTAGACTTGATTTTGTCTGGACTAGTAATTTTTTCAAGACCCTATTGTGTTAATTCAGATTTGGGCTGTCTTTGCTTCCACATAATGTTTCTTTCATTGTTTTTCTGTTTACTTTGAACTCAAGGAGAAGTCAATAGAAATTGTTTTGGAAAGGTCAGTGTTGGGGTTCAAGATGGTGGAATAGAAGAGGGAGGCCACTTTCCTGGCTGCTCTGTGGTGTGAAATCAAGAAAGCAGACAGGCAGCTTCTCAGCAAGGTGGGTGGCCAAAAAAAAAGGTGGGGCACTTTACTGAAATTTGATACTAAACATTCAAAGCAGATCGGGGACTTAGGAGGTAGGATATAATCAGGAAGGAATCCCCAGTGCCACAGCTGCAGCCAAGGTGCCAGTCAGAGTTGTTCCTCTGCGAGCAAAGTGCAGGGGTAAGGGAACCAAAGTAGCCCACATTTTGAGGAGGCCTGAGGCATGTCTGGGTGTGGAGAGTTTAGAGATCAAAGACACTGCCCAACTAGACTCAAAGCACACTGCACAATATCTTTGTGCAGGGAAGAAGTCCCATCTTTCCTGGCTGCATGTGGAGGACAGAGGAAAGACCATTCTCAAGTTGTGGGGCAGGGACCAGCAGCTGGGGGAGCTGGTTCCTGGCAAACCCAAATTTGGCCCATAATACAGGCCCGAAAACCCACACTGCATGACCCAGAGGGTGCCTGAGTGACCAGGAGAAAGCGGAACAAGGAGAGGTTCACACAGGGGCTACTGCTGTGGAAACCTACCCAGTCACCCCTCCCCGTCCTATCTGGCTGCTCTGCAACCCACTGGGAGAGATGTGCCTGACTGGGGGTTGGGAGGTGGAGATGGGAGAGATTCAGTTTGGAGAATGACTCTGAGACCAGGAAACGTGGAGTCTGAAGGTGACGTAGGGGACTAAGAATTGGTTCCTCCACCACACGAGAGGAACCCAGGGGAGATCCTCGGGTACAGTCTTCCAGTGTGGACCAGCACTTGCTGGGGCCTGGAGGTGTGCTGACTTGAGGTCTCTGGGCCAGTTGACATTCAGCAAAGAGCCTGGAACGCACCTAAGCCTAAGCCCCACCCCCAGGGGTTCTGCCCAAGGCATCACCTCTCCACCTCCACAACCCCACCCTGAGGGCAGAGCAAGCATCACACCACAGAAGACCCCACCGAACACTGCTGAGACGGGAAGCCGAGAATCTTTCAAACTCCAACAGAAATAGTACTTCAACTTTTCATCAAAATCTTTTTTTTCCTTTTTCCTTTTCTGTGTTTAATGGTGGCCTTCATGGTTCATGGACATTTATACATATTCATATTTATTTTTTTCTCTCATTTCTAACATTTTTTAAGGCAGTTATTTTTCATGGATCGGTATTTTGAAGACTAGGATATTTGATTAATATATTTCAGTTTTGAATTTTTTATTTTTAAAATTTTTACTGTATATATTTTTCTCTCACTTATCTGTTTACCTTGATTCTCCTTTTCTCTTTTCTTCTACTTATAGCCAATCTCTATTGTTCTTTCACTTTGTTTAATATTTTACTTCTGTATTTTATCGTCCTTTATCATAATCATCACATCCTACATCATGTATATTCCTTCTCTCCCTGTCCAACATTTGAAATTGTAAACCCTTTGAAAATTCACTGTTTTATTGTAGACAATAACTGATCACATCGTTTCTGTTTATTGTGATGATTAACATTGTAGATGGCATAGCAGGAACTATTCATTTTAATGCTGTATATTGTTTGCATTGGTTGTTGTTATTTATATCCCCCTAGGTGGTAAGGTACTGGAACTCTTCAGGGACATTATAAGTCTACAGGGTAGAAACTCTATTGCCACAGATTCATAGTGTTAGCTGGGTAGACTCACAAACAACATGAAAGGCAAGGGGAAAAAAATCACCCAAACAAACCAAATGCTTCAATAACAGAATCCATTGACATCACAGTGAAGGAAATGTCAGAGAAGGAGTTTACAATGTACGTAGTTAAGCTGATCTGCAAGGCAAAGGACAATGTAAGGAGTGAAATCAGAGAGAAAATACAGGATGTAAAAAGTCACTTCAATAAAGAGAGATTCTGAAAAAAATCAAGCAAAAATCCTTGAAATGAAGGATTCAACAAACCAAATTAAAAATTCAATGGAAAGCATCGCAAACAGAGTAGACCACTTAGACAACAGAGTTTCAGGCAATGAACACAAAATACGTAATCTTGAAAATGAAGATGTTAAGAGACCATGAACACAACATCCAAGAAATATAGGAGAGTATGAAAAGACAAAATTTAAGATTTACCAGGACAGATGAAGACTCAGAGATACAAACCAAAGGAATGCACAATTTTTTTCAATGAAGTAATATCAGAAAATTTCTCAAACCTAAAGAATTAAGTGAAAAATCAAATATAGAAGGCATACAGGACCATAAATATACAAAATTACAACAGACCCAGACCAAGGCACATTATTATGAAAATGCCCAGCAGAAAAAAAAATGCAGTTTTAAAAGCTGCAAAAGAAAAATGACTGGTCACATTCAGAGAGAAACCAATCCAGATTACTCCACCCAGATTGTCAAAGCTAGGAGATCTTGGAATAATTTATACCAAGCTCTGAAAGAAAAAGGATGTCAGTCAAGAATACTGTACCCACCAAAATTAAGCTTCAGAATTTATGATGAAATTAAAACATTCCATGATAAACAAAAGTTAAAAGAATTCATAACTAGAAAGCCTACACTACAAACATACTCAATAAAATATTACATGAAGAAGAAATGAAAAATAAAAATGAAAACCAACAAAAGAAGGAATTACACTAAAAGAAGAGTCAATCAAAGGAGAAACTAATTCAAATTAAAAACCAGAAATAAATCAAATGACAGGGAATAAACATCATTTATCAGTGAAAACATTGAATATAAATGGTCTAAACTCATCAATTAAAAGACACAGATTCAAAAATATGCTGTCTCCAAGTGACTCACCTCATAAACAAAGACATCCACAGACTGAAGGTAAAAGGATGGGAAAAGCATAACATTCTCATGAATCTTGTAAACAAGTGGGGATTTCTATTCTCATATCAGATATAGTGGACTTCAAGCCAAAGTTAATCAGAAGGAACAAAGAAGGACATTTCATATTGCTTAAGGGTATTATACATCAACAAGACATAACAATCATAAATATTTATGCCTCAAACAATGGAGCATCTACAGATATCAAACAAACCCTTCTCAATATCAAGAAGCAAATAGACCACAACACAATAATATTGGGTAACTCTCAGCATTGGATAGATCCTCAAACAAAAACTAGATAAAGAAGATATAGAACTAAAAAAAAATACAATTAATAATGTAGACTTAACAGATATATAGAGAATATTTCATCCCTCAATGACTGAATACACATTCTTCTCAGCAGCCTATGGATTCTTTTCTAAAACAGACTATATCTTAGCCCACAAAGCAATTCGTAGAAAGTACAAAATATAGAGATAATATTTTGCATTCTATCAGATCATAATGGAATGAAATTAGAAATCAATGATAAAATAAAAATAAAAGCTACTCTAACACCTGGAGACTAAATATTATGCTATTGAATGGCCAATGGATAGCAGAAGACACCAGGTGCAAAATTTTAAAAAAAAAAATACTTAAAGATAAAAGAGAATGGCAACACAACATATCAAAATCTCTGGGACACAAGGAAGGCAGTTCTAAGAGGAAATTTCATTGCATTGAGTTTATTCACTAAAGGGATAGAAAGTCAACAAATAAATAACCTATCATTAGATCTCAAAGCCCTAGAAAAAGCAGAAGACAGTAGAAGACAGGAAAGAATTGAAATTAGAGCTGAAATCAATAAAATTGAAACAAAATTTTCAAAAATATCAAAGAAAAAAATTGGTTCTTTAAAAAAATTAATCAAATTGATAAACCCTTAGCCAAGTTAACTAAGAGAAAGAGAGAAAACTAAAATTATTAAAATTTGTGATGAGAAAGAAAATGCCATAATGAACACTACTGAAATACAAATGATAATCAGAAACTACTTTGAAAATTTAGACTAATAAAATAGAAAATCTTGAAGATATTGACAGATTTCTAGAGACATATGACCTACCCAAATTGAATCAGGAGGACAGAAAATTTAAACAGATTAATATCAAGCAATGAAATAAATTGAAGACACCATTGAAAGCCTACCAACAAAGAAAAGCCCAGAACCAGACAGATTCTCAGTCGAGTTCTACCAGACCTTCAAACAAGAACGAACACCAATCATCCTCAAATTATTCCATGAAATATGAAAGGAGCTTGGACCCTTTCAAACTCATTCTATGAAGCTATTATCACCCTGATACCAAAAGCAGACAAAGACACAACAAGGAAAGAAAATTACAGACCAATATCCCTGATGAAAATTGATGCAAAAATTCTCCATAAAGTCCTGGAAAACTACATACAAAAAGATATTAAAAAGATAGTGCACCATGATCAAGTGGGATACATCCCAAGGATGCAAGTCTGGTTCAACATATGGAAATCAATAAATGTAAGCAATAGACTTAAAGAATCATGATCATCTCAACAGATGCAGAAAAAGCATTTGACAAAATACATCATACATTCATGTTCAAAACACTAGAAAAACTAGGGATAGTAGGAACCTACCTCAACATTGTAAAAGTCACATATGCTAAGCTCATGGCCAACATCATTCTCAATGGAGAAAAATTGAAAACATTCCCTGTAACAAGGCAGGGATGCCCTCTTTCACCACTTCTATTCAACACCATCCTTGAAACACTAGCCAGACCAATTAAATAGCTGAAAGAAATTAAAGGGATATGAATAGGAAAAGAAGAACTCAAACTATCACTCTTTGTTGATGACATGATTCTATATTTAGAATACCCAAAAAGTCCACCAAAAAATTTCTAGAACTCATAAATGAATTCAGTAAAGTAGCAGCATATGAAATTAACATCCATAAATAAATTGTGTTCCTATACATCAGTGACAAATCCACCAAAAGAGAAATTAGAAAAACTAACCCATTCATGATAGCCTGGAAAAAAATAAAATATTTGGGAATCAATCTAACAAAAAAGGTGAAAGACCTCTAGAGAGAAAACTACAGAACACTAAAGAAAGAAATTGAGAAAACCTTAGAAGATGGAGAGACCTCCCATGTTCTCAGGCAGGCAGAATTAATATTGTCAAAATGGACATACTACCAAAAGCACCACACAGATTTAATGCAATTCCTATTAAAATTGTAATGGTGTTCTTCATAGAAATATAAAAAGCAATAGTAAAATTTATTTGGAAAACTAAGAGGCTCAGAACAGCCAAAGCAATCCTCAGCAAGAAAAGTGAAACCTGAGGCATCACAATACCAGATTTTGAATATACTACAGAGCTATAGTAACAAAAATGGCATGGTATTAGCACCAAAACAGACATGAAGGATGTTAGGTTGGAATTTGGGCGACTGTAGGAGGGCGGAGCAACTGAGATGAAGGGCAGTGCGCCAAACGGTGATCCATCAAACTGACAAGAAAATTCCACTGACCCTTAATTTCATCTGCTGACCCTTAACTCCACTGACCCTTAACTCCACCTGTTGACCCTTAACTCCACTGACCCTTAACTCCACCTGTTGACCCTTAATTCCACTGACCCTTAATTTCACCTGCTGACCCTTAACTCCACCTGTCACCCCTGCCCATTCCGGCCTATAAAGACCCTGGGCAGCCAGGGCCACGCGTGATTTTCTCCGGCTCCCTACCCCTACCCCAGGGTTGGGAATTTCACCCAAGGGCCAAATTCTAATAAAGCTTGTTTCACCACTTTCTACCCAATTTTATTTGGCGGCTAACCATGCCCCGAGCTTACATTTGGTGCTGAAACCTGGGAGGGTTTTTGGGTGGGTTGAAGCCCACCCCTCCCTCAGAAGAACCAGAAGATTCTGTTCCTTTCTGCTCAGTTCTGCTCCACTCTGTTTCTCTTTACCCAGCATCACACAGGGTAAGTGCCCTAAGGTTTTCCATTTACCATTCCAATTTTTATTCTCTTTTCCGCAAGGGGTCTGTCCGTTGTGGACCACAGACACCCCCGCCCATTCCACTCGGGCTCTGGTCACCGTGAAGACGTCCCGGCCTCCAGTTAGCCCCCCATTTATTCCGTTCCAGACCCCCCAAAAGTCAAGACATTTGGCTTTTGGGCCGTCCGCCGTTTTTCCGGTGTGCACGAGCTGATATCTGAAATCAGGACGCCTTTCTTGCTTCTGCACACCTATCTGGGTGGAGTTGGACGGCTAATGGGAAATACCGGGAGCTCATCGGACCCCAAAGCTCCTTTGGGCTGTCTCTGCCGTACTTTGACTAAACTGGGACTTCCCCAAAACGAAAGCCGTAAGCAGCTAGCTTTTATTCGACCGTGGCCGGGCCTCAGTATGTTTTAGATCTCGAGAAGGCTCCCAAAGGGCGCGCAGGACCATTCCAAGCTTTCCATTTTGGACTTTGGCGCTCGTCCCGCCCCTTCCGCTACCTGTCCCTCCACCCAAGGTCTCCTCGCAGGGCTGGTCCCAAACCCCGCCCCCTCCATGCTCTGGCCAGAATTCCCCTCTCTTCCTGTCCTCCTCCTCCTCCTCCTCCTCCTCCTCCTCCTTGGCACAAGCCTACGTTCCTCCTGCGGTCGCAGCTCCTCTTCCTCCTCAGAGCCCTCCCACCTCCCCCCTCCCCCGTCAGAACGTCCCTCGGCCCGCCTGTTCCCTCCTCCTGTTCGCACTAACACGCGACTTCATCAGACCCTCCCACCGGTGGCCTAACCCAGAGCTTCTTTGGCCTCTCCGGGAGGTGGCTGGTGCAGGGGGCCTTGTGCCAATCCAAGTTCCATTCTCACTCAGGGTCTTTCTCTGCTGATCCCTCTACTTAGATTAAGGAATTTAAGTATCTCACCTGGCCCGATGTTCATCATTCTTTCTTCTACGCTCACTCCAGACGAGCGAGCCCGCATCCAACAGGCACACAGGACCTCGCTGACCAAGCCCATTTAACGGACATAACTCTACCCACAGGGGCAGCAGCGGTTCCAATAACGAGCCAAACTGGAGCTACCAGGAAGGCCGGCAGGGCCACCGTCACTGTGCTCGCACGTCCCACACCTCCTAGCAGGCCTGCCCGCAGCCTCCAATAAGGTGGCAAACTCTGATACACCGCGGGAAGTTACCAGCACCCAGAGGAGAACCCAGCCTTACTCTTAACCGCCTCATGGAGGCCCGTACTCGATGTACTAAGCTGGACCTGACCTCCCCCTGGGGCTGCAGAGCTAGAACCCACCTCATTTCCCAATCAGCCCCTGATATAAGGGAAAAGCTGAGGAGGAACCTCAGACCCCTCTCAGGCCTGGTGAAAGTGGCCTTCAAAGTCTATAATGCCCGAGAGGAATCAGCGGAACTGGCCAGGCAGGCTCGTTTACAGAAAAAGGTGACACTCCAACCCCACGCCTCGGTAGATGCCCTGTGGCCTGCGGCTCCAGCGAGAGCTTAAAAGGGAGGCCAGCACTCCTCTCCGCCAGGGGCTTGCTTCAAGTGTGGATGCGAAGGTCACTGGGCTCATCAGTGTCCAAACCCACAGCCCCCCACCAGCCCATGTCCTGCCTGCAAACAAGGAGGACACTGGAAGAGTGACTGCCCTATGGCCAGTCCCTCCCTGGCGCCTCTACACAGGGGTGTGGCCAGCCGAGCGGTCCCTTCCCATGAGCTCTTGGGATTCATGGGAGACTGAAGGAGCCCGGACTCGGGGACCCCCATCACCCTCGCCGAGCCCAGGGTAACGCTCCAGGCAGCGGGTAAGTCCATAACTCTCCTTGTGGACGTGGGGGCCACCGATTCTGTCTTGCCTGCCCACTCTGGGCCTTTATTTCCTTCCCAGGTTTTGGTTATGGGAATTGACGGGAACCCTCCTTCCCAAGCAGAACAGCTAGATTAGCCTGTGCCCTGGAGGGACACCCTTGTACACACTCCTTCCTGGTCATTCCCTCCTGTCCTGTCCCCCTCCTAGGAAGAGATGTTCTCCAACCCCTAGAATCCACCCTACAGCTCCTTCCCAGGCACACTGCTAGTGCTGACCTTCTCCTACCTCTGGTTCTTACTCTCTCTAGCGCCCCCACACCACCTACCCTACCACTGCCCCCAGACCTGGTCGACCCCCAAGTCTAGGACACCTCCAAGCCAGGCATAGCCTCCCACCACAAGCCAGTCCCCATCCAACTGAGACCTCAAGCTGTTTCCCTCACGTCCCCAGCTTCCAATCTCCCATACTCACAGGGAAGGACTTAAACCCATTAGAGACTGGTTGCTTACTCAGGGACTCCTCATCCCTACTGCCTCCCCCGTAACACCCCCATACTGCCAGCACGTAAGCCCTCAGGAACCTATCGCGGGGTCCAGGACCTCCGCCTAATCAACGAGGCAGTTATTCCCATCCACCCCGTGGTTCCTGACCCTCACACCCTTCTTCCCACATCCCCCTTCTACCACCCACTTCACGGTCCTGGATCTCAAAGACGCGTTCTTTACGGTTCCCCTCCACCCTGACGCCTACTACCTCTTTGCCTTCACATGGGAGGATCCTACTTCCTTTAGGTCTCAGCAGCTGACATGGACGGTTTTACCCCGAGGCTTCCGGGACAGCCCCCAGCTCTTTGGGAAAGGCCTGGCTCAGGATCTGGCTACTGGGACTTGGGAGAGAGCGCACTCCTACAATATGTGGTGACCTCCTCCTATGCAGCCCGTCCCTCAAGGCCTCCCAGACCCACACTGCCCAGCTCCTCAACTTCCTGGGGTCTCGGGCTATCGGGGCTCTCCAGCCAAAGCCCAGCTCACCACCGCTTCAGTCACATATTTGGGCATGCTCCTCACTCCCACCTCTGAGAGGCTCACTACAGACAGAACCCAAGCCCTGCGTGCCTTACAGCTGCCAGAAATGGCAGATTACATCCTCTCCTTCCTGAGTCTGGCTGGCTTCTTCAGGCACTGGGTCCCCAACTTTGCGCTTCTTGCCAGAGCCCTTCATCAGGCAGCAAAGGAGACCCCTCGTGGGCCCCTGGCCTCCCGGGATGATAGCTAGCTCTTCTCACAAGCTCAGGGATGCGCTCATCCTCCCCTGCTCTCTCTGCCCAGCCCTAACCATCCTTTCCACCTCTTCACAGATGAAAAACAGGGTGTAGCCACTGGCCTCCTCGCACAGCCAACTGGACCTTCTCACAGACCGGTGGCATCTCTCCAGGCAGCTTATTCCACGGTTCGTGGGTGGCTACCATGTCTCTGAGCACTGGTGACAGCAGCTGAGCTAACTAAGGAAGCTCTAAAGCTCACCCTACTCCAACCAATAACTGTGTTTTCCACCCATCGACTGCAGGACCTCTTCAGCCATAGATCCCTTCCCTCCTGAGCCCATCACAGATTCAAGAACTCCATCTCCTTTTTACAGAAAACCCCACCATCACTCTCTGTTCTCCTCTCAACCCTGCTGCACTTCTCCCACTGTCCCCTCCTCCCTCTTTCTTGTCCACGGGTGCTGGAGGCCCTCACTCACCCCGTGAGGACCTCTTCGATTACCCACCCCCTCACTTGACCCAGCCATTTTTGTAGATGGCAGACATGTGCTGGGTACAGATGGGCGCCGTAGAGCCGCTCACACAGTTGTCGCCACCGCCTCAGTTCTGGAAGCCACTTGCCTTCCAGAAGGGCCCACTTCCCCAAAAGCCCAACTCTGCTCTGATCAGGGCTCTAGTTTTATCCAAAGGTGAACAGTCGACATCTACACAGACTCCAAACATGCCTTCTGGATTGCTCGCTCACACTCGGCTACTTGGAAGGAGCATGGATTTCTCACATGAAGGGGTCACCAGTGGTGCCTCCATCCTCATTGAGCAGATTATTCCCAGATTCGGACTTCCTGCACCCATCCGGTCAGACCACGGTCCAGCCTTCACCTCCCAGGTTGTCCAGCTAGTCTCCAAAAGCCTCAACATCACCTGGGGACTCCACGCTCCCTACCGACCCCAATCCTCGGGTAAGGTGGAAAGGGCCAACGGCATTCTCAGGGACCGCCTCACTACACTTGCTGTTGAACTTAGACCTTCCTGGCCCAATCTCCTTCCATTGGCCCTCACCCGAATCCAGGCAGCCCCTAGGGCCCCTCGGGCCTCAGCCCCTTTGAGCTACTCTGTGGGCGCCCTTTCCTAATTAACCAGAACTTCCCAATCACCCCTTCTCCTCTAGCATCTCATCCATCCCACCTCACGCTCTTGCACAAGCTCCCGAGAGAGCACACAGACCGCTACCTTCCAGCACCTTCCACAGCCTCGTCTCCAGCTGGACTGCAAACTGAATCGGCCATCGTTCCTCTCCAACCGGGCGATGCAGTTTTGCTCCAAGAATTACATCCCCAATCGCTACAGCCTCGCTGGACTGGACCTCACACAGTTATGCTTACACCCCAACAGCGGCCAGACTTCTGGGCCACTCCCCTTGGTACCAAGTCTCCTGCCATATATGGAGGGTACCCCTACAATGCCTGTAAAAGACATTTCCCAGAGCCCCGCTGGGGGAGCGCAATAAGAATCAACATCAAAGACCCCAGGGCCCCAAGATGGGCCTCAGGGGTTGACGGTAAAGTTCACACAGGGCCAACAGCCAGCCGACCCCTGGCTTCACTTAGAATCTGAGTGCTTATACTCGGGTAATTCCTCAGTTCACCTAACCGTTCAGGAACAGGAAAAGGAGACCCAGCGCCAGCTCAGCGCAGCTGCACAGCCTCAGGCTAACCCTTCCTCGTGGCTTACTCCGGTTCGTCAAGGTCTCCATCTCTCCAGAGTCAATGACATTTCGGATTGCTTTCTCTGCGGATTTGGACCAGACCCCCCAACGGCCGTTCCTATGAGTACCCTCCTTAACACTTCCTAAACCTCAAGGAACCCCCTCTTCACCTTTGGAGGGGTTCCCCTTTATCACAATTCCTCAGGAAACTTTGCTTACTGTTACGCTTCCTCTAACCGAACCATGCAAGTCTCCTCTCCAATATTTGCCCCTCCAGGATTCCTTTTCTGGTGCAATGGCGCTCTGACCAAAGAATTAGGTGCCAATATGCCCTTTGCTTTCTGTGTGCCCTCTATTTTAGTTCCTCAGTTGGCACTATATAGTGAAGCTGAATTAATCTGGCTTTCTCAGAATCCCACCCCTAGTGTAAAACGGGCCATTTTTCTACCGGTGGGTGGTCGGCCTCTCCCCAGCCTCCTCGCTTGTGGCCTCTGGGTTGGGAGCAGGAGGACTTGGTTATGCAGTCAGCACCACCCAAGAGCTGGAACAGTAACTCCAGGAGGCAGTGGAGGCATCTGCTGCCTCCCTGGCATCCTTACAAAGACGGATAACATCTATTGCTCAAGTCTCTCCACAGAACCGCCGAGCGCTAGGTCTTCTGACAGCAGACAAAGGGGGACACGTCTGTCCTTAAGGGAAGGATGCTGCTATTACATCAACGAAACTGGACTGGTCAAAAAGAACGTCGAAACTCTCCGACATCTGAGTGAAAGGCTGAAGCAACATCAATCACATGACCCCTGGCCAGGATGGCTGACCCCTACCCTTACTCCCCTATTTGTGACAGGATTTCTGCTAATGATTGCTCCCTGTTCTCAGGTTCTGCATGAGTGAGGTTGCCAGGGCGACACACAACCAGATGCTCCTGCACTCTTATAGCCGCCCCCCACCGACCTAGAACCCAAACCTTTCCCCACGACGCCCCAACATGCAGGAAGTAGCCAGATGGACTCTGGCGCCCTATATCACCAGAAAGGTCAGGATGTTAGGTCGGAATTTGGGCGACTGTAGGAGAGAGGGCGGAGCAACTGAGAGGAAGGGCAGCGGGCCAAACGGTGATCAATCAAACGGTCAAGAAAACTCCACTGACACTTAACTCCACCTGCTGACCCTTAACTCCCCTGACCCTTAACTCCACCTGTTGACCCTTAATTCCCCTGACCCTTAACTCCACCTGTTGACCCTTAATTCCACCTGTCACTCAGCAGGACCACCGCCCATTCCAGCTATAAAGACCCCGGGCAGCCAGGGCCACGCAAGATTTTCTCCGGCTCCCTACCCTTACCCCAGGGGCTGGAATTTTGCCAGAGGGCCAAATTCTAATAAAGCTTGCTTGGGCCGCTTTCTGCCCAATTTTATTTGGCCACTAACCATGCCCCAAGCTTACAAAGACCCATGGTGCAGAATAGAGGACACAGAGACAAACCTACATAAATATAGACAGGGGTGCCATAAACAAACATTGGAGTAAGATAGTTTCTGTAACCAATAGTTTTGGGACAACTGGAAATCCATGTGTATCAAAATGAAACCAATCCCCTACCCCTCACCCTGCACAAAACTCAACTCAAAGTGGATCAAGGACCCAGGCAATAGACCAGAGAGTCCATGCCTACTAGAAGAAAAAATTAGGCCCAAATCTCCATCACATCGCCTTGGGAATCGAATTCCTCCATAAGACTCCTAAAGTGCTAAAAGTAAAATCAAGAATCAATACATGGAATGGAATCCAACTATAAAGCTTCTTCACAGCAAAGGAAACAATCAAGATCATGAACAGAGAGCCTACAGAACGGATGAAAATCTTTGTCACCTGCACCTCAGATAGAGCATTAATCACCAGGATAGATGAGGAACTCAAAACATTTGACACCATAAAAACAAATAACCCAGTCAATAAATGGGCTAAGGAACTGAACAGACACTTCACAGAAGAAGAAATATGGTCAACAAATATATGAAAAAATGTTCAACGCTACTAGCAATTAGAAAAATGCAAATCGAAACTAATATTTCACCTCACACCAGTCAGAATGGCAATTATCAAGAATATAAATAAGAATAAATGTTGGTGAGACCGTGAGGGAAAAGATACACTCATACATTGCTGGTGGGACTGCAAATTGGTTCAACCACTCTGGAAAGTAGTATGGAGATTCCTCAGAAAACTTGGAATGTAACTACCATTTGACCCAGTTATCCCAGTCCTCAGAATATACCTAAATGACATAAAGTCAGCATACTATAGTGATGCAGCCACATCAATATTTACAACAGCTCAACTCACAATAGTTAAACCATGGAGCCAACCTGGGTGCCCTTCAACAGATGAATGGATAAAGAAAATGTGGTATATATACACAATGGAATATTACTCGGCCATAATGAAGAATGAAATTATGGCATTTGCCAGTAAATGGATGGAACTGGAGAACATCATGATAAGTGAAATAAGCCAATCCCCCTCCAAAAAAAGGTCAAATGTTCTCTCTGATATGTGGATCCACACAATAAGAGGGGGATAGAAGTTCATTGGATTGGACAAAGGAGAATGAAGGGAAGGGAGGGGGACAGGAATGGGAAAGACAGTGGAATGAATCAGACATAACTTTGCTCATATATGAATACATGGCCAGGGTAAGTCAACATCATGTACAACCACAAGAATGGGAACTTGTACTCCATGTGTGTATGATATGTCAAAATATACCCTCATGTGTAACTGAAAAAGAACAAATAAAAAAATTTAAAAAGAAGGCACAATGCTGATGAACTTTATTTCATTTAATTTTAGAGTAACAAATACGTATGCAGTTGTGAGATACAGATCTATTATGCTCTTCACCCATTTTCCACAGTGGTAATATCCCAGAAAAATAAGTACCTATCACAATCAGGAAATGAATTACTAAATACTAGGGACCTAATTCTTTCATTTTGGGCTTGTGTTTATATTTAGTTTTGTATGTTTAGTTAATGGAGAAACTAAGGACACCAAATTTGGATTTTTGAAAATTATATTTGTGCAGTTTTGACAGTGATTTGTGTCACCCTCAAAACAACCAAGATAGAGTTCCACTGCAGATGTGCCCTGGGCTGCCCTCCAGTAGTCACGGACATCCTCTGTTCTCAACCTCACTAGCACTTAGCAGCTACTGGTTTCCTCTTCTGCATGACATGCCATTTCATGTATGTTACTTAAGTGGAACCATATATTACATTTTGAGAATGGCATACTTCACTGAGTATAGTTCCATGAAATCCAAACAACTTTTTGCATATGTCAATAGTATTAAATGGTACAGAGGAACCAGAACATATAGAAATGTGAACTTCTAAGTAATCTTATATATAGTGAACTTAATAGACTCACTGACTAATTCTGAGTTTTTAGGATTATTTTTCTATATGCAGTCATGTCACCTGCATATAGTCTTTTAAATTCCTTTTAAAAAACAATGTATAACATTTCTTTCTCTTGACTTATTGCAATGGCTGAATTCCCAGTACTATTTAAAATAAAGAGGACAGATTATTGCCAGTCTCAGGTGAAAACACTCAATCATGCACCATTAAGCATGATTTCACCTACAGGTTTTTTTTTGTTTTTTTTTTTTTGTTTTGTTTTGTTTTTTTGTAGATGTTCTATATCAAGCTGAGAAAGTTCTTCTCTATTTCTGCTTTACTGAGAATATTTGTCCTGAATGCACTTTCAAAGTCCAGCAATTGACTTTTTTACGACAAATAATATGATCATAAATTTTTCTTCTCTATCTTGTTGATATGTTGAATTACATTGATCAATTTTTGAATGTTGAACCAGCCTTGGACACCAAGAATAAACTATGCTTAATAATAAAGCTGTATAATTGCCCTTATTCATTGTGGGATTCAATTTACTAATACACTGTTGAGGATTCTGATGTCCCAATTCATATACTATATTGATTTGTTTCCTTTTTTCTACTATTTTTAATCTGGTTTGGGGCTCTTAATACTAGGTCCATGGATGAATTGGAAAGGACTCCATCTTATTTTTAGAAAAGGTAGTAGAAATTTGTTATCCAATATGCAAAGATGTGAATGAATAATAGACATATGATTAAATTTTTATTTTTTCTTATTTAATAGGCCTAAAAAATGAATTTATTCAGAAAGTAGTAAGAGCATGTAATCAATTATACACATCCTCACACAAGTGCATGTAATTGAATACATTGCTGTTAATATAGTGAACATTCTATTGTGTTTTTAATTACATATGTGTATAGTGCATACACATGTTTACACACTCACCTTATCACATATTAAGTCTAAACACACCTATGGAGTAAAAGTAAAGGAGATATACCACACTTAAACTGATTTTTAAAAGTGAAAGTATCTGTATTAATTTCAAACACCACAGATTTCTAGTAGAATTGGAGACTCAACCTCTCTCTCTCTCTCTCTCTCTCTCTCTCTCTCTCTCTCTCTCTCTCTCACACACACACACACACACACACACATGGACAAATCCAACAGGTAGATAATCCATAAGGGTATAGTTCAATTCTTACATTATAGAAATCATACAATGTTCATTCTTAGACCACAATGAAATTAAATGAGAAATCAGGAAGAGAAAGATAGCAGGAAAATCCCAAACTACATGATTAATACACCCTTCCATAAATCATGGGTCAAAGAAGAAATCTCAAGATAGATAGATTTTTAAACACTTTTAACTCAGTGAAAATGCAACCTATCAAAATTTGTTGGTTGTAGTGAAAGTATTGCTTGGAGGGAACCACAGAACATTTACTGAACATGTTGGAACATAAAAAAGATCTAAGACCAATCCTCTATGTTTCCACCTTAGGAAGTAGAAGAAGAGCAAATTAAATCCAAAGTGGAAGGGAGGAAATAATTTTAAATAGAATACACAAATAAAATCTAAAATAGACAATTAATAGAGAAATCAAGGACACCAAAACCTGGTTCTGTGAAAAGATCGATAAAACTGATAACCCTCTAGATAGCCTGAGAAGAAAAGCCAAGAGGAGAGGAGACACAAATGACTGATGCTGGAACCGAAGGAGAAAACATCAGTGCACCCCCTGGAAATTAAAAGGTAAATAAAGGAGCATGCGAACAAGCCCAAGACATCGGCACCTAGAGGAAATAGACCAAGTCCTCGAAAGGCAGAATCTGAGAAATTCACACATGAGATACAGAATAGACTGTAATCTATTCAAGCAATGACTTTCCAAAACAGAAAACTCAGGTCCAGATGGGTTCACAGGTGAAGTCTACCGGATATTTAAGGAAGAGATTGTGCCAATTCTCCACGACCTCTCAGAATATAAAAGCAGACAGAATACTCCTAACCTATTCTATGAAACCAGCACACTGCAAGAAAAAGAGACATATTAATATCTCTCATGAGAAAAATCCCACAAAGATTCTCAGTAAAATATTACCAAATCAAATCCAACAATACATAAAAAGAGTTATGTGACATGACCAAGTAGGATTTATCTCATGATTCAAGACTGGTGCAACATTCAAAAAGCAATTACTGTGATGTATACACTCTAAGAGAAAAATCACATGATCATATCAACGTATGTAGAGAAAGCATTTGGCAAAATACAACACTGATCCATGACAAAAAGAAAACTCTCAGTAAACTAAGAATAGAAAAAAAATCTTTCTTAACAAATAATTTCTACCAAAAACAAAAAAACTTGACAGCATCATAGTTTAATAGTGAAGCATGCCCATAATCCCAGTAACTCAGGAGGCTAATGCAGGAGGATCACAAGTTTGAGGCCAACTTGGGCAACTTAGCAAGATCCTGTCTCAAAGGAAAAATTAAAAAGGACTGGGGATATGGCTCAGTGGTAGAGCACCCCTGGGTTCAGTCCCCAGCCCCAAACCCCAAAATATGGAGAAACTAGGAGCTTTCTCCAAAAAGATTAGGAAAAAGGCTAGGATGTCTCCTTTCACCTCTGCCTGTCTACATCATACTAGAAGTCCTGGCCAATGCAATAAGACATGAAAGGGAATGAAAGGTATACATTTTTTGATTTAAAGAATTCCTTTTTCACAGAAGACATGATCATTGTGTAGAAAATTCAAATTTTGACTCCCAATCTCTGGAAAAAGACTGTGTTCACGAAGTCTCTCCATCAGGAATTCACTGACCATCTTGTGGGAACCCACACTGTGGGGGTCCTCTCAACCCGCGTGGATGAGAAAAGGGTTAACTGCCGGAGGATGATGTTGGCAGTTTTTCTATCTATTCCCCAAAAACTTATCTACTCAATAAACACACGAGAGCCAACGCTCTTTTTAAATGAGAAGGGGCGTGACGGGTCTGGCTATACCAGCTCTGGCCTCTGATGACAGCATGGTGTCGCCTGGCTCTCCTTTACTTATAACACACAGGTAAAGGGGTCAGGACTGGGAGGAGCTTCTTCTGTGATGGACAGGATAGGGTGGAGTTAGGGGAGCCATCCTCTTAGGGGGAAAATTCCAGAAGGAGACAGGGAACCACTCCCACGCAGTGCCACATGCTTCCCGGCAGTTCCTAGAAGCCAGGCCCCTGTGTCCCATGGCTCAACCTAGTCAGATTCTGCTAAATAAGGACAGCTTCCCATACCACACGAGAGTCTCTGTGCAGAGGACCCAGGCTCCAGCTGTGGAGCCACATAGGGTGTTTATACAAAACATAAAACAAATGAAACCTGTTAAAAAATAAATGAAATAAAAAATAAAAAGGAAGTTCCTCAAACTAATAAGCTAATAAACAATTATAACGAAGTTGCAGGATATGTGTTCATATACAAACGTTGGCTACTTCCCAACATGTGCCAAAAGTCAACAAGTACTCTTTGAAATTAAAATCACAATGCAATTTCCATAAGCACCACCTACAATGGAATATTTAGGTGTGAATCCAACAAATATATATAACATCTATTTGTGGAATATGCTGTCCAAAGAAATCAAAGAGTAAACAAATGGAGAGAGAGTGCATATTCATGGTAGCAAGACATATCATCTGCATGTCACTGCTTTCCAACTCAGTCTATAGTCCCACTGTGATCCCTGTCGAAGGCCCTCAAGCTGTCTTGTGGATGCAGCAGTGTGAATCTGGAATGTCCCCCACACGCGTGTGGGATCAAGAGGGCACACGTGACCTTAAGAATTTCCCCTCGACAGACAACGAGAGCTTTCGAAACCATAGAAAATGTCCAGGAGTCTCAGGCTCCTGAGCCAGGCTGGCTGGGGAAGGCTCCTCTCTCTTATGGCCAGTCCGTGAAGACTGGAGGAGGTGCCTGCTTCTTGAAATGTGAAGGACCAGTTCAAGATTCAAAGAACAGGACAACACCCAGGAAGAACGACACCACAGAGACAGCAACTTTCCAGGACACAACCCTGAACACTGAGACCCACAGACTGCCTGGCAAGGAATTGACAATCATTGTTCTCAGGGAAACTCTGGGCCGATTTTAATTTCAAAGAGTGAACACAGATGGAACACTGGACATATTTGGGAGGACAACTCATGAACAAAATCAAAAGTTTGATGGAGAGCCAGAAATCACCCAAAACAAAATCAGACAGACCTGTGGCTAAAGAAGACAACAAAAGGGAGAAAGGACGATTGAGAGCACCAAGAGCAGACTTGACCAAGCAGAAGGAAGGACGTGCAGACCTGAAGACAGGTAAGACAGGTCATACTTGGGGGATCAAATTAAGAGAATGAAGGGCAATGAAGAAAGAATAGTGCAGAACTGACGACACCCAGACAGTGACCATGTGGGTTTGGAACATGCTGGAAGTAGGAGCAGCAGAGAAGGGGCCGGAAGCTTGTGAAAGACCATCTGGCTGGGTCCAGGCATGCTCACATCTGAGCTGGGTGAGGAGCCCGCGTCCTGTGTGATCACACGCAACAGTGTAAACAGGCAGCCTGCTGAGGTCTCCCTAAGTAATGGGAATCTGTCTTGGGGACAAGGTTGTCCCCAAGAGCACTGGACTGGCAGACATCACAGTAAGATCGTCAGAAATCAAAGACAATCAGAGAGTTCTGAAAGCATTAAGATAAAAAGAGACCATGACATTCAAGGAAACCTCCATAAACTCCCAGTGGAGACCTCGGCAGGGACCCTGGCGACCTGCTGAAAGTGCTGAAAGAGGAAAAGCACCACTGCCAACACAAGACTGCCTGGAAAGAAGGCGGAAACGGAGTCCGTAAAAAGGGGACCGCGGAAGACAGATCAGCAAAATGGTGACGAGGAGCCCTCACCTCCGATCACTGACTTTAAACGTGAATTAACTGGAACCAGCACAGAGCCGCTGGGTGGCTGCATGGATGCGGTGATGAGGACCATCAGGAGCTGCCTGAGGAGGCCAGGGCTTGGGCAGCCACGGTGGAGTGCGCTCCCTGCCTGGGAACCTGGGAGAGGCGTGAGACCTGGAGAGACGGACCTCCTGTGCAGAACTGCACTGGGGACACAGAAGGACCCCACACGATGACAGAGTCGACCCACCAAGAAGGCATGCAACTGTGTGTGCCAAGCATCGGGACCCCCGAGTGTAAGACAAGCACGGCAAATCCGGAGGCAGAAGTAGAGAGCAACGTAAGGGCAGCAGTGGACTCAAACACCCTCTTCCCACCAGCAGGTCAGCCAGAAAGAAATTAAGGGAGCCCGGCCTTGAAGTGCACTTAGGAGTGAATGAACCCACATCATACAGACAGAGTTCCCCCATCAGCACCAGAATACACATTCTTCTCAAACACACCTGGAACATTCTCCAGGAGAGATCGTGTTCAGCCACAAGCTTAACACATTTAAGAAGTCCGCAATCAAATGTAGTATACCTTCCAGCAGCAGTGGTATGAAATTAGAAATCAGTAATGCAAGTAAAAATTGAAAATTTACAAATATGTGGAAATTAACCAATATCCTCTTGAATGTCCATTGGATTAAAAAATCAAGAGATATTTAAAAAATGCCTTTAGACAAACAAAAAATGGAAACCCAGTGTACATAAAACCTGTGGAATGCAACAAAAGAAGTTCTAAAAGGGAAGTTCATACTAATGAATGCCTATGTTAAGAAAAAAATCTCAAATAAGCAATCTCACTTATACCACAAAGAACAAAAATGGCAGCCAAATGAAGCCCGAAGTCAGTATAAGGCAGGAAATGGCAAAGATCAGAGCAGTGAAAACTGAAGTAAAGAAAACAAGAGAAAAAAATCAATAAAACTAGGAGTTGGTTTTCAAAAGAAAAAGAAAAATGACAAAACTCCACTGAGACTGAAAAAAATGAGATGATGCTCAGACAATTTAAAAACGGAAAGAGGAGACGTTACAGCTGATAAACAGAACATGGAGCATGACGAGATGTGTGATCTGCAGACCGGGACGTACCTGGAAGACGCTGGACCAGAGTGTGTGTGGCACATTAAGAGCTAGTCTATATCAGCACAAGAGGGTGAGGACCCCGATGTACAGCAGGAAGACAGTCACAGCTCCACCAAGAATATTTACTGAGGCACAGAGACTGACAAGGCCAGAGGTCCAGGTTCCAACCCTAGAGCCCAGGGCAGTGACAACAGATCACATATGGACATTTGGCATTAATGTCCTTTAATGGAGATAAGTCACGACTTCAGTGTCTTAGTCAATCTGAATACTTCCCGAGTGCCACGTGAGCTGTGGGTCTGCACTGGGCAGAAAGAGAGCTTACCCAGCCAGCGACACCAGGTGTCCCCAGAAAAGGATCCCAGAAACAGGAACGCAGAAGGCCAACACGTGTCTGCACCCAGGTGCAGGTGAGCTCACTGAAGTAGACATAGCTGGCCCATCAGGTGTGACAAGTGAGGAAGGTAAGAACAGGGCTCCTGAGAAATGACACCCACGGCCTCCTGGGCCACGTGCCAGTGGCAGAACAGACCCCTGGTTCTGGGGAGAAGAAACAGGAAATGGTCATGGAGCCTGCTGACAATCTCACAGCCCATGCTGCTACTACAGGAATCCAGCCACCAGGAACTCTGAGCACACCCAGGCCACCGTGGGGAAGAGTATGTGGGACTGTCCGTGGGTGCGAGAAGCACACCCACAGGAGAACTGCAGGAGGCACTCCAGCCATGCCCTGGCAGAAGGCGCCATAATCTATCATCAAGTCAAAGTTCCAAAGGCACCGTTATGGTTTCAACATTAGGTGTCCCCCAAAATCTCATGTATGAGAGAGTCAAAAAAGTTTAGAGGTGAAATGCTTGGGTTATGAGAGCCTTAACCTAATAAGTGAGTTAATCAGCTGATAAGGATTAATTGAGGGTGACTATAGGCAGGTAGAGTGTGACTGGAGGAGGTGGGTGACTGGGGGTGTGCCTTTGGAGTACATATTCTGTGAGCCGACTTTAATCTCTCTCCTCTCCTTCCTGGTGCCATGTTCTCATTGTGATCCTCCACCATGCCCTTCCATCATGATGTTCTGCCTCCCCTCTGGTCTAGAGCAACAGAGGTCTATGGATTGAGACCTCTGGAACCATGAGTCCCCAAACAAACATTCCTCCTCTAATAGTTCTTGTCAGGTCTTTGGTCACAGCAGTGGAAAACTGACTAAAACAGAGATTGGTCCTGAGAAGTGGAGTTGTTGCTGTGATGTACCTAACCATTTAGCTCAGAAGATTTTGGAGCTTTTTGGAATTTATGGGAGGAATTCTGAAAAGTTTAGAGATGCAAACTTGAAAAGTTTTAGATTGTTGTAAGAGGAGTTTAATAAGTGATTGGTTGAGAGTTCATAAAACCAGAATGCTGATAGGACTGTGAACAATAAAGAGAGGGCTCAGGAGGTTTTAGAGGACTCTTTTGGAAATTGGATTAGAGGCCATTCATGTTAATTCTGGTTTAAAAGTTGTCTGCATTTTGCCCATGTCCTGAAACTTTCTGTGAGACTTAATTTAAAGATGATTGACTTCTTAACCTAGTGGAAGAAATTTCTAGATAGCATAGCATTAAGGCAGTGACATGGATATTGCTGACAGCTTTTAGCCAAGTTTATTGTGATGATCAGGAGCAGAAAGCGAAGGAGAAAGTTTTGAAAAACTTCCAGTTGGGTCAGAAAACTACCAGTAAAACTGGGACTAGGGAAGTTATAGTTGTTAAAGACATCACTGCCACTAAAGAGACACTTCTAAGTACTTTACCCAGAGACAATAGGAAAGATGACTGAGGGTTTATCAGGTTTTGTCAAGACCACACCCATCCCAGGTTCAAGGAAGTAAAAGTAAAAGTTCCTTTGAGAAGAGACCAGGGGGGCCCTCTGCTTGCACAGGGGCATAGGAAGCTGTCTCACCATGCTCAGCCACCCAGGCACTCAGAACCTGCAGCAACGGTGGTCTCTGGAGGCTTGGCTACTACTCCAGATGGCAGAGACCTTGGAGTCAACCACACGGTGCTGGTCTTGCAGGATTGCAGGATGCTGGAGTTAGGGGGTCATGGAGGCTTCCACCAAGATTTCAAAGAAAGACCTGGGAGGTGAGGCAAAGTGCAAAAGGGTCTGAGTCCCTGTGTGCTGCTGTTTATAAGATGACACATGGAGATGTGAGGAGGGAATCAAAGTTGCAGTGGAGACCCTCATGATTAAGAAAAGCCAGTCACAGGGAATGTCTGCCTAGGAAAGGTGCAGGAATGGAGCAGAGATAGGCCAACAGAGGGACCACGCCAGCTGCAACCAGCAAAGTCACGTGGGTGGAGCGCCGCGCCACCAGCCCATTGCAGAGAACACGACACCACGTGCCCCAGATGCTGCATGTGGCGCTACAGGATCTGTCTGCCCAGCTGGATTTTGGACTTGCTTTGGTCCTGTCCCCTCTTTCTATGTCCCCATTCTTCACATGGAAATGATTACCCTGATTAATGGTTATATATTAGATATCTGTAACTTGGTTTTGATTTCTACAGGGGCCACAATGAAACTTTGCCTTGAATCTCAAATCATCCAATCTTTGGATGTGGACATTTGGGAAATACTGGAATTGATAAGATGATGGGGAGTCTTGAAAGTAGACTAAATATATCTTGCATGAGGCTTAGGGGGCCAAGGAGAATGTTGTGGTTTCAATATTAGTTATCCCCCAAAAGCTCATGTGTGGGATAGTGGTCGTGGGTCATGATGGCAGGAGAAGCCGCAGGCGTGTGGGGACAGGGCCGCTGCACCACAGGAGGGGCTTTCTCACCTCCATCACTTCTTACTTGCTTGAATTCCTGACCATGAACTCGTTTTGGATTTCAGAGAGAGATCCAAAGACAGAGACAGAAAGTGGGGGATCGTTAGACATTCGTGTAAAAAAGAAGAAGAAGAACAGTAATTAGCAAAGGTAATTTAAGGTGACCTACTCCAACTCCTGACTGCCCCTGAGGGTGAGGAACGGCGGGTCACAGGGCCAGCACAGGGCAGTCGCCAGGCAGGGCAGAGCGGGCTTCCCACATCACCTCCCTCACACCACGGCCAGGACGGAGCAGAAGGGAGGGCTGGGGGTCAGAGGTCACAAGTGCCACACCCAGGGCAGCGATTCTTAGAGGGACCCTGGACACAAGGTCCCTCTGAGCCGTCTGGGTCCCTCCAGGGTCCCTGATGACCCAGCCTTCCTGCCGCCCCATCGGGAGATGATGAGGTGACAAAGATGGGCCACAGCCCTGTAGCTCTGGGGCCCAGGGAGTTGGAGTCCCAGCATGCAGAGGCCCAGAGCCTCCCTAATTGGCCACTGGAGGCTTCAAGTTCCAGCCCTGCCGGGTACATGGTGACCCCAGGTGCAGGTGCCTTCCCACGCTGCCCAGCGACAGCGACAGGAGAGGAGGTACTGAGGCTCCACAGACGGGGAGCCTGCTGCAGAACACGCCGGACCAGAGCCGCCCTGGACCTGCTCGGCCTCAACACCTCGCTCCATGCTCAGGAGCTCACGGCCCAGCTGCAGAGGACAAGGGAACGCAGCGTGGCCCTCGCTGTCCCAGCACAGACCTGGCTCAGCACGGGGACCCTGGGAGCACGGTGGCTGGCGGCGTGACCATGGGCCAGTCCTCACCCCACCTGGACAGGTAAGGCCAACGCACCACCTGCTCAGGGCTGCCTGGAGGAGGAGACCATGAGCGGGCAGGCAGTGGGGCCGTGCACACAGTAAGCACTCGGGTGGCCTCACGGGCAGAGAGGCAGAGGCCACTCTCCTGTCCTCCACCTGGTGGCTGGGAGCAGTGCCCGGGAGCCTCGGCCTGAAACACATCCTGGCACACCTTGCTAAGCACAGGCTCCGACCCTGCAGCCTGGGGCCACAGCCTGCACCTCCACCAGCTCCCAGGGCCAGCGACGCGGCGGGTCAGGACCACTGTCCGCAGGAGGCCAGGGCTAGTGGGCAGGACAGGCCATCCCGTCACTCCACACTCAGCTTCCCAGGGGCCAGGCGCCCCCCACCCCATGGCCAGCTGCTCACTGCACTGAGCCCAGGACGGCCCTGCGTCCTTGCACGCTGGACAGAGCGGCTCTGTCCCTCTTCCCACATGACTCAATGAACTTGGCCTTGGGTTGGACATTTCCAAGTATCTTCGGCTCATCACAAGGACGAGCTATGCGGTCAGTGTGGGCACTGCCCAGGGTGTTCAAGAAGGCTCTGGTTCAGGGTGCAGCAGGGCACAGACACGTCTCGGTAGGTCCATGAGATGCGTGACCCTGGGACAGTGACCTGCTGCACCTCACTGCCTCCACCGCCCTCCCTGCCTGCTGTCCCAGCTCAGGGCCATGCCCGCCCACAGCAGGGGAACCTCTCGGCGCTGCCCTTGCGGGAGTTTGTGCTGGAGGGGTTCAGAGGAGGTGTGGAGGTTCAAGCCCTGCTCTTTGCCGTCTTCCTGGCCCTGTACGTGGTGACCGTCCTGGGCAACGTCACCATGATCGTGGTCACCACCCTGGATGCCCGCCTGCACTCCCCCATGTACTTCTTCCTCAGGAACCTGTCCTTCCTAGACCTCTGCTACTCCTCCACCATCGCCCCCAACGCCCTGGCCACCTTCATCTCCTCCTCCAAGGCCATCAGCTTTGGGGGGTGTGCCACCCAGCTATTCTTCTTCTCCTTTCTTGGTACCACTGAGGCGATACTTCTGGCAGTGATGGCCTATGACCGCTTCGTGGCCATCTGCAGCCCCCTGCAGTACCCTGTGACCATGTGTCCTGTGACATGTGCCCGCCTGGTGCTCGCAGCCTACTGTGGAGGCTGCCTCAACGCCATCACAGAGACCAGCCTCACCTTCCAGCTGCCCTTCTGCAGCTCCAACCGCATCGACCACTTCTTCTGTGACGTGCCCCCCCTGCTCCGGCTTGCCTGTGCCAACACGGCTCTCAACGAGCTGGTCATGTTCGGCCTCTGCGGGCTCATCCTTGTGGGTGCAGTACTAGGGATCTTCGTCTCCTACGGCTACATCGCAGTGACCATCCTCAGGATGCGCTCGGCATCTGGGCGACACAAGCTCTTCTCCACCTGTGGGTCCCATCTGACCGCCGTGTCCCTGTTTTATGGAACTGGTTTTGTGATGTACGGCCAGCCAGGAGCCGTGGAGTCCATGGAGCAGGGCAAGGTGGTCTCTGTCTTCTACACCCTGGTCATCTCGATGCTCAACCCCCTCATCTACAGCCTGCGGAACAAGGACGTGAAGGACGCACTGAGCAGGCTGGGACAGAGGCCCACAGCAATGTGAGGTATCGCAGCCGGAGAGAGACGGTGTCCAGGGCACTGGTGGAAAAGCTCCAGGGAGACCCTGCTCATGCAGACAGACCTTGTGTTCCGAGTCCTAATTTCTCCTTTCCTTTTTGCTTTCTCTGTCAGTCCATCCCTCCCTCCCTCCACCCACGAATCCATTCTGTCATGAAAGCGTTCATGGCTCAGGCCTTGTTAAATACAAGGTGTCATGTTCTTTGCCCCCAGAGAGCACTGCTCCCGAGACTGAGCAGACCTGGCCATTCCTGCCGACTGGGCAGGCGGAGGCCTGAGCACAGCATGGAGCTGGTGCCGGCGTCCTCCAGGGCCTTCCCTTTCCTCCACCACTGAATGTCCCTGTGCCTCTTGCAATGGGACTGTGAAGAGGCTGCAGGCTGCACTGACTTCAGGTGTCTCCAGCCAGTGCAGGAGAGCTCTGAAGACCACGCTACCCTGGTCACCAGCAGAGCTGCTGCCTCTGCCTCCTCCCTGTAGTGATGCTGGGCCTCCCCCTGCTGGCCTCTTGTGAGGCTCCTCCTGGGCCTGGCCCCAGGATATCCCCTCACCACCAGCTTCTGACATGAATCTTCCAGACCCGGTCTGCTTGCCAGTAGCCCCAGAAGAGTGTGCTTTGCCCACAAAGGCCGCAGAGCCAGGACGGGGCTCTTTGCCCACAAGGGCCGCAGAGCCAGGACGGGGCTCTGGTAGCTGCAGCCAAGTGGAGGTGAGGAAGGTGGTGCGCTGTCTTGGTGGGCAGCACAGCCCACCAAGCCTGCTGTCTCCGGTGCTGGCTGACAGGATGGACCTCCGACCACCCCCATCCTCATCCCTCGCACACCCTGGTCTCCAGCCCCTGGCCCTAATTGAGACCTATCAACCACCCACTGCCCCAGCCACCACCAGCGATCTGTCCTCCTGCAGGATGCTGTGTCCCTGCTGGGGTGGGTGGGACCTGCCCCGGGTCCCTGCCCCAGCCTGAGCCTCCTCCTCAGGGTCCTGCCCGCGGGGGCCCCACAGCGGGCGGGTGAGCGCTGCTCCCAGTCAGCTCATCTCCAAGTGTCCAGGTCTCCACCGGCTCCCGCACCCACCCGCTCAGCTTCCGCACCTCTGCTTGGGACCTGTCTGATGTCAAAGTCTTCTGTTTCTTTTCTTTGCTGACATCTCTGCGTCTTGAATGGCGGGCTGCTCGTGTTTCCTCTCCCCTGAATTCCTCCCTCCACCCCTTTCTCTTCTGCGCCTCCTCATACATCTTGTCGACCCATGTGTCTTTTTGAGTTGTTTAGTTCTACGTGAGGACAGAACTCACTGTGGTCTGCCCTCCTCCCCTCCACACGCCCTCCCTCCTCTGCCGACCGTTCTGCTGTTTGTGCACTTACTTTTGCTCCGGCTCTGGATGCACAGGGCGCAGAGATGCACCATGGTGTGGTCAGTGTGTACACAGGACCGTGGGGCCGGGCCCGCTCCACACCTCCCTCCCTCCCTCCATCCACCTCATCTGCTCCAAGGATCTCTCTTCTGTTCTTTGTGGTAAGTGAGTGGAATGTGCCCGTGTGGCTTATGCCATCTTAATATAAAGTGAGGAAAGAAATAAATGGCCCTCCCTCTGTCTTCCTTACTGGCGTGGGTTTAGCCTAACACTGCGGCTGGCATCCCAGGTATGGAAGCATCAGCCCCGGCCTGCATCGGTCAGCAAGGCTGGTCCGGCCTGGGAGGAACAGCTTCTCAGTCCAGGGGTGGCTGCTTGCAGACTCAGGTTGACCGCTGGCGGGGCACAGAGCCTGGCATGACTGCTTAGATCTGTGGGGTTAAGTGGAGGGCAAGTTCCTTGGGCCCTGAGGGCCACGCTCCTGCTAACCCCGTTCTCTTCTACCTTTCCAATTCAAAACGTTGGTCGGACAAAGCCAGGATACGTGCTGCCGTCTCTCCACGTCCATGTGGCGCATGCCTTTCGCTGTGTGGAGACAGGTCCCCAGAACAGCACCTGGGAGCGAGCTCGCCCTCACTGACGGGGCCCCATCCCGCCCCGCGCCCGCTGGGCCACATTCTGCTTTCTCTTCGCCTGCTCCAGGGCCCCACCAGGGGTCCTGCCGCAGGTCTCCTTGCTCCTGCAGTGTCACTGTCACCGTCAGGGTGACCTGGGGCTCGCTGAAGCTGCGCATGACAGGACGCCCTTCCCGAGGCTGAGCGCGGCCTCCCTGTCTGAGCCGACCTCGGTGTCCCGCACCATCCGGCCAGCCCCTGGCGGACCAGCCCCCTTGACCATGAGCAGAGCCCGCTGTGCAGGCATCTCCGGGGTTCTGCTCTCAGGCCTCTGGGGCACGCCGAGGGCGGGGTGCCAGCCGGCATACAATCCCGTTTAACTCTTTACTCATTTATTTTTATGGGTTCTTCTCAGTCGTACGTGACAGTAGGACTCATTTTGGAATATAATCTGCTCTGGTCCCATGCCGGCACTTGCCGCCGCCCCGCGGCCGTTTCCTTCCCGCTCCTCCGCTGGTCCTTCTGCTGTTTACTCACAGCATTCTTAGTGTCTGGTGGATGCACGGCGGGGCTTCCCTCTGGCGCGGTCACACGGTACCATCTTCGCTCTTCTTGCTCTTCTCCGTGGCTGCCACGCCATCTTGGGCCCACCAGCAGCCCGGGCTCCACGGCCCCACTGGCTCGCCAACTCGAGATTCTCTGTTCTCCTCAGTCATCAGCAACACCATCCTAATAGGTGTAAGATGGTATCTCCTTGTGGTTTTGATCCACATTTTTCAAATAAGCAGGGATGTGGCGCCTCTCACATGCTGGATGGCCATCGTGGATCATATTTGAGGAAGGCTCTGTGCGAGGCCTTTGCCCAGTCTCTGTCTGTGTGTGGCATCCGGTGGGTGGTCTGCTGTTGAGGGGCAGGATTCTGACTCCCGTGGCCCCTGTGGCTTCGGACAGCTGGCCCACTTGGGAGGTCGCTTTTCACCCGCTTGACTGTGGCCTTCAATGAGCAGAAGTCCTACTTGACGCAGGCCCAGCTGTCCACGTTTACTCTTGCTGCCCGAGACCGGGGTCAACTTTAAGACTCCATCGCTGAATCCTGCCATGTACCTTTCCCTGTATTTTCTCCTAGGAGGTGCATTTCAGTCTTGAGTGCATTGCTCACTCCATTTTGAGAAAATTCTCATTGTGGTGCGAGGGAGGATCCAGGGCTGACCTGCATGTGGGCACCTTCCCCAGCACCCTGTTTTGAGGGGTCTCTTTCCCTCGGTGGCACTGGAGACTTTGTCCCAGAGCACTTGGCCAAGCATGTCAGGGTCCAGTCCTGCCTGTGCTCTGTCCCATTGGCCCATGTGTCTGCCTCCTAGGACAATAAACTCCCGCTTATTGTTCACTAAAGCTTTGTAAAACTCGGTCAAGCAGCACGGACCTACAACCTGTTTTTATTTGGGCTATCTGGGGTCCATCGAGAGTCCATGGAAATTTTAGGATGTGCTTCCCCGCTCTTGCCAAGCACACGTTACTGGAGTTTGTAGGGATTGCAGTGAGTCTGACCTGTCCCCACAGCTGAGCTTCACTCCTGTGACTTCCTTCTCTCCCTTCGGCCACTTCTCCTGGCCCAGTGCACGAGTCTCCCCTCTCCTGGGTGAGTCCGTTCCTAAGCACTTCCCGCTCTGGTGCCAGGGTGAGTGGAGTTGCCTTTTGCACTGTCACCGGTAGTGAGCAGCACTGCCACTGGCCTGCGTGTGCTGCTTGTTCTGAGGCTCTGCTGAATGCACCCGTGCATTCCAGCGTCTCTCTTCTTTCTGGAATTTTCTGGGCCCACCTGCGTGTGGATGTCATCTGCACAGATGATTTTTTCCTCTTTTTCAATTAGGATTCCTTTCATTTCCATTTCCTGCCCCCTGCTCTGTGCACACTGGGTTTCCAGGGCTGTGGAACAGCAGCTGCGAGAGCAGATGCCCACCTTCCTGCCGCCGACCGCGGAGGAGGCTTCGGCCTCTCACCATGTTAGTTCCTTAGACACAGCTTTGAGGTCGTGGATGTGGCTGTCTCCTCCCAGTGAGTTGAGTGTCTTCATCATGAAAGGGCATTGGATTTTGTCAAATGACCTTTCTTTCCTGTGGATGACTTTTTTTAATTAGAGCATCGTAGTTGCAAATGGTAGTTGGTTCACTTTGACAAGACCATATGCATGGGATCTGATTTACTCCTTGCCTCCCTCCTCCCTCCCCTGTCCTTCCTCTCCTGATCTTCCTTTTGCTCACTTATTTTTCTATTGGTGCTGTCCACACAGACATAATGGTGAGATTCCCTGTGGTATATTCATATATTCACAGACTTTGTTAGATCATTCCACATTTCCTCCCCTTTCCTCCTTCCTCTCCCCCTCAATCTCCTTCTACTCCGCTGATCTTCCCTCTGTTTTTATGATATTTGACCACCCCCGGCTCCTCACTTTGCTCTAGCTTCTACAGATGAGAGAAAGCATTCAGCCCTTGACGTTCTAAGCATGGCTTATTCACTTAGCATGATATTCTCCAGTTCCAACCATTTACCAGAAAGTGCCAAATTTCATTCTTCTTTTTGGTTGAGTAAAAATTCCATTCTGCGTATACATCACATTTCCTTTATGTGTTCATCTGTTGACCGGCACTTAGGATGGCTCCTTAACTTGGCTATTGTGAATTGTGTCACTATAAATATTAGGTGGCTATATGGCTATGATATATTGACATTAGTTCTTTTGGATAAATACCAAGGAGTGGGATAGCTGGGTCATACGGTAGTTTCATTTCTAGTTTTTTGAGGAATCTCCACACTGCTTTCCAAAGTGGTTGCATCAATTTGCCGTCCCACCAACAATATGTGAGTTTCCCCAACATCCTCACCAGCATTTATCATTATTTGTGTTCTTGATCATTGCCTTTCTGACTGGAGTGTGATGAAATCTCAGTGTAGTTTTGATCGGCACTTCACTTAATTCCTGTCTTTGATTCATTTGTGCAGGGTGAGAGATAGGGATCTAGTTTCTTTCTTTGACATGAAATCCAGTTTTCCAGCACCATGTCAAATCATCTCTTATCAGTCAAGCTGATCATGTGTTTCCTCAACACTTGATTGAGATGTGATGACATCCATAAAGCTGTACCATTTCATGTGCCCAGCTCAGTGAGTTTGGAGGTAAGTATACACCTACGAAACCATGGCGGTCTATGCCGTGAACATACCCGTCTCCTCCAAAAGCTGCCCCCCCACCTTACTTATCATCCTTATTTCTGTGACAAGGACACTTCCCTAAGGTCTGCACCCCGGCACCCTCCCAGGGCCCAGCCCGGCAGCGATGCTGCAGTGACTCCCACGGTCCCACTTGCTTTTCCTGGGGTGCCCTGTGCTCATGGCGGACGCCCCCTGACCTCACTGGTCCCTTGCGCTCCACTCCTGTGAGTTCTCTGCACTCCTTACTTGTGCGGTCCCATGCAGTGTCCATCCCGTGTGTGGTGCTCGGGTGTCCTCGTGCCCCCAAGTCCATCCTAAGAGGAACCCCTTCTTGCCTGAGGCAGGCAGCACGCCAGCTGTGCACATTCCCTTTGTCCGCTCTGCAGACGGGGTCCAGGGAGCGTCACCTCTTGAGCAAGGCAAGTCGAGCTGCCGAGGATGTGGTGGAGCAGGTGTTGCTTGGGATCCTAACCTTGATTCCTTTGGACATACACCTAGGAGTGGGATGGAGGGCCCAGGATCATGTCAATCTTACTTCATTGAGGAAGCTTCCACGGTTTTCCACGGTGGTTCGTAGTCCCTTCTGTGCTGACCACGCCAGGTGCTCATTCTGCACCCACGGGAGGCCCCTGTGCTTGCCCCGTCCCTGGGACTATCACACTGACCAGTGTGCATCTGCAGCACTGTCCTGGCATGGCGGGGTGACCACCACTTGGTCATCGTGTGTGAGCTTGCCCATGTGCTCTGGAGTCCAGCCCGTGGACACTGTGGGCTTGCCCTCCAGCTTGTCGGGGGTGTTGGCCTGTGGCTTATTTTCCTGAGGTGCCTGTCTGGCTTTGGTGTCAGGCTGATGCGCACCTCACAAGTTTGGAGGTACTCTCTGTTCCTCAGTCTGTGGAGGGTCTGAGGAGCCTCGTGGCAGTTCTTAGTGTTTGATCCCGTCTCCCTGTGCTGCCTTATTCCACCCAACACGACCCCCTCCACATCCACCCACGTTCTCATAGGCAGAATTCCCTTTGGAAGGCTGGGTGGTGTTCGCTGCGCATGTCCCAGGTCTCCCTCACCCACACGCCTGGCGATGGTGTTAGGCGCTGTGTGCTGCGTATTGTGAGTGCAGTGCAGAGTGCTTTAGCCTACCATTTCAATGAGCTTCTGTCAGTGAAAAGTAAAGGTCTTCAACATGTTGGGTGGGATTCCCTGTGAAGTCCTCTGTCCTGAGATGTTCTCGTTGGGATGCTCTTGACTTGATTCAGTCTCCTCTTTGTTACTGGTGCGCCCGGCCTTTCTTTTGTTCCCTGATTCCCTCCTGGTAGGTCCTATGTAAGAATCTATCCAGGGTGGCCGACTGATGGGCACGTGTATGTTCTACCAGTCCTTCAGGATTCTCGTCCTGCAGCATCAGGCACAAAGCCTCTTCTTCTAGTTCCCATTTTCTTGAGTTGTCTTTTTTCTTAGTTGAGGCAAGGGTTTGTCATTTGTTTTTAAAAATTTGCCAGCATGTATGATTATGGCAAAATAAACCCCAATGCCATGCATGACTAAATGCACTAACAGAAGCACCGACGAGACTGCCGATTTGTGTTCTCTATGTTGTTTGTTTCTGCTCCATGTTTATGATTCCCTTTCTCAGGCAAACCTTGATCTTAGCTCGTCCTTAGTCCTAGCTCCTGAGGGGTCAGAGTGGGGCTTTTATCTGAGGTGCTCTGTCAAGGGTGGGCGTCTCCTGCTGTCTGCCCTGTGCTGCTTGCTGTGTCCCCCCCACACTGACCTGCTCTTTCTGTTCTCACCTGCCCGCTTTCTGATAACCTGGACTTCTTTGTTGACAGTACAGTTGCTCAAATGTGGGGGTGACTCCTTCCTGCAGGGTGACTCATTCCCACGTGTCTCTGAGTCTTTTGTTTCTTTTTCTTATTCTTTTCTGGTTTCATCCCATGTGGTCATAAAGATATTTGTATTGTTTTGATCCTTTCAGTCGGTTAAGACCACTTCTGTGACCCAGCCTGGGATGGTCCTGAAGGCCGCCGTGTGTGCTCGAGAACAGGTGCGTGCCCCAGCTGCTCATACTTCTGGGTGACTCACTGCCCGGCAGGGACACCGACACCCAACTCTTACTGTGCTGCCGTCTGCCCCTCTCCAGCTGTGGAGTCGGCTGCTGCTCCTCAGGGGCGTGATGCCGGATGCGCGTATGTCTCACGGCATCGTGTGGAGTTAGCCTTCATCCTGTGGGACAGCTTTCTTTTGTCTCCTGTGATGGTTTTTGACTTAAAGTCTACTTTATCTTAAATAAGCATTGCCATCCTGCTCTCTGATCTCTTGGCGTGGAATGTCTTTTTCCATCCCTTTGCTTTAAGACCATGAATTTCTGCTTTAGTTAGCTATTTTGCTGCTGGGACCAAAAGCTCTGACAAGAACAATTTTAAGGATGAAACGTTTATTTGGGGCTCATGGTTTCAGAGGTCTCAGTCCATAGCGGCTGGCTCCATTCCTTAGGGCCTGAGGTGAGGCAGAGCATCATGGCAGAAGAGTGGGGCGGAGGGAAGCAGCTTGGGACATGGTACCAGGAAGGACAGGTGTGTGGGGAGAGAGAGAGAGAGAACGGGCTGGACAGAATATAAACTCCAAGGGCAGGCCCCCAGGGCCCCCTCCTCCAGCCGCCCCAGCTGCCTGCATCGCCCCCAGCTCACCCCACGGGGATGAACACACTGCTCTTGCCCACTCACCTCTCCTCTGACCCGTCCTGCCTTGTCTCACACGAGCCTTTGGGGGGACAGCTCATATCTAAACCATAACAGTATCTTTGTCTCTAAGGTGAGTCCCTTACCGACAGAGTAAAGCTGGACATGTCTTGTCTCAGCCCATCGCCGACCCGTGTTCTGACCGGTGGGTGTACGCCACTTACGTTCAGGGAATGTCGAGAGGTGAGGCCTTCGATTGCCTTTCCTTGTCCCTTGCACCGTCCTCCTCTCTCGCTAGTTCTCTGTAGGGGCGAACCTCACCTCTTCTCTCCATCTTTCTAACCTCTCCCTCGTGCTTCCTTTGTGATTGAATCAGGTCTGCATGGAGCTTCCTGGAGTCATAAAGGCCTATTCTAAGCTGCCCCTTCGCTCCCACCAGTGCGACCATCTCTTTCCTGCCCAGCACACAGTTCCTGCTACAGATATGAGAACGTGGTTTCTATACTCTGCATCCATCAAGTTCTGGTTCAGTCATTCTCACAACATGGCTCTTTCCTTTCATGAACCAACAGACACCACAACTGCCTGCCGGGTCGCCAGGTGTGCGGTTTTCACCCTGAGCGGGAGACTCGTGTGTCCCAGGGCTTCCTGCTGCTGCCGAGCCTTCCTTCCTCAGTCAGAGGACCTCCTCAGCCCTCCTGGTGGGACAGGCCGGGGGAGACGTTGCTGGGGGCCTGCTTCTCTGGAAGGGCCTTTGTCTCGCCTTCCTGAGTACAGCCCTGGCCTGCGGGGTGCAGCTGGGAAGACCCTGACATCACGTGGCTCCCTTGCAGGTGGTGCTGTTGCTGCTTTCAAAACGCCCGTTTTTCATTCAGATGGTTAGCCAGTTTGATTTTAATGTGCCCTGCACAGACCGCATGAGGCTCAGCCTCTAGTGATCCCGGGGGCTTCCTGCACCTGGGGGTTGCTCTCTCCCCACGCTAAGGATTTCTGCCACTGTTTCTGTGACCTTTCTCTGTCCTGCTGACCTCCCACTGCATCCTGCTCACCTGGTGATGGCCATAGGTCTCCTGTGCTCCTGCACGCTTCCTCCTCTTTCTCTTTGTGTTGCGCCCACTGGGTGATTTCAGCATGCACTACACCTCCACCTCCTGTCCTCACCAGACGCAGGCCTCCACCTCCGCTGGCCTCTGGTGAATGCCAACTGCGGCCTCCTGCCTCACCGTGCCTTCTTTCAGCTCATCTAGCTACCATCCCTGCAGAGACACCACCAGGCCTTCCCCAGAGTGACCTGTCCTCCCTCAGACTGACTGGCAGTCCTCTGCCATGCAGGCGCCTGAGGAGCGCGTGGCAGAAACTCCTTGGCCCCCGTTCCCATGCACCACCGTGTGGGCGGCAGTGTCCGAGCCGCAGCCACGGCATCCACCTTCCCGGCTCCAGCTGCAGGATGGAAGATGTGGGTGCCCAAACACCATGACCCCTGTGCTCCAAGATCAAGCATCCCCACGGCTCTGTGATTCAGAGCCAGTCCAACCTTGAGAGGAAGTTCACGGAACAACAGGCGATTCTAAAGTAGGATGCGCCGTGCCACAGAGCCGAGGAGAGCAGGCACGAGGAGGAGAAACGCGTCCCCCAGGACCAGGACTCCTCCTACACCCCACCCCAGAAGGTGGCCCTCGTCAAGGACCTATGACAAGAGCAGAGAGCCAGACTGAAACAGACCTCTTTGGGAGAGTCACCGAGACTCATTAGCAGCTGCGAGATGCAAATTAAAATAAGTTGGCAACAGCATATCTACCCATGAAAATGGAGGAGGACGGAGAAGCAGACTCATGTGCAGATGGTTGGCTGTCTGTAGTCCAGTGATTTTGAGAGCAGTGTGGCTGTTGAAGTGGATCAAGGAGGAATGTGCTGCAGGGCAGCTGCGCACCAGGAGGTCAGTGGAAGGGGCTCCACGGAGCAGCCCTCCCTGGGTTCTCCTGGGAGCAATAGACATGGACAGGGCAGACCCACAGGGACAGGGGAGCTGGGGGTGAGGGTGGGGACCGCGGTGTGCCCCATGCTGGTCCGCGGCTCCCCGCCCCCTGGGAGCTGCAGGTCCTGGAGTGAGGGTTGCTGGCCCTCAGAAGCAGGACAAGGGATACAGGTGTCTCTGTGAGGTCGGGGTGACAGACGCTGCCATGCATCTGTTCTCCTAAGAAATGCCTCCAGGTGTGTGCACCTGGGGAAGCACACGGAGGGGTGCGGCGCGCGCATCATCCTCCAGGGATGTGGCCTCTGTGATGGCCACAATTGAAGGAAGGTTCCGGCGTCTGCACGAATCTTGAGAAAGGCGATGGCGGTCCTTGCAGAGTACACTGTGACCTTTGGCTGCAAGACTGCGGGGCCCGGCAGACCAGGGAGGGCGCCTGCTGGCCTGCTGCGCGAGAGCAGCCTGCTGCCTGTCCTGCGGCGGCACTTCCCTCAGCCCAACGAATCGCCCAAACCTGGTGCTTGGACAGCTGGGCTTTCCCTTCACAGATCAGATCTGGAAGCCAGACGCCCAAACTGAAGCTGCCTTGGAAGGCTCCAGGAAAACCCGTCAGCGGCCTCCCCTGGACTCTGAGGCTCCACAACCCGGGCGCCCCTGTCACGCGGCTGCTGGTCTGTCTGCCTCCGTCTCTACCTGTTCCTGTCCCTCCTGCTCCTGTGTCTCCATGCCCTCTCCCCTTCTAAGGACACCTAGGGCCCACCTCCTCAAGTCTGGCCTCGTGCTGTCATCCACAAAGACCCTTTTCCCAAACAAGTCTGAGCGCCCGTGGATGTGGACTGGAGACGCTTGTGCCCGCTGACACGCCCTGCGCGACTCCGGTCTCCCCCGCACTGCTGGACTCAGGCTCTGTGTGGGCCACGTGGGCCGTGGGCCGGCATCCAGCTCGCCTCCGACCCGTCTGGTGGACTTCATCTGCCGGCCTGCAGTTACCGAGGGAGGCGTGTGAAACGTCAGCTGCGATTTGGATGTATGCCTTCCTTCTTCAGTTGTACGTTTTCCTTTACATATCTTAGATCCTTATGAGCTATATAAAATTTAAAGTCTCACACTCTGCAGCTGCATCGGCCATTTCCATTATGAACTGTCTCTTTATGAATAAGCTTCTTCCCTCAAAGTCCACCGAGTGAGACGGTAGCTGTTACCTTGACTTTCTCCTCCTTAGAGTCTTTGTGGTATAACTCAAGTGATTTTTTTCACACTTCCTACACTCTTATATGAAGGTTATGTTTTTTATACTTTTGTTTGGCTTTATATCCAAGCGTACAATGCTCTTTGCTTGTTAATAGTTACAACTAGAAGAGGATCCTGATGGCCAAAAATGGGACAATTTTAGCATGAATAAGAATCACACTGTATGAGACGGAAACACATAGGTGTTTAGATCCTGAGTTCATGTCAGTACATAATATGTCATCACTAGAGGGTGCCAGTGAGCCAACTCCTTTTTCTGGAATGTTCTCTAAAGGGGAAGAACCCAACCCGTGTCCTGCATTTCTCATATGAAATGGAACGCGGGCGGTCCATGACAGATCCCGTGCCCAGCACTTCTCGTATGAGTGGAACACGGGCGGTCCACGAGGGATCCTGAGTAAGTGTGGATTCTCTTCTCAGGCCAACAGCAAGCCAAGAGCTGTTTCTCAACAGAAGGGTCATTCTCTCCCCGGGAAGGTCTCTCTCCACCAGCACATGCAGCTGAGCAGAAATGGTAGAGTGCCACCAGTCTGCATCCCTAATGAATGGACATGAGCAGGCAGTGCTGGTCAGTGGCGGATTCCACCTCAGCAGAGAACTGACACCACACTTCTAAGAGAAGAGCACCACGCCTTCCAGAGGTAGTCTGGTCAGTACGGGTGACAGGTGGAGTCGTAACCACAACTGAGCTCTAATCAAGCCTCTAGATACAACTACAGATTCGCCAGAGACACGTGGGACAGAAGAACATGATGAAGGACCGCGGTGGGGAACCATCAAGCCCAGCCTGTGGGAAGTGATACAGGATTAAAGTCCTGCTTCCCCTTTTAAAAGAAGATATCCCTGTGATCCTACAACATGCGCAATCAGAAAAATGAGAAATTACACTCCATCTATGTATGATTTACCAAAAAGTGTAAATGCATTTACTGTCATGTACAACTAATTAGAATAAATTAAAAATTTAAAAACGTAAATAGCATTGAGGTTTTTGAGTTGTTTATATATTCTGGATATTAATCAGCCATAAAGAAGTGTGAAATGATGGCATTTTCTGGTAAATGGATGGAAATGGAGAAAATCATGTTAAGGGAAATAAGCCAGACTCAGGAAAATCAAGAGCCAATGTCTTCTCTGACATGAGGAAGCTAGAGCAGAGCAGGGGAAGGAGAGGGTCTCATAAAGATGTAAGATCAGTGGGAAAGGAGAGCAGGAGAAGGAAGGGGGGAGAAGACAGAGGAAATAAACAATAGCTGTGACACACTTGTAAAATGCACCAAAAAGAACTTCACCTGCATGTGAATGTAGAAAACTCCAATTTAAAAAAAAGGAAGAAAGTAGTGAAAGCAGGATCCACAGAAGAAAGGAGAGAACATGGGACGGGAGGAGGGAGGGCAAAGGCAGGGGTTGTGACCAAATGTCTTGCATGTAGTGTTTTGTCAGAATGAAACCAAACAGGTGTGATCATAATGCTCTAGAGGAAGGGAGCGCCAACGGGAGCAGCAGCCCCTGCACGGTTCCCAGCACCGGTGCCGCCCAGAGCGGGGCGGGGGCCTGTAGGTTCCAGAGGCAGTGGTGAGCTGTCAGGGGTCTCGGTGGGGACCTGTCTTGGGCACTGACGTGAGAGCTGTGTACAATGATGTCCACTCTGCTATGAGCTTGCTGGACACGTGACCAGTGGAGCGTATCTGATGACACCAGGGATTTTTTTCTTTAGGTATGAAAATGGTACTGTGCACATCTTTTTGAAAATCAAGGTCCCTGCTGTGGAGACGCTTGGTGAGACAAGCATAGGAGCTGTGTGTGCCTAGACTTGCTCTCAGGCACCGCAGGCCCTGGGGGCTGGGGAGCAACGCACTGTGCGAAGTCTGCCTCAGTCAGGACTGTGAACCTGCGGGAGGGTGCCTGAGGCTCGCTGCAGCGATTTTAAACCACGCTGAGAACTGCCTGGGAAGGAGCACGCCTCCCCCAATTCTCCTTACAGAATCGAAGTTCTCTTTCGACCAGCCAACTCCTTGTTCCCTGCAAGAGACCCTCTAACCCACCCAACGCATCTCCCTCCCTGCGCTGTGACCTGACCGCACTGTGACCTGTCAGTGGGTCACATGAACCTGCCTCCAGGGGTCAGTCTCCGCCTGTGGCCGCTCTCCGCTCCAGCCATGGTTGTTTCTAAACCCTCTTCAGTACAGCATTCAGATTCAGCTGGGTGCTTGTGTCCCACTCTGCTGAGGTTTTCAGGTTTTCAACAGCGTCAGCAGAGTGTACTGGGGACATGGGAGGGTGGGCATTTTTTCTTGTTGTCAGAGATGATCACGGACCCAAGTGCAGCGACAAACAGCAGTCCTTCCGCTTCTCAGGCCTGACAGACAGGGCACCTGCAGGCCCGGATCGGGTCTGGGCCATTCCTTCATTTTCTTTGAACCATGTAGAAGTATAAAGAACGTTAAGGTAATTGCGAAATGTTGTGATCTGTGGAAGCCACGAGTCAGAATGCGCTTTCTAACTTTGCTTGAAGAATGAGTGACTGGCATCACAGACCTGAGCCGGCACACAGCTCAGCCTAGGGGCTTGCTGTACATGAATGCTTCACATTCTAAAGCAGAACAGCAAAGAGCCCTCCAGGAAATGGAAGAGATCCCATGTCAAAGAAAGAGAGGAAACAAGTGTGGACCACTGTGTGGACAAGAGCCCAGCAGAGCTGGGAGGACAGCAGCCACCAGGCTGCTTGACCCTGACCTTCCTGACGGAAAGAAAGGAAATTGGCATCTCAGTTCACTACCAGTTTCCAGAACTGCACGGCCACGTGGCAGGCAGGGCTGCAGCGGCCCATGCAGACAGCACGGCCCTGTCCCCGGGAGGTGCCGACGCTCGCTGCAGCTCTGAGCCCTGAGGTTGGACAGAACGCAATGAAGGCGTAGTCTGTGTTCACCCACGAGGTCGCCTGGGGACTTTACTCCACAGAGATGACGGCAGAGGCATAGGGTGCCCATCCACTACATGCCAGGACGAGATGGAGAGGACGCACTGACCAGCAGAAGCTTGGAGGAGCAGGCCTGCCACCCAAGAGCACTGCGGAGAAACTGCACAGCACAGGCCTCGACCTGGCCGTGATATGTGCTAAGGCCACAGCAGTGCAGGTGGCAACGCAGACTGCAGAGACACACCCACAGAAGCCCACAGGGGGCAACGCGTGGGGACCACCGGCGGCTCAGGGAGCAACCGTGGGCAGGATCGGAGGAGAGGAATCTCTTCCCTGTGATCACTTGGGCTTGCTAGAATCCTTCAAGCAGGGACTGTTTGAATTTCAGAACACAAAAAATAACACATGTGTTCATAAAAACCACAAAAGAAGAGAAAAAACAAAGGTGACCTACTCCAACTCCTGACTGCCCCTGAGGGGGAGGAACGGCGGGTCACAGGGCCAGCACAGGGGAGTCGCCAGGCAGGGCAGAGCGGGCTTCCCACATCACCTCCCTCACACCACGGCCAGGACGGAGCAGAAGGGAGGGCTGGGGGTCAGAGGTCACAAGTGCCACACCCAGGGCAGCGGTTCTTAGAGGGACCCTGGACACAAGGTCCCTCTGAGCCGTCTGGGTCCCTCCAGGGTCCCTGATGACCCAGCCTTCCTGCCGCCCCATCGGGAGATGATGAGGTGACAAAGATGGGCCACAGCCCTGTAGCTCTGGGGCCCAGGGAGTTGGAGTCCCAGCATGCAGAGGCCCAGAGCCTCCCTAATTGGCCACTGGAGGCTTCAAGTTCCAGCCCTGCCGGGTACATGGTGACCCCAGGTGCAGGTGCCTTCCCACGCTGCCCAGCGACGGCGATAGGAGAGGAGGTGCTGAGGCCCCACAGACGGGGAGCCTGCTGCAGAACACGCCGGACCAGAGCCGCCCTGGACCTGCTCGGCCTCAACACCTCGCTCCGTGCTCAGGAGCTCACGGCCCAGCTGCAGAGGACAAGGGAACGCAGCGTGGCCCTCGCTGTCCCAGCACAGACCTGGCTCAGCACGGGGACCCTGGGAGCACGGTGGCTGGCGGCGTGACCATGGGCCAGTCCTCACCCCACCTGGACAGGTAAGGCCAACGCACCACCTGCTCAGGGCTGCCTGGAGGAGGAGACCATGAGCGAGCAGGCAGTGGGGCCGTGCACACAGTAAGCACTCGGGTGGCCTCACGGGCAGAGAGGCAGAGGCCACTCTCCTGTCCTCCACCTGGTGGCTGGGAGCAGTGCCCGGGAGCCTCGGCCTGAAACACATCCTGGCACACCTTGCTAAGCACAGGCTCCGACCCTGCAGCCTGGGGCCACAGCCTGCACCTCCACCAGCTCCCAGGGCCAGCGACGCGGCGGGTCAGGACCACTGTCCGCAGGAGGCCAGGGCTAGTGGGCAGGACAGGCCATCCGTCACACCACACTCAGCTTCCCAGGGGCCAGGCGTCCCCCACCCCATGGCCAGCTGCTCACTGCACTGAGCCCAGGACAGCCCTGCGTCCTTGCACGCTGGACAGAGCGGCTCTGTCCCTCTTCCCACGTGACTCAATGAACTTGGCCTTGGGTTGGACATTTCCAAGTATCTTCGGCTCATCACAAGGACGAGCTATGCGGTCAGTGTGGGCACTGCCCAGGGTGTTCAAGAAGGCTCTGGTTCAGGGTGCAGCAGGGCACAGACACGTCTCGGTAGGTCCATGAGATGCGTGACCCTGGGACAGTGACCTGCTGCACCTCGCTGCCTCCACCGCCCTCCCTGCCTGCTGTCCCAGCTCAGGGCCATGCCCGCCCACAGCAGGGGAACCTCTCGGCGCTGCCCTTGCGGGAGTTTGTGCTGGAGGGGTTCAGAGGAGGTGTGGAGGTTCAAGCCCTGCTCTTTGCCGTCTTCCTGGCCCTATACGTGGTGACCGTCCTGGGCAACGTCACCATGATCGTGGTCACCACCCTGGATGCCCGCCTGCACTCCCCCATGTACTTCTTCCTCAGGAACCTGTCCTTCCTGGACCTCTGCTACTCCTCCACCATCGCCCCCAACGCCCTGGCCACCTTCATCTCCTCCTCCAAGGCCATCAGCTTTGGGGGATGTGCCACCCAGCTATTCTTCTTCTCCTTGTTGGCTACCACTGAGGCTTTCCTCTTAGCTGTGATGGCCTATGACCGCTTCGTGGCCATCTGCAGTCCCCTGCAGTACCCTGTGACCATGTGTCCTGTGACATGTGCCCGCCTGGTGCTCGCAGCCTACTGTGGAGGCTGCCTCAACTCCATCACAGAGACCAGCCTCACCTTCCAGCTGCCCTTCTGCAGCTCCAACCGCATCGACCACTTCTTCTGTGACGTGCCCCCCCTGCTCCGGCTTGCCTGTGCCAACACGGCTCTCAACGAGCTGGTCATGTTCGGCCTCTGCGGGCTCATCATTGTGGGCACCACTCTTGTGGTTCTGGTCTCCTACGGCTACATCGCAGTGACCATCCTCAGGATGCGCTCGGCATCTGGGCGACACAAGCTCTTCTCCACCTGTGGGTCCCACCTGACTGCCGTGTCCCTGTTTTATGGAACTGTGTTTGTGATGTACGGTCAGCCAGGAGCCGTGGAGTCCATGGAGCAGGGCAAGGTGGTCTCTGTCTTCTACACCCTGGTCATCTCGATGCTCAACCCCCTCATCTACAGCCTGCGGAACAAGGACGTGAAGGACGCGCTGCGGAGGCTGGGACAGAGGCCCACAGCCACATGAAGAGGGTGGCCATTAAGAGACAGTGTCCGTGGAGCTGGCGTGACGGGCTCCGTGAAGAAAACAATCCCCCAAGCGCTGCCTACTTTGAAATGGACTTGGCGGTGCTGGGCAATGTGTTCATTGTTAGGTTGGAATTTGGGTGACTGTAGGGGGCAGAGCAGAGCAACTGAGACGAAGGGCAGCGGCAAAGGTGACGATTTAGTGGGCTGGAAAATTCCACTGACCCTTAACATCCCTGTCACTCAGCAGGACCCTGGCCCATTCCGGCCTATAAAGACCCTAGGCAGCCAGGGCCACGCGTGATTTTCTCCAGCTCCCTACCTGACTTGTACCCTGGGGAGCTGGGAATTTCGCCGAGAGCCAAATTCCAATGAAGCTTGCTTTGCTGCCTTCTGTCCGATTTTATTTGGCCGCTAGCCGTGCCCTGAGCTTACATTTGGTGCTGAGAACCAGGAGGGTTTTGGACTTCCCCCATCGGGTTGAGGCCCACCCCGTCCCTCAGAAAAACGAGAGATTCTGTTCCATTCCGCTCAGCTCTGCTCCATCCCACCTCTCTTTATCCAGCATCAGATTGGGGTAAGTTAGGGTTTTTTTTCCCCATTTGCTGTGCCAATGTTTTACCCTCCGTTCCACAGGGCGACTGTCCGCAGGCTTCCCACAGACCACCCCCCCCACCCGCCCATTCTGTTTGGGCTCTGGTTGCCGCGAAGACCTTCCGGCCTCCAGTTAGCCCCCCATTTATTCCGTTCCAGACCCCTCAAAAGTCGAAAGACATTTGGCTTTTGGCCCGTCCGCCGTTTTTCCAGTGTGCACAAACTGAAATTGGGACGCCTTTTTCCGGCTTCTGCATACCTATCTGGGTGGAATTGGACGGCTAATGGGAAATACCGGGAACTCACTGAACCCCAAAACTCCTCTGGACTAGACTTAAGTCATAAACGGCAAGTTTTTTATTCAACCATGGGCTGGTCTCAGTATGTTTTAGATAATGGCTCAAGATGGCCACCAAAGGGCGCTCAGGACCATTCCAAGCTTTCCATTTTGGACTTTGGCGTTCACCCCGCCCCTTCCTCTACCTGTCCCTCCACCCAAGGTCTCCTCCCAGGGTTGGTCCCAAACCCCGCCCCCTCCATGCTCTGGCCAGAATTCCCCTCTCTTCCTGTCCTCCTCCTCCTCCTCCTCCTCCTCCTCCTCCTTGGCACAAGCCTACGTTCCTCCTGCGGACGCAGCTCCTCTTCCTCCTCAGAGCCCTCCCACCTCCCCCCTCCCCCGTCAGAACGTCCCTCGGCCCGCCTGTTCCCTCCTCCTGTTCGCACTAACACGCGACTTCATCAGACCCTCCCACCGGTGGCCTAACCCAGAGCTTCTTTGGCCTCTCCGGGAGGTGGCTGGTGCAGGGGGCCTTGTGCCAATCCAAGTTCCATTCTCACTCAGGGTCTTTCTCTGCTGATCCCTCTACTTAGATTAAGGAATTTAATTATCTCACCTGGCCCGATGTTCATCATTCTTTCTTCTACGCTCACTCCAGACGAGCGAGCCCGCATCCAACAGGCACACAGGACCTCGCTGACCAAGCCCATTTAATGGACATAACTCTACCCACAGGGGCAGCAGCGGTTCCAATAACGAGCCAAACTGGAGCTACCAGGAAGGCCGGCAGGGCCACCGTCACTGTGCTCGCATGTCCAACACCTCCTAGCAGGCCTGCCCGCAGCCTCCAATAAGGTGGCAAACTCTGATACACCGCGGGAAGTTACCAGCACCCAGAGGAGAACCCAGCCTTACTCTTAACCGCCTCACGGAGGCCCGTACTCGATGTACTAAGCTGGACCTGACCTCCCCCTGGGGCTGCAGAGCTAGAACCCACCTCATTTCCCAATCAGCCCCTGATATAAGGGAAAAGCTGAGGAGGAACCTCAGACCCCTCTCAGGCCTGGTGAAAGTGGCCTTCAAAGTCTATAATGCCCGAGAGGAATCAGCGGAACTGGCCAGGCAGGCTCGTTTACAGAAAAAGGTGACACTCCAACCCCACGCCTCGGTAGATGCCCTGTGGCCTGCGGCTCCAGCGAGAGCTTAAAAGGGAGGCCAGCACTCCTCTCCGCCAGGGGCTTGCTTCAAGTGCAGACGCGAAGGTCACTGGGCTCGTCAGTGTCCAAACCCACAGCCCCCCACCAGCCCATGTCCTGCCTGCAAACAAGGAGGACACTGGAAGAGTGACTGGCCTATGGCCAGTCCCTCTCTGGCGCCTCTACACAGGGGTGTGGCCAGCCAAGAGGTCCCTTCCCATGAGCTCTTGGGATTCATGGGAGACTGAAGGAGCCCGGACTCGGGGACCCCCATCACCCTCGCCGAGCCCAGGGTAACGCTCCAGGCAGCGGGTAAGTCCATAACTCTCCTTGTGGACGTGGGGGCCACCGATTCTGTCTTGCCTGCCCACTCTGGGCCTTTATTTCCTTCCCAGGTTTTGGTTATGGGAATTGACGGGAACCCTCCTTCCCAAGCAGAACAGCTAGATTAGCCTGTGCCCTGGAGGGACACCCTTGTACACACTCCTTCCTGGTCATTCCCTCCTGTCCTGTCCCCCTCCTAGGAAGAGATGTTCTCCAACCCCTAGAATCCACCCTACAGCTCCTTCCCAGGCACACTGCTAGTGCTGACCTTCTCCTACCTCTGGTTCTTACTCTCTCTAGCGCCCCCACACCACCTACCCTACCACTGGCTCCAGACCTGGTCGACCCCCAAGTCTAGGACACCTCCAAGCCAGGCATAGCCTCCCACCACAAGCCAGTCCCCACCCAACTGAGACCTCAAGCTAAGTTTCCCTCACGTCCCCAGCTTCCAATCTCCCGTACTCACAGGGAAGGACTTAAACCCATTAGAGACTGGTTGCTTACTCAGGGACTCCTCATCCCTACTGCCTCCCCCGTAACACCCCCATACTGCCAGCACGTAAGCCCTCAGGAACCTATCGCGGGGTCCAGGACCTCCGCCTAATTAACGAGGCAGTTATTCCCATCCACCCCGTGGTTCCTGACCCTCACACCCTTCTTCCCACATCCCCCTTCTACCACCCACTTCACGGTCCTGGATCTCAAAGACGCGTTCTTTACGGTTCCCCTCCACCCTGACGCCTACTACCTCTTTGCCTTCACATGGGAGGATCCTACTTCCTTTAGGTCTCAACAGCTGACATGGACGGTTTTACCCGGAGGCTTCCGGGACAGCCCCCAGCTCTTTGGGAAAGGCCTGGCTCAGGATCTGGCTACTGGGACTTGGGAGAGAGCACACTCCTACAATATGTGGTGACCTCCTCCTATGCAGCCCGTCCCTCAAGGCCTCCCAGACCCACACTGCCCAGCTCCTCAGCTTCCTGGGGTCTCGGGCTATCGGGGCTCTCCAGCCAAAGCCCAGCTCACCACCGCTTCAGTCACATATTTGGGCATGCTCCTCACTCCCACCTCTGAGAGGCTCACTACAGACGGAACCCAAGCCCTGCGTGCCTTACAGCTGCCAGAAATGGCAGATTACATCCTCTCCTTCCTGAGTCTGGCTGGCTTCTTCAGGCACTGGGTCCCCAACTTTGCGCTTCTTGCCAGAGCCCTTCATCAGGCAGCAAAGGAGACCCCTCGTGGGCCCCTGGCCTCCCGGGATGATAGCTAGCTCTTCTCACAAGCTCAGGGATGCGCTCATCCTCCCCTGCTCTCTCTCTGCCCAGCCCTAACCGTCCTTTCCACCTCTTCACAGATGAAAAACAGGGTGTAGCCACTGGCCTCCTCGCACAGCCAACTGGACCTTCTCACAGACCGGTGGCATCTCTCCAGGAAGCTTATTCCACGGTTCGTGGGTGGCTACCATGTCTCTGAGCACTGGTGACAGCAGCTGAGCTAACTAAGGAAGCTCTAAAGCTCACCCTACTCCAACCAATAACTGTGTTTTCCACCCATCGACTGCAGGACCTCTTCAGCCATAGATCCCTTCCACTCCCACGGGTGCTGAAGGCCTATGCTCACCTCGTGGAGACCCCTTCAGTTACCTACCCCCTCACCTGACCCAGCCATTTTTGTAGATGGCAGTCCTGTGCTGGGTACAGATGGGCGCTGTAGAGCCGCTCACGCAGTTGTCACCACCGCCTCAGTTCTGGAAGCCACTTGCCTTCCAGAAGGGACCACTTCCCCAAAGGCCCAACTCTGCTCTGATCAGGGCTCCAGTTTTATCCAAAGGTGAACAGTCGACATCTACACAGACTCCAAACGTGCCTTCTGCATTGCTCGCTCACACTCGGCTACTTGGAAGGAATGTGAATTTTTCACCATAAAGTGGTCACCAGATAGGAAAGTAAAACAGAAGGTTCTAAGTATGGGAATATATTCAGTAGACAGGAAAAGCATGTTTCTGGGTAATAAAGTTCTTGTGTGATGGAATATATGAGGGTCAAAGTAAGTGCTAAAAAAATCTGTGTAAGTAAAGGGCAAATTTCAACAAGTTTGCATATAACTAAGTTGGTTATATGTATGTGAGGCAATCAGTTAAAGCTATTTAGGGTTTTTCATAAGGTCAAATACTAATGTACTGATAATCTATATGTTAAAATGACATTGTGTCTGTTAGGCTTTATTCTTTATAAGCTTCTTAAAATGACATTTAAGAAAGAATGTGATGCACAATAGCAAAAAATGAGACAACAGTGACTGAGATTGGGGTCTCTGTTGACCACGTGGCTGTGGCACGCCTGGTACCTGGGAGTGTTCTTGTACAGGAGCACAAGATGCCTGGCTGTGGCAGTACCCTCCCTGGGGAGGCTCTGTACAGGAATCCTATCAGCTCTGACATTATCTCAGACACACAGCTCTTGGGCAGGAAGGAATTATTTTGCTAGATAACCAGTGTTTCCTCAGCTCCCTTCTCTGGTTCCTGCCCACCTTACAGTAACCTTGGACAGTGGACTTTCTTGAGAGCTACACAGAGCTCCTAATATTGCACTTTGCAGCTGTGAAAAGTTACATAGACGTCCTAGTCTCTAACTTTCCTGAAAACAAAGAATAATGCTTACACAGTCTTTAACCTGATAATAAGACATATATAAATAAAGATTGCTGACATAACTCTTTAGATCTAATTTCCTTCAGAGAACAGAGCTCCATCTGATCTCAGCTTAATCTTCAAAATCTGTTTTGTGAAGAGCCCCACCTTACCTGAGATAAGGCTCTGCCTCACACCCTGCTGCATGTTAGAATGGCTCCAAAGTAAGCCAGACTTTAATTCATTTAAAGTTGTGTTCAAAAGTTTGATGTTTGTTGTAAAGATTACTGTGACCTCAAACAATGGATATAATAAATAACTCAGCCAAAATTCAAGATAGCTATTGCACCAACTGAATGTTTCACTGTTGGTGACTCCATTCTGTATTTTCCTTGTAAACTCTATAACTGTTGCCTGATTAATTTTTTTTTTTTTTTTTTTTTTGCAGTACTGCTTTAAGAGCAAACACCGTGAATTAACTTTAAATAGTAAGGCATCACCGATAGGACAGATAATGTAAACCCCAATTAGATAAAATGGGGTGAATGACTGTAAAGTCATAGACATTGAAATTAAAGCCCAGTACTCTTACTTTATGACTGATGAGTCTGGCTTGCTGGATGGCTAAGGTCAGATTTAGAGATTGAGACTAATACAGAGGCCAAAAAAAGCCAGTAACAGATCAATTTGACCAGCTTGATCTTAGACACCTAGCAAAACAGTTAAAACTGAAATATAACCATTCTTGGGCATTTAAAAGAAACAATGGTTAAATGCAACCTAAGATGTACACCTGTGTTAACCCCCTAGAATAAATAAAGAGTGGAAGCTACGAGAGAGATTCTTAGGCAGATGTACCTGCTAACTATCAAGAGAAACTGCCAGAATCAGGAGTTTTAGTCAGTGTAAGGCCTACAGATGCTCCTAAACTACACAGGTAGGCTTGATCTATGCTTGCCAGTATGATTATCTAGCCCTAAGTCACAGGAATATAGAGATCTCTACTAAACACAGGTTATACCAACAAGAGGACTCGGTTATGCAGTCACTGCCAACCAAAAGCTAGACCAGCAACCCCAGAAGGCAGTGCAGGCATCTGCTGCCCCCTGACATCCCTGCAAAGATGAATAACATTTATTGCTCAAGTTTCCTTGCAGAACCGTCGAGCACTGGATCTGACAAAGGGGGACCATTGCTCTTCCTAAGAGAAGAATGTTGTTGCTGCATCAGTGAAATTGGTCTAATGGAAAACAACGTCGAAACTCTCAGACGTCTAAATGAAAGGCTGAAGGAGCAAGAAGAATCAAATGACCCCTGGCCAGGATGGCTGACCCCTACCCTTACTCCCCTATTTGTGACAGGACTTCTGCTCATGATTCTCCCTGTTCTCACGTTTGCCTGGAACTGCATGAGAGAGGCTGCCAGGGTGACATGCAACCAGGTGCTCCTGCACTCTTATAGCCGCCCCCCACCAACCTAGAACCCAAACCTTTCCCCACGACGCCCCCTAACATGCAGGAAGTAGCCAGATCGACTCTGGCGCCCTATATCACCAAAAAGGTCGGGATGTTAGGTCAGGATTTGGGCGACTGTAGGGGGCAGAGTGGAGCAATTGAGACAAAGGGCAGCGCACCAAAGGTGACCGATCAAGTGGGCTGGAAAATTTTGCTGACCCTTAACATCCACCTGTCAGTCAGCAGGACCTGCCACTTGCCGCCGACCAGCGGGACAAACGACACGTGCTCTTCAGAAGTTCACAAAGCAGCTTCCGCTTTATTCGGATGACGCCCTCAATATATAAGCAGTCTCATGCATAAGCAGTTGTAACAGATGTGTCCACCCAATCCTGTAAGTCAGGCGATCTCGAGCTCAAGCACACATGTACGATATCTCTGTCCAGCGCTAGGCGGCTGAACCAATCATCATACAGCCGATGGTAAACCTTCCTGTTTCTCTCAGGGCGCATTCAGCACGCCCTTTGGCTCTCTGCCAGTCGCCATCTTGGATGCATGTGGCGTAACCCTGGGCCCCGGGTCTCGCCCCCCACAAGGACCCCCACCCATTCTGGCCTATAAAGACCCTGGGCAGCCGGGGCCACGCATGATTTTCTCCAGGTCCCTACCTGACCTGTACCCCAGGGGTCTGGGGATTTCGTCCGAGAGCCAAATTCCAATAAAGTTTGCTCCGTCCACCTTCTGTCTGAGTTTATCTGGCTACTAGCCCTGCCCCCGAGCTTACAGTCACCGTCCTCCTTTAAGGCCTTTCGAAGACCAGGTGTTCACTGTGTGTGAGACACACAGATGAAGGACTGGTCTATATGCAGAACTATGAAGAGGAGGGACGGCCCGTCCACTGAATCTGAGTGGACACAACCCACCAAAACGAAGCCTCCTACTCATGCTTTTCTGGGCCATTGCCCAGGCTTTGGCTGGACAGAGAACAGATATCGTGCATCTTGAATAAACTTGTCAGGCAAAAGCTTGTGTCCCATTAACCCACCACCCACCCCGACAGAGCCTGTGGTGCTCGGGCGGCCCCGCAGGGCTGTGGAGTGAAAGGCCCCTCCCTCCGCTCGTCTCTCTTCAGCCCAATTCCACAGCAGTGCCAAGGAGCCGCTTAAAACAATGACTCACTCAACAACCACGGTGTGCCCGCAGCGAGTGTGGCGTCAGAAGCAGGAGGTGTGGCTGCCAGGGCCCAGGTCTGACAGCAGTGCCTCTGCTGAGAAGCAGCTGCAGGTCTGGGATGACCAGTGGCCCCTCCGAGGGCAGAGCTCCCTCAGGCTCCTGGGCATGGAGAGAGTGGTCCTGGGAGACCACAGCCACCTTCCTTGCCTCAGCAGGGAGCCAGACAGAAGTACAAAGCTGCGCTGCACATGCAAATGTGACACTGTACGTTACATACGCGTGTGTGCTGTACACACGTGCACATGGATGCAGGGCACGACTTTTCCATCCTGTGTACACACATATATGACTCTACACACACGACAGAACGTGACTCCAGGAAAAACAGTCAAATCTGCCTGGCACAGTGGCGCACGCCTGTAACCAGTGCCTAGGCGCTAAGCACCTCAGAGAGACCCTGTCTCCAAATAAAATAGAAAATAGGGCTGCGGATGTGCTTCAGTGGTCGAGTGGCCCTGAGTTCAATCCCCAGTACCTCCCTGCCAAAAAAACCCTGAAATCATACCTACAACTCGGTGAGTTCGACCCCCGCAGGTCAAGAGAAGGTACCGCTCACGCCACCCGCTCCTCCTCCCCTCCTAGCTCTGTCCTGACGACCACATTTTCATCAGTATACTTGGTCTTCACAGAACTTTTCATGGACAGGAACGCATGCTTCACCTTCTGCTGTGACTGGCCACTGCTGCCCCATCACGTCCTACTTCCTGTAACAGCAGCCCTCCACTGCCCGCCGTCCACAGTTCCATTGGATGCTCCTCGTGTGCAGCGGGGCTACACCCGCAAACCCAGGGTAGGTGGCCAACGCCATGGGCGGCACTGCGTTCAGGACGTGTGACCTACAGGTCACAGCCCTGCCATCCCCTAACCATGCTCGGAAGGCTGGCCAGCCACGGTGGGCAAGGCCGCCTCAACAAGCCGCTCCCGTGCGGGCTGAGCGTCTCACGACGCCTTCGTGGTAGTCTGGAAGGGAAGGCAGGCAGTGGAAGGTCTGCTCACACCACAAGCAGACGCTTCAGTCAGACCCACGAGTCAGGAAGCACGGCACACAGCACTGACCCATCACCCGCCCATCCCTCCTACTGAAGACGACACTGCGGTTGTTCCTAAACTGGCCCTTAAGCTCGTCTGTGCTCTTGTGCACAACCCTTCCCGGGGATGACATGCATTCCTGCTGGGCACCCTCAGTGTGAAATCCTGCACCCAAAGAGTCTTCCAAACGCGGTGCCGATTTCTGACGGAGTGAGTGAGACTCCTGCTGCTGGCTCCCTGGGGAGCAGCTGCGTTCCACTTCCTGGCCACCCTTCTGGTGGCAGCTCTGTCCCGGCTGCTATCACTGCCATTTCTTCAGTGGCTCGGAGCTCACCCATCTTTCGTCGCAGCAGACACTGGGACTTCTTTTGGGGGAAATATATGTTTTGCCCATTTTTTCCAGTTTTCTTTTTCATATTGATGGTAGAAACTCCTCCCCTACCCCAGATATGAGCCCCTTGTTGGTTATTTGGTTTGAAAATATTCCTCCGCTTGGCAGTTCACATCCATACTGATGTTCTGAAACAATGTCAGCCAACACGGTTTTCTGAACAGATCACTAAGGTGGCTGGAGTGGTCACAGGGTTCTCAGGCATGACACTTGCTGCACTGCGCCCCAAAGCCACCCCGTCTCTCGCAGGCTCTGCGCATTCTTCTTGGAGCCTCTTGTCGCTGCCATCAGACACATGGAAGGAGTCGTGCTCCACAGGGCCGCCTGCAGGGTTCCCACCCAGCCTGTCCACAGCCACCCTGAGTGCAGCTTCCCCAGGCCCCTTGCTGGCCCACCACGAGCAGACAGATGCAGCATGGGGTGGGTCTCAAGTGCAGGATGCGCCCAACGTCCTGGACACAAAGCCACCTTTGTCCTGACCACCTCACAAGCCCCTCCTTCTGACCCAAACTGCAGGGACCTGCTGGCCTTGCTGCTGCCCAGAACCACCCCATTAAGTCCCAGGGACCTGCCCATTTGCCTGCCTTCTATCTTGGGCCCTGTGGTCAGTGCTCAGGCCCTGGGAGCAGGTTTTCCAGAACTTACCTAAGGAACACTTTTACAGTACCTTTTCTCCAGAGTTGTGTCGTGTCACCGTGTCACCAACCAGCTGTTCCCATGTGGGCCGGCCTGCTTCCAGAGCCTGCCTCTGTTCTGTTGGGTTGTTTCAGAAAACATTATGGAATTTTAAAGGTAAAATGTTAAAATATAAACTATTTAATATCCATGAATAAATATAACAAGAGGTATATAAACAATTAAGAAATAAAACGTAGATACTATTGAAAGACGCAGCTGAGGAACCAAGGAGAGACCCGTGTGTCTGTGGCTGAGGGTCCCACGTGACAACTCCTGATTACAGACCGGTCAGGGCCTTTTGACCCTAACACGAGGAGCAGAACCACCCAACCGTTCTCTGTGGGACTTGGCCCTAATGTTAACTGAAGGTGTTGTTCAAATGATCAGCAGAACACGCCTAGCTGGGGCCCTGCCACGTGCAGCACACGGGTTTGGAGGAGGTGGACCTAGACAGGCCCTGGCATCTCTGGCCCTGGCATCTGGGTGGTCTGCTCCTCAGTCCCCTGCCCACCTCAGTCTTCCACCAGGATGCTCGTCAGACCCTGGGAGGGAGTTTCTAACTGTGCCTCTGCCTTGGTCTCCAGGGTGGGGCTGGTAAGACCACACTCAGAGAAGTCGGGCCACTCTGGTGCTCTTGGGGCCATCTTGGACCTGACTGGCCATGCAGGCCAGTGCTCCCTGCGTAACAACCCTGCAGTGGTGCCCAAAGCCCCCATGGCAGCCTACAGCTGCGACTCCATCGTGTCGCCTCCGCCTTTCTCCAGGGCAGCCCCGGGCTCAGTCCAGGATGGTCCCAGATGCCCTCTCCTGCCCTCTACTGTGGCCACGACTCCAGTGCATTCCTTCTCCAGTGATGGCAGCTGTGTGCGTGTGCACAGGGACCTCCAGGACAGTCCCCATCAGCTCTCTAGTCCTGTTCTCGGCCCCTCACGGCTACTGAACATACACAGAGCTGAGCTCAGCCACCCGGCCACCCCTCCTCTGCAGACCTGCTCAAGGTGAAGCCCACCCCAAACTCGGCCTCCAGGCAGGGCACTGCCCCCGTCTCTCTGCAGTCCTGCCCCTGCTGCTCCCTGCTGCCCCTCCTGCTTGCCCAGAGCACGTCACCCCTCCTCCAGGGTCCTGCAGGACTCGGCCAGAAGGCACTCCTGTTGCGCTTTGACTTTCCTCCGCAGGCTGCGAGCACACCCCATCCCCTACCCCTCCTCAGCTCAGGCGGCTCCAAGGCTGCTGTCACCCTTCACTCCCAGGAGCAATTCCTGAAATGACATCCACACCCAGCATGCCACTGTGCTCCGCTTCATCCCGCTGAGACCTGCTGTCTGCCCGCCACTGCTCCTGCACCCAGCTGCTCACTGCCCAGACCTAAAGGGTGCATCCCAGCCCTCGCCAAGGAGGACCTCTGGGTGGACCTGGGTGCCACCAGTCGGGCTGCTCTTTCCCTGGAGTCTGGGGCACAGGCCAATCTGTGTGCTCCCCGAACACCCTGTCACTCCTGCACAGGCATCTTGCGAGCACTCTTCTCTGAGCGAGTTAGCCGTGGGCACCCCTCAGAGGATGCTCCTGTCCCGCACATCTCTGCAGTCTGCTTTCCCGCCCCTGGTGACCGCCAAGGTCACTCTCTCCATGAGATCCTCCATCTATCTAACTCAACCCAAGCACACGTGCACTGGGTGTGCGTTCAGCGTCTTCCACAAGAAGATGCCACCCTCCCCAGGCAAGCGACGGCAGAGGAAAGAGAGCTTGTGCCCTTTACCAGTTACTCCCTGACGACCTCTGATAATGAATTCTTTTGTCTCCTGAGAGCATCACAAAACTCAGTCCACATAAGGTGTACCCTCTGGTCAGACTTTTCTGACGCCCCAAAGCCTGGGACAGCCGCCACCCTTCCCCATTGCTGTACAGAACTGGAACAATCTCCTGCAAGTCTTTGATGGCACCAGGAATTATTTCTATTGCAAATATGCCAAGTAAACTGTAAACCATCAAGTCCCCAAGACACATGCAGCCTCAGCGGGCCATGCCAGGCAAGAAGGCCCATGATTATGACCCTTGGAAAAGCTCCAAGAATCCACAAAAAAGCATCCCTCAGAAAAGTAAATCAACCTAACAGTCTCAGGATAGAAAGTCAGCATATAAAACCAACTCTTCTTCTACACATTAGCAATAAATAATTGCAATTTGAGATTGTAAAAACTGTCATTTGTAATACACCAAATAAATAAAATGTGTTACAATAAATTTAACAAAATATGTTACAATACATGAGCAAAAAAATTATAAAACACCAATGAAAAAATTAAAAATGCTAAATGAAGGGAGCTAGTGTGCTTGTGAACTGGAATATTCTATGTTGTTAAGATATCCGTTTGCTCCAATTTGGCCTATAGATTCATTGCCATCCCCACCAAATACAAGCAGACCTTTTGTAGATAGCGAGGACCCAACTCTGAAATTGACATAGAAAGTCTAAGGCACTGAAATAATTCTATTGCTTATCTACTTCTGCATCAGCTCGAAGTCCCCGTCTTATCGTGTGTGTTGGATGGAGGTCGAGGTGCGCCCGAGGCTCCTCAGACTTGGTCCCTGGATGACCAGTACAGTCCTTCTTGATCCACAGACCTGGAAACCAGAGGAGCAGTGACAGACCCCGTGACCAAGGGAGCGTGGAGGATGGCCACACAGGCACGGTCAGGCTCCACACCTGGCTCTCAGCGCGGACACAGCGGGTGGGAAGCACGGGGGACTGGACCACAGAACCGAATCCAGCTGGGGACCTTGTAAGTTCCAGAAGCACCTCCCCAGGCCTGGTGAGGAACACTCGGATCAGAGCCCAGTCTTCACCCCACCGACCTGGTCACGCCAGCGCAGCAGCACTGCACAGTGTTCTGCTCAGGAGAGGAAAGCAGCTAAGTCCAGGCCAGCCTCTGGGAGGGGATCGACGCAGGTGAACACCAGGGGGCAGAGGTCTGCGGCCAGGGAGACGCTGCCCACCTACCACACCAGTCAGACTGGAAGAAAATATTTGCACAGTATATATTTGATAAAGGATTACATCAAATTATACACCAACATAATTTTAAGTAAGAAAACAAACAACCCAACACAAATGAGCAAAAAAATGTTAATAGCTACTTCATCAAAGAAGACGTTTAGATGGCAAGCCATCACATGACAGTATGTCAACGTCAGTGACTAGGAAATACACACAAAACCATCATGGTGCTTTAAGGTGCTCACCAGCATGGCTGAGACACAGAAGCCAGCCCGGAAGGCAGCTGGGGCTCCCGCAGACTGCTGACAAGAATGGAAAGTGGAAAGGTCTCTGGCACAGCCTGGCGGTTCATTAGGAAGCTGAACAGTCACGTTGTTGCCCTGGCTTGAAACGGATGTGCGTTCTGCGTTACCCGTTCCTGCAGTCTTCGGTTTCCGCCTCGTTACGGCCCCACTGTGTGCTGGCAGCGTGGCCCATAAGCAGTAGCACTTGTAGTACTCAAACAAGTCCTACAAATCTACCACCTCCATGAGCACTATGAGTGCCGGCATGTCATGTCACCCAGAGAACTTTCCAAGAAGTACCCAAAACTCATCTACTGTCTGAAGAGGAGTGGGGAGACGTGGCGTCCAGCAGAGTCTAGGCTGGGTTTATTACATGATTCATGAGCCAGAACCGCATATTCTTCTCTTTAGATGACCTCTTCCAAAGGAACAATGAAATGAGGTGTAACTGGGACCATCAATTAAATCTTTTGCAAATCTAATGTATATGCGTACATAAGGTAGTATTCAGTGAGTACTTGCAAAATGTACAAATCATTCGTCCAAACCTGTACAAGAGCTGCATTCTTCAGAGCAAGAGCTCAGTTCAATGCAACTGCAAGTAGCTTACTGTAAGGTGTGTAAGATAACATTTCTTCTAGTCCGTTTTCCCATATTAATATAAGTGCCTGTTTGACATTACCTATTACTTTTGTTAAAGTTTGTATACCGTATTCTTTTAAAAAAAGCTAAACATACACCTGCCATGTTCCACTCAAATTGGTGATCTCCAGTTCTGTTTTCCTAAAAATAACATGACTTAACTCTTTTTGTGACTGAGTAATACTCCATTGTGTATATACACATTTCCTTTTCCTTTTGTCAGCTGACGGGCACTAAGGCCACGGTGAAGTACCTCCATAAGCAGGGTAGGCTCTACCTTTGTGGCATGCTGCTCTCGATCCTTCGATCCTTCACGTTGGTTTGAGACCTGCCCTGGCATGCACAGCAGCTGTGTCTGACCCCCACTGCAGTGCGTGAGCGTTCCTTCCCCAGGTCCTTGCCAGCGTGTTCTGTTGTCTGTACCCCTGGTGATGGTACGTGACTGAAACAGAACGTCGGTGCAGTTCTGATTTGCATAGTCCCAAGAGCTAAAGATGCTGAACATGTTCACACAGAATGATTGCCATTTGTACTTCTTTTGAGAGGTGTCTGTTTGTTTGCCCAATTATTGACTGGGATTTTTCTTTCTTTTTGGTAATGTTTTAAATTTTTTCTGAGTTCTTTATATTCCAGACACTAATCCTCTGCTATGGTTTCGATATTAGGTGCCTCCCAAAAGCCCACCTGAACGACAATGCAAGAATGTTCAGATGTGAAGTGACTGGGTGGTGAGAGGCTTAATGCAATCAGTGGATTACCCACTGACAGGGGCTAACTAGGCAGTGACTGTAGGCAGGTGGGTGTGGCGGAGGAGGTGGGTCATAGCGGGGTACGCCTTTGGGTTTATATTTTGTCCTTGGTGAGCTGAGCTACTTTCTCCTTTATACCCTTCCACCACGATGTTCTGCCTCATCTGGGCCCATACCTATGAAGCCGATTGACTAGAGACTGAAACCCTAAGCCTATGAACCAACACAAACTTTCCCTCTGCTAAGTTGTTCTTGGGATATTTTGGTCACAGCAATGAAAAACTGGCTAAAGTGCTGTCAGAAGATTCACTGGCACTTTCTCCCTCCACTGTTTTCTTTGCTATGCACTTTGTACTTTGATGTAATCCTATCTGTCAATTCTCACCATTGTCTTCTGAGCTACTGGAGTCCATACTCAAGAAGGGGTTACTGTGCCTGTCTTGGGTATTTCCTGTTTTCTTCAGACACTGCACTTTCTGAGGGCAAAGCCTCAGGAAGCCAGCCCTGCCTCAGGGGCCAGCCCTGGGGAGCCGTTCCACCATGGTGTGCCCATCTGCACAGTGAGCACACTCTGCCCTTCTGGCCAATGTTCTGAGGATGACAAGACAGAATGTAGATGCGGGGCTCACAGTGGCCTCAATGAATGGCATCTTTTAGGATTAGTATGACCCCTGGCAGGATGCTAAATTAAAGAAAACAAACTGTTCCAAATGCCGTTTTCATGGCAGGTCTGGTGGTTTCCTGCCTCAGCAAGAGCTCTAACAGGTTCTTCCAATGTTTACTTAACAGCACTGGGCACAGTTGGGGACAGAGGTGAGCCTTCCACATAACAGAATAAATTAAGCCTCAGCAAAATAAATTCTGAAGTTGAAGCAGCCCAAAGCAAAACAGAAAAAGAAAAAACAAGCCACCACCAGAGGACAGCTGAACGGAAGAACCTTTCATTGCCACCCTGCCCGAGGTGACCTCGATCTGCAGACCAACTCACCTCCACATCACACAAAGTCCTATCTAGGTTGCCATGGCTGGGCAGGTTCTCAGCTGAGAGCAAACTGGAGACTCCAGCTAAAAGGGCCCCACCTCCAGGAGAGCCTGGCATGGGCTGCGCTCCAGGCAGACTCCTTCCCTTGCCCCAGGAGCCCTGAGAACCCCCAGCTCTGGAGGCTGAGCCTGGGAGTCAGTCCCCCTTTCAAAACATGCTAATTAATGGCCCTTGACCTTGAAGACCACACCTTCCCCTGCTTTGCTTTAGCTGCAAATAAGGAACCAAAGAAAGTGGTGCACATCCCAGCTTGAGGCTGACTGCGTGTCTGGGAATAACTGTGCTCAGAACCCCAGCCCATCCCGCCCTTTCTTCCCCTCAACAGCACACCCTCCTGGGACTCCTCTCCACTCTCCCAGTGGGGTCCGCAAATGTTTCCTTCCAGATGGACATGCCCTGGGTTTCTACCAGCTCTTTCTCCACCAGCCTTAAGCACAATCTTTCATGAAATGCATACGCATACCTACACACACACGGCTGTACACACAGGTTGTGATCACAGCTGGCGGGGCTGGTGGGCTATACAGGTGGAGAGCCAGAGGGTTTTGTGTATGCATATGCCCTACACACACGCACCTAAAAGTACGCATCTCTGCATGTCCTGTGTGCACACACATAGATGCACACAGGCAACACAACTCTGTACCCTGCTTCCCACTCAAGGACCAGGTGGACGCCCCCAGCTCACTGGCTGGGGACCGGAGCCAGTGGGTGGCCACACCATCACACCCTCAGCTACTCAGCACTCACTTGGTTTTCCTATGCTTCTTTGGTGGTAGTGTGAGGCACATGGCCCTCCCTGTTTACCACTGTTACACTGTTTCTTTAGAAAAGACTAGGGGTACACATTGACCCCAAGTATGGAAGTGGCTACTGTTGGCGAACCTCTGTGCATGTCTGCTGGGTTCAGTCTGCAGTGTCCTCAGATCTGGGTGTCCTGTTAATTTTCCACCAGGATGACCTGGCCATTGCCGTGGGGGGCACTGAGGTCTCCTACTATTACAGGCTGCAATTTCCCCTCAGATCCCCTTGGGTCTGCCCCTGTAGCAGTTACCATGGTGGCAGGAACACTTGCAATTGTCACACCTGCTTCCTGTCCCACCACAGGTTGGTGGCGTTTCTTCGCTTGCTGGCCCAGCTGAGGCTTCACCAGCAGCAGCATGTGGCTCTGAGCGCCTTCAAACCCTTGCTGGCCACCTGGCCCGGCTCCCTCTGAACTCCTCTGAAGGGTGTGTGCCCATGGTCCCCATGCATTGCTCTGTTCACCCCATCTGCCCGCGACCTCTGACAAACACCAGTGCTCTGCTCTTGCCCTCGATCTTGCTTCCAGCACTCCTTCCAAATCCACCACTTGTCTCCTGGCTGGCTTTATGGACTGTGGAGAGTGCAGCTCTTGATACAGGTATGAGGTCTGGCCCGTTTCCCCCAGAACTCTTGAGTGACCCGGGCAAATCACTGTGCCCAATGAGCACAGAGGTATTTCTGCAAGGTTCAGGAATCCGAGTGGAAAGCCAGCTGCAGACAGGTCCCAGCAGCACCCGAACCTGCAGACAGCAGCCCACACCCGTGCTTTCACTGCCACGGACACTGTCACCTACCGACTCGCAGAGCGCCTTGGCAGCCCTACAAGGAACACGTCACGGCGGCCCTCATGTCACAGGCTCAGGCAGACTCAGGTCAGACCATCTCGGGCAGCTGGGCTTGGACACAGGCATCGAGCTCCAGGGACCCTGTCGGCCACTGTGTTGCTCTCTCTCACCTGACAAGGCAGCACATCACAGGAGGGTTCAGGTGCCTTGTCCCCTTCTGGGTGTCCCCAGGCAGGTCAGTGGGTCTGGGCCATTCCTGGGGAAATCCTGTTTGGCTGGGCCTGTCCTGCTCAGGTAAGCTCTGACATCACACCCTGGGGTCTGAGTGAGGGGGCTCAGGCAGAACTCTAGCCAGGTGTGGCTCGAGGAAATTCATGCGTTCAGGCACTGCGCCCACAGCCCTCGCCACGCGCAGCCTGCCAGCACCCCTGTGTGGCTGGTGCTCTGGAAGCTGGTCAGTGGGGCATAGCACAGGGCTGATGCTCCCACTTCTCTCAGTTGGCTTTTTCTTCTTTCCAGAAAGACCTAGGACTGGGTCGTCTTCGAAGTTCCCTGCATATTGATAAGCCGTTGTTTCTATCTAACAGACATTTGCTGAGCACTTGCCATGCCAGATGCTCCCTCTGATGCTGGGGACAAAGGGATCCAGCTGTTTCTTGAGCAGTCACCTATAAGTCAAGCGACTGCTCTTGGACTTCCCCTCAGGGTGACAGAGATCTGAAGCACTCGTACCCCTCAGAAATTACCCAGCAGCCACTAAAATCGTAATTATGAGCAGCACTCTGTGACCCGGCAGGGAGGGGAACCACGACTCACACAGAATCCGCAGTGCATCTAGAACACTCGGCACTGCAGCGAATGCAGGGCTGGATGCTGGGGGACACAGACATCTGGTCTCACAGTGCATGTGCCGGTCCCCTGGGGAGGGTGTGGCAGAATGCAGGGGGCTCAGTTCCCTTCACTCTGGGCTGAGACCTGAGTCCCAAGAAAAGGACAGCCCAGCTCTGGTCTCCTGGGGAACAAGGGGCCTTTCACTGAAGCACACTGTCTCGGAACTTTCTCACCTTGGCTCTAGCAGTGCCCCAGCAGAAAGAGTTCTACCATCAGTGACAGCTCTTCTCTAAAAACGTGGCTTGTTCTGGAAGCACCACTGGCACCGAGAACTGAAGCTTATCTCTCTTCCCCAGCAGAGAAGATGGCATTTTCACCTGACCCTGAAGCAGCAGAAGCCCGAGGCTGGGTAAAGGGGCTTCCTCCAGAAGTCCTTGTCTATGTCCAGACGCGCCTTGACCCAAGGCTCCAGAGCCCAGCTGCAGGACGGCATGACTGGCATCCCGTCACTAGAAAAGGCCGTTTTGCCTGTGCTCTCACTTCTATCAGTACTTTAACAAGGAACCCTCCACACACTTAATGTCAGCAGAAAACATTCTCCAATTAAATCATCGCCACCAGTGTGGGGGTAATCTGCTGCTCCCTGCCCTGCAGGAAAAGGCCGTTCCATTAGGGTGGCTGGAAGCCAGCACCTGCACAGCCCCAGCCTGGCTGCTGCTGACTGGCCAGGCCTTCCCCAAGCAGTCCCCATGGGACACGGTCCCAGGACGTAAGCCCGGAGTTTCTAACAGAAACCACTTGGATGAGGAAGCTGGAGGAAGAGACCAGGCCCACATGGGTGGGCAGCAGTGAGGCCCTGCCCACTCAAGGAAAGGCAGGACCAGGTTAGGAGTGCTGCAGCAGGACACCTCCATGAGACCAGCAGGGACCACAGCCAAAGGCACATCAGACACCAAAAAGCAGCGCACAGTGTTTGGTTCTCTCTGCTTGCTGACACACCAGTGCACACACCCAAGCCCACACAGACATTCGGGGACTACAACATCCACCCAAATGTGCAAGAATCGAAACCACCCTGCATGTGATGGTGCTGTTTTAATAGATCGAAGGACAAAGGCCAGTCCCACAGGAGATGACAGAGTTTCCAGGTGGTTCAGACAGTCCCCCTCCTTCGGCTGGCCAGGTCCTGACTTCGAGTGATCTCCACGAGGTCTCTAGACCATCTGACACCGCCCTCTGTGAAGATCAGTGTGCTGTGCATGGCCATGTGTGCAGCTGGACCGGTCTCACTGGACATCATCGTCATCAAAGAGATCTTCAAAATCTAAGTGAACACAATCCCACGTTAATAGGGCATGCAGGACAGCAACCCAGGAATCCACTTCAAAATGAATTACAGGCAGCTGAAGAGACGAACAGTAAACAACAAAACTAGGCAGAGGCCTTTCCCCAGGACAGAACCTCAGCCTCAGCTAGCCAGGGCTCACATTCAAGGGGAGCATGCTGTCTATGATGTGCTCTTAACCTGTGCTTACTCAGGAAGCAATCCTAAAAGACACAGGTGTTGCAGACACTGACAACCACCTCTCAGCTGCACGGACACCTGTGTGGAGAGTGACAGTGCTGAGGGGCCACAGGGGGTGGCAGGACTGAGCCCCTGAGAACAGCTTTAGGGGGCTTGGGTAAGACGAGCTCAGGACACAGCTAAGCCCCATTCCTGCCAAAGCAGCTCAATAAACACAGGAGGCACTGTGCTGGGTGACCACAGCCATGGCCAATTCATCCTTCCATTTTCTTTTATGCACATTCCAAGCTCTGGACCAAATGCAAGCATCACCTTCACGATGGGAAAAGAAAGAACTAAGCCCACTCTTGTGGGCCCTGCCCTGGCCTTTCTGGGGAAGAGCAGACCCTCTGGCCACAGAGAGAGTACTCTGTGTACTCACTGTCTCCTGACCTCAGCATGTGGTGCTGCTGCTCTGAGCACTTCCCTCCCCCTCCCCAGAGCAACCCCTGCTCCACCTTCACTTCCAAAGAAGCCTCCCTGTGACATGCGGAAGGCACAGCCCCACCCAGCCCACCAGGGCCTGGCACCGCCTGCCGCCTTGTGTAACTCCTCCACTCACTGTGAAACACGCCGGAAGACAGCGAGTCATACTCATGGTGAGGACCCGCTGCCCAGAGGACAACAGGTCCCAAAGCCCATTGGCTGATGCACCAAAAGGCTGTGGTAGAAATCTTAGCTGAAGCCACAAGGCCCCTGATGGAAAACAGCTTCCATCAGGACCGCAGAGCCTGTGGGACGCACTCACACTCTCCTGAGCCTGGTGGCAGGTACAGGAGTGGGGACAGAGGCCCTTCTCACTGAAACGCAAGGGCTGTCTTTAGAAATCTCAGCACTGCCCAATGAACACAGCCAATCACCTCTAATTCAACAGGCCAGCAAAGACAAAAGGGGCTTTTGAAGATCATCAAAATGTGAATCGATGGTGCATTAGAAATGAAACAGCCCTGCCTGGTGAGGACCCTCATTGCCTCACACAAGCTGCCCTTCTCGTAAAGGAAGCTTTGGGAGGTGTCCACGCCTCTGCATCATTTGCTCCTTTGGACAGAGTTTAGAGAAAGGCTACTGCAGCTCTCAAAGCTCAATTCTAAGATCAAGGGACATCTGCTATCAGATGGTGGCAGCCAGGTCCTCAGGGAGACTGCACCCTATTAGCAGCAAGCTCCCCTTCTTGGACAACGGCTGCCTGACAGGGAGCCAAACAACCCTGCACTTGGGACTTCAGGAATTATTTGTAAAGGTAGACACCACTGTGGCAAGACCACATCCCAGCTGCTAGGAATGAGTAACAAAGTTCTCTGCAGGAGCAAGGGCCATGTGATTGAAGCAGAACAAAAAGGGTGAGAGATATCACTTACCCTTCTGAGCAGGAATTGTGTGTTGTGTTTCCTGTTTGAACCCTTGGAAGGGCTCAAACAACTTTATGGACAAGGCCTTCAGAACTGGAAGATGAAAAGAAACATGCCCCCTAACGTCTGAAGGTTCACGAGAATTCAGCTTTTCAGGGTGTGTTTGGTAAGACTTCCTGGGTAGCTAGCATGAATGTTCTGAAACACAAGATGGAAGTGTGTCCTTGTTCTGACTCAGAGATGGGGAAGGACTGAAGCTGGACCGTGGCTGCTCCCTGCAAAGGCAGCCAAGGGCAAACAAGAAAGGGAAGGGAAGATCAGGAGAGTTCAGACACCAGAGAGAACCTGTCCAGGGTGACAGGCCAGAACCCACAACTGGCCATTAGCACATGCTGACACTGATACCAGTGCTGGACCTCAGCCACTGGCATGTGAGACAGGGAGCAATTTCATGTGTCTCCAGAAGGTGGCTGACAGCCAGTGATCACTTCACAGACTCTGCACTGTACTCTAAAAACAGCACAGTGTCTGGGCTTCACTGTTCCATGATCCAAATTACTCATGTCACAAAGCTGTCCCATTGTCTTAACTCACAGGAAAAACTTTCAGATGAAACCTGGTATCCAGAATCCTGGCATCCTTACCGTTAAAAAAGTCTGCATGAACTGCTTTCTCATTGGCTGCCAAGTCCATCAGAAGTCCAGTGCTGCCTCCTGCCTGGGGAGTGGAAGGTAAGGTGATGTGAGCTGTTTCCCAAGAGCAGCATAAGTGCAGCAGCGTCCCCCCCACCAGGGTACAGGAACAGGGCGGCAGATGACAGGCACGTCCCCAGGCTGGAGTTGCAATTCCAGTTGCAGACAAAGGATGTGTGTGAAGTGGGAATTCAAAGGAGCTGTTTTTAAGGACTCTTGAGGTCTTGCAGTCCTTGATTTTTCCCTTTCTTTCAAAAAGAAACTTCCCATTGCCCTGAGTGCCACTACTCATCTGCAGACCTCAAGTGCGATCTCCAATTCCCTCCTGGACACTGCAGAGACCAGAAGCATGTGCAACACGGAGCCTGGCAACTCTTTTGGACCCCTCCCCTCCTCCTTTTCTTCTGAGAATGCAACCATTTCCCTTGGGAAGCTGACCTGCCCTGGCCCTTGTGTGCTCTCACGGAACCTTCGACCGCTGCAGCTCCACCTGGTGGGAAAAGCAGGTCACTGCCAACGCTGGGCAATCAGATGCCCTCGGGATTTGCACCTTGCTTAGCCACCTGGGAACGGTCAGAGCAGTGCCCTGTGATGGTAGCAGTCTGGACGTCTGGCCACGGGGCCCTGTTCCTGCCCGGTCCCTACAACCTCAAGGGTGAGTACTCGACTCTTCCCTGGTTCTCAAGGGCCAAGCACCTCTCGTGCTCTCTTTCATGGCCGCTGCCAGAGTTCCAAGACTCCTCCCTTCTCGACCTGCCCTCCCATCCCACCACCTACAGGAAACCGTGCAGACTCTACCACTTAAACCCAGGTTTCCCCCTGCTTCCACCGGCCTCATTCGGACCTTCTTCGAATTCCCTCTAACTCCATTTTTCTACCCCTCACTCCAAACCCAGCTCGAACTCTGCTAAGTGACCAGCCTACCCAGCGAATCGGAGGGCGTCTCGCCGCGCCGCGCCGCCGGGCGGTTCCCAGCCGCCTACCGCAAGGACGTGGAAACGTGACGGCAGAGCTGGGCCCGGGCCAGTGCTTCGGGAGCCGCAGGCGCAGGCCCTCCCGCTCCGGGCCGGCACGCCCCACCACCCGGCCCCGCCCGCTCCCCGCCTTGGGGCAGCCGCCCCTGCGCCGGCCCAGGACGCCGGTGCTCCCGCCTCACCTCGTCCAGGTCCACGTAGGGCCCGGCTCCCTCGGGGAACATCTCGTCCACAGCCGGCTTCATCTCGGGCCGTCGCTCTCTGCCCACTTCCGGTCCGCCGTTCCCACTTCCGGTGCTGCCACTTGGCAGGTCTAGACGCCGGAGGACCGCGACTCGGTGGTGCCCTCCCCGGGCCCTGGGCCGCCGGCTCGTGCTCCGCGCCGCGCAGTCCGGGGCTGGGCTGGCCTCGCCGGCGTGCGTGCCCGGGGAGGACGCTAGGAGCCGCGACCCGGGGAGGACGCTAGGAGCCGCAGGCTGCGTAGCGGCCGACGGGTGGAGGAGGCAGGGAGCCCCGGGGCGTCGAAGGCCGACTAGGAGCGGGCCGGGCGCGGCAGCCGTGCGCGGAGAAAAGTGTGGACACCGGGCTGCGCCCACCCGCGTCCGCGTCCCGGCGCCCGGAAGGACGCACAAGGTGGCCCCGCGCCTGGGCGCGCCCCGGGGTGCGAAGCGCACCGCCGCGCGCCGAGGGCATCCGCACCCGCGTCCCCCGCGGGCGAGCGCACAAACCTGGGGTCTGCCCGCACCGGCCGCACCACCCAGGGAGCACGTTCTGACCCAGGGTCAGCGCGGGCCAGCCTTGAGGACTCCATGTCACAGAAAGACCCCCGCGGTGTGATTCCACTCGAGGTCCAGCCAGGAGATGGGTCGCGGGGCCTGGGGAGGGCCGCGGGGAGCGTTCCGTGGGCACATGTCTCCATTTTGCAACATTAAAAGCTCCGGAAGTGGATGGTGGCGATGGCGGCACACAGCGCGAACGCACTTAATGACACAGTAGGGTTAAGATGGGAATTTCATGTTGCCATGTTTTGCCACAATTTGTAAAAAGAAACGTGACAGAAGGGGGAAGGGCGGGAGCCGCCTGGCGTGGACTGGGTCAGGCCGTCCACAGTGCAGCCAGCCCCTCCTCCGGAGCAAGCTGCCTCTTCTGGTAGAGTTTTAGCAAAGAGCCCTGCTGTAAGCCAGCGTGGCAGATCTGAGCCCCCCACTTCCGATGGGGTTCCTGAGCCTTCACCATCCCAGGTGATGTCTGAGCACCTTTCAGCAAAAGTGCTGTTTAGCAAGACTCAGCGTGTCGCATCGCGGTCACTTTCCGTACACCGTCCCCCGCCCCCCGCCTGCCGTGACAGTCCTAAGTCAAGTCTCTTACTTGCGTCAGCCCTGTCCTTGAATCATCTTTTCCTTAACTTTCAGAAGTAGGTGGGCTTGGAAGTTAGAAGGGACTGTGGAGGGGAAGGGAGGCTCCCCACAGGCAGGAACAGAGCCCAGATGCCAGGAGGATTGTGGCCTGGGCAGGGCCAGCCTGGCCTGAGTGGACAGTGCCAGGTGCAGGGAGAAGTGACCAGTGACTGGAAGCGGTGCAGGGGAGCCTCAGATGTGAAGTCAGAGTGTCCCCCAAGGGACGGAGGGACCTGAGAGATGCTGGTGACCCAGAAGAGCAGCCCATGGGGTAGCTAGGTGTGAGCTGCTGGCTTGCACACCTCACACAGACGTGGCTCACGGCCCTGGGGCTGAACCTGAGGCACACCTACACTGCCTGTCCACCTTTCTCCCATGGGACTGCCCTGGGCAACAGCCAAGGCTTCCTCAGACTTGGTGCCTGAACCTGGGCCCTTACTTCCTCTCACAGATAGGCTCCCATGTTCTCACTCCCTGCTGCTCTCAGGAGTTTGCTCTGCCTGAAGTGTGGACACCTGGCCTGGAGTGACTGCTGCCCAGCTCAGTGGCCCCTGCAGGGGCTGCTGTGATTGCAACCAGCTCCTCTGACCAGCTGTGTGGCCTTAACAATTGAGGCCGAGCCTTCTGTTCCTGCCTCAGTTTCCTCACCAACAGTCTGAGGTTCTCATCAGAACTGGAGTGGGGGTAACACACAGGCGACTTCCTACGGATGAAAGCGTGCAGACATTTATTAAAGGAGAGCTTGCCAGGGATCAGAACAAGCCAGGGCACTCTGCAGCTGCTGGGGGCAGAGCCCACCACCTGTGGTGCCTCTTCAGTTGGAGGTTTACTGGGCCTGAGGCCACCCGACCCCTCCCGCATGGCTCTGGGCAACCCCAAGGCAAGGGCAGCATAGCCAGGCGGACGCCTGCTCAGTCCTCCTGGTAGGGGACGTGGAAGCCCAGGGTGCTCCCCAGGGGGAAGTGGGCAAAGAAGGTCCGGGCCAGGTCCTCCAGCTGCGGGTAGGCGCCCACGCTCTGCAAGTACTGCACGTAGTTCCAGAAGTCGGAGGTGGAGAACGGCCAGTAGGGCAAGGCCGGCAGCGCAGCATAGGGGTCTGAGCGACAGGAGGCTGCCTCAGGGGCTACCCACTGCTTGCAGACCCTCTGGGACCTGGGGCAGCTAGACAGCCCAGCAGCCCCTGCAGTGGTATGGCCTGGTCTGGAGCAGGGCCCAGGCTGCCTGGTCATCCCAGGAACGGGGGAAGTGTCCCTGCTTCTTAAAGGTGTCAGATCTAGGGACAGAGGAGGAGAGGGAGGGGAGAGGAGGGGAGGGGAGGGGAGGCCTGCCCTTTTTGGGGGAGTTGCTGAGCTGGGGGCCAGTTGTGGGGTAGGGATGGGGACTTGGGCAGTGTCTTGGGAGCGGTTCTGAGGATAGCACAGCCTCCTGGTCCTGGAGTTTGGGCAAAGACCCCCAACCTAGATAGTACTATCTTGAGGGAGGGCCCAGGGCCAAACCCAGGTTTGACGGTGGGAATGTCGCAGCTCCTTGGCCAGCTGTGTTCCCAGGCTGCCGGGCAGGGCCTGCTGCCAGTGGCCCACCTTCTCCAGTGTTAGCTGAGCCAGGCTTCCCACGGTGTCTGTCTGGGGCAAGAAGCCCTGGCCCCAGCAACCGCGGCTTTCACCCCCACCCCAGTTACTGACGTAAGCGAAGGAAAGACCTCCGGAGAGCTTACCTGCCTCCTCCTGCACAGGCTTGGCCCCTGCAAAGGGAAGGGGAAGCCATCAGCCAGGCCCTGGACCTGACCCACACTGCTGAGGGGACCACAGTGGGAGGGAGAGCACAGGAGGGCAGAGGCCTGTCCCAGAGCTGCCCCTCACCTGCGAGAGGCCCCAGCAGGAGGCAGAGGGCCAGTCCCAGCATCCAGCAGGCCTGCATCTCCCCGGTAGCAGCCAGTGGACTCCTCGGGTTCACCTGCAGCAAAAGGAACCCAGAGGAGAGAGACCACCTGTCCACCAGAGCCAGTCTTCTGCCACGCCTGCGAAGGCTAGTGTTCGCACAGTGCTTTCAGCCTCAGAGTTTCAAACCATCTTTCTCCTCTGAAATCCCCACCTCCGTTGGTTTCTCTTAGTTTGGATTATTTAAGAGTCTAACTCTCTTGCCCAGGGTACATTCCCAGCTCCCCTGAGGTTTTACCTTGCCTCTGTCCGCTCAGCTCAGCCGTGGATGGGGTCACTGCCAGCTCACGGGCTTCTCTTTATACAGGGCTGGGGACAAGGAAGGAAACGTCACCTGCTTGAACTGTCAAACCGAATATCTCATTCCCAGCCAGAGGACTGTGGGCTTTTGTAACCCTGCTGGCGGGCAGTCCTGGGATCAATGTGTGAGAATTGGATCCAAGATCAAATTGAGAGAAAAACATGCTTGTGCAGCCCATTTCCACAACATTGGGGACTGAGATGCCCGCTTGGCGCTTGTGTCTGCCATTGGGGCCCACTGCAGCTTCTTGTCCTGGGGTGATCTGGGTGAGCCCAGAGCTGGCTGGCAGTCCAGAAGTCCCTCAGGACACCTGCTGAGCACAGTCACTGGCAGAAAGTGTGGGGTTGATCTGGAGCAGACCAGAGCTTTGGGCTTACACAGAGACTAAGAGTAGTCTGGAAGGAGGCTGTCCCAGCCAAAGGGACGCCAGCTCCGATGCCAAGGGGCCCTGAGGGGCAAGCCACTGAGAACGCACCGTCTGCACAGACCACCGCGGTGCCCAAGCCCCCTGCCTCTCCGAGTCCGCCAGATCCGTGGCCCTGCCTGGCCCACTGTCCAGGGGGCTGCCTCCGTTTTTCCTCTCCCCCCAAGGTGACTCAAGGGCACTGGGAGACCTGCTCAGCCATGTGTTCTGGGGTTTTGCAGCTCGAGGTTCCCAGCTTCTCCCCAGTTTGCCCACAAATCTCCATCCAAATGGCTGAGACCTCGTTCTTTGTCTAACAATGCCCTGAATTTACCCAGAGACCAGAGAGGCAGCCAATCCAACTTGCATGGTGATGCAGACACCTGCCAGATTGTACTGTGGGTTTCATTTTCAGTGTCCTGTCCCTGTGGCTACAGGAGGTAAGAGGTTCTCCAGGGGCAGTGCACTGGCATCCCTAGGACCACCCCAGGACCATGATTCACTAGGAGAGCACACAGGACTCATCGTGGATGTGCTCATGGCTGGCTTTGTCATGGCAGCAGGACACAGGGAGACTCGCCCAAGGAGCAGGCCCGGCTCCCAGGGTCAGAGCTGAGAGGGCTGAGGGGCCATGGCTGCCTTTGAGATGGCATGCCAGGTGATGTTAGGAAAATGACAGCCTGCAGCAGCCCTCGTATCTCCTCAACTCTGCTCCTAATGAAAGACCCCTGGAGGGGGTGTGTTCTCATCTGGGCAGGAGACAGGTCGTTACCCCTCAGGGATCACCAGGGATTCTGTTAAAACAGGTTGTGATTGGACGGCCAAGCAGGGGTGAGGTCCCTCTGCAGTCCTACCAGCTTGCAGGGCTGGAAGCTGCAGGGCCCAGAGCACACCTGGGTAGTGTGAGTCTCAGCAGGATCCCAGCCTCGTGGGCCGAAGGCCCTGAGGACCTGTGACGAAAGCAGGCACCGTCGGCCCCTGCGTCAGAGTTCTGAGTAAGAGCACAGGTGAGGGGCATTTCCAACACACTCCCTGTCAACGCTCAGCAGGGCAGGGCAGCATGTGGCTTTGGCCCGCGTTGGAACCACCAGGGGAGCTTTTAAATACCTGGGTTGTCCACCTCCCGACGTGGATTCTAACTCAGTGGTGAACCCTGGTACTGGTGGGTTTGGAATTTGTCCAACCAACTGCTCTGAAACCTGGCTGACCACCACTGCCTGGGTCAGGGCTGTCCCTGCCTGCAGCCCCTGTCCCTGCCGGGCACAGGGCCCTCCTGTGGAGGCATCAGAGGCCTCAGGGGGGTCCACATGTCTTGGGTAAGAAAACGCTTGGGCTGCATAAGGCCATTCCTGGTGGACAAAGGCTGCCCAAACCCTCCAGTGGTGGTCAGAGAGCACAGGCCGCGGCAACATCAGCATGGCAAAATGAGGTCTCTGGCGCCCCCTTCTGCCCACTCTGGAAACAGCAGGTTGTGGCTAATTGCTGAGTCACACAGCTCCCAGAAGCCCAGGCTGGTGCCCCACAAGGCCACCTGTTCTCCTGGGAGACTTAGCTCTGGCTGCGACTCCTCCCCAAGCCCTCCTCCCTTCCTGCCCACCGGAGCATGTCCAGCGTCAGCGCTGGGGCCTGGTCGCTGCTCCAACCCCTGCCCTCTCCAGCCAAGAAATGCACCTCCCTGGGGCTGAGGGCAACCCCTCTGCAGGCCTTGCTGCCCCCTCCATCCCCCAGCCTGTCACTCTGTCCTGTGTCCGTGCTCCTGGCAGGTGGCCCTCGGTTGTGTCCCTGGGCTCCTGAGGGTGCCTGGGTACCCAGCATCTGAGCAGTTGCTGGCTCCGCGGGCTGTGCTTGGAGCTGTGGAATGAGCTAGCCAGGGCTCCAGCCCAGAGGCCCCTCGGCCGTGCCCCACTGCCCCTGCATGTCACAGGATGTGCCATCCCAGCGGCTTTTGCCCACTGACCTTAGCCATGTGCCACACTTCTCCCAAGCTGCTGCAGATGCTGCCGTTTACCGGTGGCAAGTTCTGCTTCCTCACATGTTGACGTGTGAACACCAGAGCAGCTCACCAAGGCAGGCACATGAAGCAGGTTTATTTAAAGACACTATTACAGGCTTCTCCCGGGAGGCAGAAGGGGCCATGGCTGAAGTTCTAGAGCCCCAGAAGTGAGCGCACCCTGCATCTTTCATAGGATAGGGTCACTTTTGTTCTCCTGTTCTCTCCTCCCTTATCTCTCTCCTTCCTGCCTATGTCACTAGGCCCAGGAGATGCTGGTGACGTGGCCAAGAAGGTGAGCAGTAGATGGCTGGGGGGGGTTGGGGGGGCAGACGGAGATTCAGGTAGGGGCCCGGGGGCACTCATTAGCCATTTCCTGCCTGCAGCATTTTGGGAGGGGCAGTTAGGCAGGTAACCTTGGTGACCAAAAGGGCTCTGGAGACCCTGACATTCCAATCTGCCAGGGAAGGTCCCCAGCTTCCCAGACTCAGATGCCTTCAATCCTGGATTTGACCAGATTCCCTAACTGCCTATCCTCAATTCTGGCTTCACTGAGACATAGCCTGGGTGCCTCGGGAAGCACTGTCCTGCTTCAGCAAGGGGAGGGACGGCTCCTAATGGTCATCGGCATGTGTTCCCAAGCCCATAGGTTCTGCTCACGCTCTAGTTTAGTAAAGAGCTTAATCAAATATGAAATTAATGAACAGAAGGAAGACTTTGGAATGAAAACCAAGTTGACTGGAAAAGACCCCCTGAAGGTGGAGACTGTGCTGTGGAGCAGATGTGGTGTGAACACCCTGGAAATGGAGGAGGTCCTGAGAGGCTGCAGGTCACTGGCCACCCATCATGGGCCTCCCTGAACCCAATCCAGGTCCATGCGGTACCGCGGGTGGGCTCCAGGGGGCGCCCTGCTCCTGGAACTCTTCAGCGCCACCTACAGGGTCCTGTTTCACGCAGGAAACGGTGGTAGACAAGACCCTCCACATCACAAGACAGACCACTTACAGAACTGAAGACAAAAATGTTGTGATTCTTTTCAAAATGTATCCTTCCTTCCCACAGTGACTGTGAGGCCTTCCTGAAACCCAGGGTCCCTGGCCTGGGTGGGGTGAGAAGCCACAGGGACGCCTCCAGCCCCAGGCTGACCTGGAAAATCCAGGATGCCCCATTAGACTTGAATTTCAAACACTCAGTAAATGATTCCCTAGTTTGAGGGTCTCAAATCACCAGGGAAATACTTATGTCAAAAATTACTAACTGAAACTGAAAATCACTGTCTAACTGAAATTCCAATTTCTCCTCACCTTTATTTGCTAAATCTGGAAATCTGTGCAGAACAGGCCTATACAGTCCAGCCTGGCTGAAGCTCCGTGGCCATGAACCGACACACTGGGCAGGGACTGGAGTGAGAAGGAGCCCCCAGCCCCTGACCACAAGGTGGCCTCTGCCCTGGAGGCAGAGCAGGCAGCTCTCCAGGCACAGGAGAGCCTTCCAGAGGTGCTTCTGTCTGGAGCCACAAGGTCACAGCCAAGACACAGGACTAGGTGGGCAGCACCCTGGTCAGAGAGCCAATGGCCCTGACTCCCCACGACCCTGCAGGTGGCCCAAGCTGGCTCATCCCAGAGAGAATCTTATGGAGCCAGGGGGTCAGACAGACCCCTCTCCTGGGGGTCAGGGTCACGGGGGGGCACCGGGTAACGGGACCCCAAAGTCAGGCGACCATCGTGTGAGCTTCCACAGGCCACGCCGGACAGATAACTGGTGTTGTCTTAGCCCAAGTAGTGTGTATATGTGCACATGCCGTGTTTGTGTATGCATGGTGCATTTATATGTGTGTAGGTGTTGGTGTGTGTGTGTGCACATGTTTGCCTGTGTATTTGTGGGTTGGTGGATGTACTCACATGTACATGCGAGTGTGTGATGCACATGGATATGTACATGTGGTGTATGTGCACACGTATGTGGGGAGTTATGGGTATGCACGTGTGGAGTGTGTCTGTGTACACATGTGCGTGGTTGTGGAGTTATGGGTATGAATGTGTGGAGTGTGTGTGTGTGTGCACAGGTGCATGGGTGTGGAGTTATGGGTATGCATGTGTGGAGTGTGTGTGTCTGTGTACACATGTGCATGGGTGTGGATCATGGGTATGCACGTGTGGAGTGGGTGTGTCTGTGCACATGCGCGTGGGTGTGGATCATGGGTATGCACGTGTGGAGTGGGTGTGTCTGTGTGCATATGTGCGTGGGTGTGGATCATGGGTACGCACGTGTGGAGTGTGTGTGTGCACATGCGCGTGGGTATGGATCATGGGTATGCACGTGTGGAGTGTGTGTGTCTGTGTGCACATGCGTGTGGGTGTGGATCATGGGTATGCACGTGTGGAGTGGGTGTGTCTGTGCACAGGTGCGTGGGTGTGGATCACGGGTATGCACGTGTGGAGTGGGTGTGTCTGTGTGCACATGCACGTGGGCGTGGATCACGGGTATGCACGTGTGGAGTGTGTGTGTGTGCGTGTGTGTGTGCACACGCTTGCGTGTGCAGTGTGCTCCTGTTCTGTCGGGGTTGGGAGCTGGGGCTGGCAGTGCGACGGCTGCTGGGCTCCTGGCGCTGCTGCGCACCGCGAGGGGCACCCGGGGCTCCCGGTTCTCAGCCCGGGGAAGGAGTGCTGTCACGCTCTCTGCCTCCACCGCGGGCATCTGGCGGCCTTGGCGCTCCAGGCATCTCCGAGAAGCGCGGCCAGCGAGGGGCGGGGCAGCGAGGGGCGGGGCTGCGGTGGGCGGGGCTGCGGCGGGCGGCCTCCGAGAGGGCGGCTTCCGGCGGCCCTGAGAGGCTCCTGCTAGGGCTCCTCCCGCGGCCCCGGCTGGACAGCACGGCAGGTCCAGGCATCCACCCATGAACCCTGGTGTGGGGAGGGGCAGGATGCAGACAGAACAGGGCCGCGAGGCCACAAGGCGTGGAGCCAGCCCTGCGATATGCAGGCCTGGCGGGTCCACACAGCCTGTTCCTGACGGGCGCACTGGGGCAGCTCCTTGGGGGTCTCCCAGCCATTGACCTGTTCTTAGACCCCAAATGCCTCTTCCTGGTGTTCCCAGAGACACAGAAGGCCGAGCTGTGGAAGGGCTTGGTTCTTCACTGGCACTAGAGTGTCCCAGGTTCTCTCCAGTCCCTGGGGTTTGGGCCCCAGGCCCCAGGGTGAGCTTCAAACACCATCATGGCTGGGCCATGTCTTCTGGCCTGTCCATGGTGGGTGGGACTCTCCTACCCACAGCATGACAGGATTGACCAATGGGCTTTCAGAGCCCAGTGACACCGCAGCTCACTGACGCTCCCACGCGTATGCCTGGCCACGCCCCGCTGGGCTGCAGTCTGGACAAATCCCAGATGCCAGAGTTTGCTGGTGTGAGGGCTTCGGCTTTTAACCAAGAAAGCCATGCCCACCACAGACCTGCCCTCAGCACAGGGTCTGCATCCCTGTCTTGAGAAGACCAGCCCCCGTCCTTAGCTAGTTACCTGATGGAGCGAGGTCTCAGACCTGCCTGCTGCCGTGAGGAAGGAGGGACCAGGGCAGATCCTCACCAGGTCTCCCCAGGTCTGACCTGCTGGGGTCTGAAACCAGAATATCTGGCCTGGGGCCCAAAGTGCCTTTAAACAGCAGAACCAGGAGAGGGCAGCGCAGGCAGGCTCCACAGGCCGGTCCCTTAGAAGTCCCTCCTGGACGTGGTCCAGATGTCTGCAGGGGTAGGCTGGCTTCAGCAGCAGTGGGGGCACTGGACAGAGGGGCCACAGTCTGTGTTGGGGTAGTGGAGGGGGGAGTCCCGGGGCAGAGACATGACCCAAGGCTGAGACTGACTGCCCACAAGGTGGGGCGATGGCTTAGGACCACCCTCGGGCCCACAGGCAACTGAGGACGCCAGCAGAACGTCCTCCTGTGGTTGGGGATGGGGCCTGGCCAGCAGCAGACAGCCAGGGACGGTGGACTCTCCTCCCACAACCCTGAGCAGGCGTCAGTTTTCCTGCTGCTTCCAGACAGGACCAGGGTTCCAGAACCTCCATGTTGAGGCCTCTGCCTCAGGAGGAGACCTACCCAGCCAGCTCCCTGCGGCCTGAAGTAAGTCCACTGCGTAACCTACTCGCTGCCACATAAAAGCTGCATTTATGGGAACCAGGCCTCAGTGTGTTTCTCAGCCTGCCTGAGGCGCCTGGGCCACAGCTGTCCCGCCACCTCCCAGGGTGCCCTGGTCTCTTGGCCTCTGAGGGTCTCTGCTGAAGAGGCCCAGACTCCAAAGCCTCCCCAGCAAATGGCCCGCTGTCCCCCTCCCTCCGCGTTTTCAGCTCTGCCCTCTGTAATGCTGAAGGATCAGGAGATGAAGGAGGAGGTCCCAGTCACCCCTGGATGCCTGTCCTAGATTCCAGATCTGTTGACTCATCCAGGAAGGTGTTGTGAGCCCAGATCACAGGGGGTGGGGCGGCTCGTGCTGGGCAGGGTCCAGCTGGGCTGGGAACCGCGTCTCTGAATTAAAGGGCTGGCCATGCCTTTTGAAGCAATGCTAAATCTGTCTCCTTGGATGGCTGGGAGGCTGCTCTCCATCCCAGACTTGAAAGCAGAACCCGTCTCCTGTGGCTCCCAGGAGGTGTCAGCCTTGGCCCCATAAGCAGGCCAAGTGATGTGTGCTCGCTGCAGCTGGAGAAAATCCTCTTAGGGTGAAAACAGCGAAAACATCGCCCCTCCAGCCCTGCACCTCCCTGTCCCAGCGAGCCCTTGGTGGGCGTGCTGGCTGGACAGGCCCTCTCTGGGCAGCCCACATTCGCTCTGTGGCATAAATGAGCCCAGACCATGCATGGATCAGAAGCACGTTTCTAGGTCGCTGTGTCTGGGGTCCACCCATCCTCCCAGGGACAGCACTTTATTCAGTTCCCAGCTTCAGCACGGTGGGACTTCAGGTAGGATGCTGGGACATCCAGCACACCCCAGGCCCCACCCTGTCCTCGTCAGCCTGATCCCAGTCAGAGCCACCAGCTCTCAGACACTGTCACACACCGGGGGGCACCTCGGGGTAGGGACCTGCTCTGCTGCAGCGTGCTTATTGGACCATTCTCCTGCACGAGGCCGGGGTGCCTAGACCTTGCCGCTCTGAGCAGCCATGCTGTGACCATCTCGACGTGTACCTTAAGTTCTTAGCCTGAGAGTCGTGGTTCTAAGGCAGATAGAGCACTTAGAGTGAACCAGCCTGGTGGCTGTTGGAGACAGTATATGTGGGCTCCAGGTAGCTCCTGCCCACTGGCCTCCGTGGGTGAGGGCCCCTGCCCTGTCTCCACCCTTTGGACCATGGAGGGGCCAGGCATGGACGCCATCCCCCTGCTTCCGTCCAGGACCCTGAGTCCTCAGGTGTGGCCCAGCAGTGTCTGGCCCTCAGCCAGCCTGGTTCTCTCCTGCCCTTCCTCTCTCCCTAAGGGCGATCACAGGCCTGGACAGCAGTGAGCCCCCTAGATGTTTCTGGAGTGATGTTCTGCTCCTGCCTCAAAGCCAAGGCCAGCTGCCGGGACCCTGGGGTGGCTCTGGATGGGCTCCTATCTAGGTTCTCAGACCTGGATGCCATGTGTTCTCAGAACTTAGATGAACAGCAGCCTCCTGTCCTGCTCTGTGGTGGCGAGGCAGGGGGAGACCTCCATGGGCCTTATGCCTGGCCCCAGTCCAGGTGGCCTCCAGGTGGCCTGGGCCTGAGCAGAAAGCCAGGTGGCGCGCAGCAAGGCAGCCACCCCAAGGGGACCTTGCTGGGTGACAGCTGGGCCCCGCCCTTCTCCCAGGGGCAGGCTCGCTGACTCTCCAGCACCACGGCTCCATCTCCACGGCCAGCTCCTGCTTGACCCTGCCCAGCGTGGTCCTGCCTGCGGATGTCCTGTGCACAGTTCTGACGTGGTTCTTGAAGCAGGCAGTCCCACTGCCCGGCCAGGATCAGCAGCGCCAGTGCCCGCCCTGCTCTCCAGGCCCCTCCCGGCCTCTCCTGCCTTGCTGGGCAGCTGCTCCTGAATGTCCGGGAAGCTGCAGGGCCGCTGGGCAGCAGGCACCAGCCCACCAGGAAGGCTTTCGGGCTGGGGTGCCCAGGTCCAGGGCGGGGTAATGAGCCATTGCTCTGTGGTCGAGGGTGTGTCCCAGGAGCTGGCCACCCACAGCAGCCCCAAGATCACTGTGGTTGTGGGAACCAGGCTCACCCTCCGGGCCTTGCGCTGAGCCAGGCAGCGCTGCTGAGTACCGAGCACAGGAGGCCCAGGTGCCCTCAGCCCTGGGCACTGGGTCCCACAGGAGCTGGCCCGAGGCTCTGTCCCCAGGGCCAGTCTGCCAGGCTCTTTCCCTCCCGGCTTCTGTGGCCCCTCTGACCTTCAGTCCTGCGGCTCCCTTGGAGTCCAGCTGTCCCGCCAGCCGAGGAAAGCCAGGGACCTTACATGAGTGCCACGGTTGCCAGGCCGGCTCAGGAACATACTGTCCTCACTGGCAGGAAAAGCTGAGGTCTGCGCCATGCCATGGTGAGTAGAGCGAGGTCTCGAGGTGTCCCAGGGGACCGTGCTCTGGCCACTAGCCCACATGCTCCCTGACGGTGTGTCTTCCAAGCCGGCCCAAGTGAGGAAGGAAAGGAGGGTGCTCAGTGGCCACCCACCCGAGTCTGTCACAGGGAAGTGCCCGGCCTGGAGCGAGCTCGTGTGGACACCGTTGTGCACACCTGCACACACACAGCTGCCCACACACAGCTGCACACACACAGCTGCACACGCATACCTGCACACACACAGCTGCACGCACGCACACACCCACTCAGCGCATATTTCCTGCACACACACATGCACAAACACACGTGCACAAGGTCTTTGAGCCAGCTTTCTCACTGCTGTGACTAAACGACTTGACCAGAACATTCTTAAAAGAGGAAAAGTTTATTTGAGGGTTCATGGTTTCAGAGGTCCTAGTCCATAGAAGGCAGGCTCCAGGTGAGGCAGGACACCATGGCAGGAGAGTGTGGCTGAAGGAAGCAGCTTGCATCATCAGGAAGCAGAGTGAGAGATTCCAGATACGAAACATATACCCATAGCCACGCCCCAATCCCACCTCCTCCAGCCACACCCGCCACTCAGTTAAGCCCATCAGGGATCAATTCACTGATTGGTTAAGACTCTTAACGACCCAGTCATTTCTCCTCTGAACCTTCCTGCATTGTCTCACACATGAGCTTCTGGGGGACACCTACATCCAGGCTATAGTACAATGTAAACACACAACACATGCAAATACATGCTCCCCCTTCTGTGCATCCCCTCAAGAAGAGATAGATATTTTTTTGCACCTATGAATCTGTTCATTCAGTGGCCGAGATGCTTATCCATCACCGACAATATGCCCAGCACTGTCTTTAGGGGGAGAACCAAAGCAAAGCTCTGCAGTGGGACCCCCGCAGCTCTGCCTTCTGCAGGAGCATAGCCCCACCCTGAACCCCAGCTCCAGTCACAGCGCGGCCCTTCACCTGAGCCACAGAAACTCTGGGCCCCAAGGTTGATGGACACAGAATAGAACAGGAATAGAGCAGGACAGGCTGCTGGGCGAGGGGTGGTCAGGGCCACATCTGATAGGCCCTGGCATCTCAGCACGGGGTTGGGCCCGGGACACAGAGTGGCTCCCTTGGTTTTGGTTCCATGAATGGACAAATGACTGGGGGTCCCTGTGACAGAGGAGGAGGGCCAAGGACCAAAGGCTGTCTCCAAAACTTGACGATCACCTCAGCCGGAATCCAACCCTGTCCACACCGGAGAGCCTCGCCCCGCCTCCCTCCATCCACCCTGTCCACGCCTGAGAGCCTTGCCCCACCCTCCCTCCATCCCACCCTGTCCACGCCGGAGAGCCTCACCCCACTGCTTCCTCCTTCGTGCTGCTAACCTGGGGCCTGGGCAGGTTCTCAGTGGACCAGGCGTGGGGGCAGACCGGGGGAAGGCCTGCACGTGGCAGCCCTTTGCCATGCCTGCAGCCCTAGGAGGCTCTTCCAGAAAGTCTCCCTGTGCAATGGAGACCCTTGGCTGCCTGCCTGTATTCCTCCCTGCACTTGATGCCACAGCTGGCAGTCCAGGGTGGGTGCCGAGGGCTGTGTGTGGCTCTGCCCACAGGAAGGCGCCAGGGCACCAGCCCATGCACCCTGCATCTGAGCAGAGCAGCTGTCTGGCCCTCCCTCCCTTTGCCTTCTGCTTGCTGGGTGAATTGGCCGTTGCTGGATCTGCCCAGCTGTGGAGGGAGAGGCTGAGGCTGTCCAGTGCCTTGTGAGCTGGAGGCACGGAGCCAGGCCACTCTGAGCACTGGCCTTGGCGGGAGGGGCTCGGGATGTGCTGCCACTGTTGGAGATCGGCTCTGTGCAGGAGGCCAGACTGGGGCCCCAGGTTCAGGGCACCTGCACAGGGGCCTGAGGGTCTCAGACCCACACTCATTTAGCTATCAGCACGTTGGCGTTTGGGAATCGATAACTGGCCAGTTTCCTGAAGCTGATGGTGGCAGGGTGACTCACGGGTCGTTTCATTGTGGAGTAGGAGGCCAGGCTCCTGGAGGTCGAGGCAGGAGCGGAGAAGCAAGCAGGGTGGGATGTCATGCACAGAGAGGACCCTGACTCAGGGGCCTTGGGGAAAAGGACAGTACAATTCCAGGTCCCCAAGTGCCCCTCTGTTCCCAAGAGCCTAACCAAGGTAAGGGGGCAAGGGAGGGCGTCTGGGCCGGAATGTCCTGACAGATATTATCTCGACCAAGACTGGCGCTCCCTGGAGTCTGCTGGGAAGCAAGGCCGGGCAGTGCTGCTGAAGAGTGGCCTTCCTGTAGGCACAGCCAGTCCTTGGGATGCTGGTCACACACGAGACATAGTAAGCTAGGCTAATTACATCACTCCCCCTGTGGCCTAATTAAAAATCCCTCTCCACGGAGCATGGTGGGCAGCCATGCCATCCCAGCAGCTCAGGAGGCTGAGGCAGGAGGATCACAAGTTCAAGGCCAGTCTCAGCAACTTAGTGAGATCCTGTCTCAAATTAAAACATAAAGATAAATAAGAAGGGCTGGGGGTGTAACTCAGTGGTTAGGTGCCCCTGGGTTCAATCCCCAGTATCCCCCCAAAAAAGGAGGAAGAATAAAAAGATAAAAGGAGTCTTGGGTTTTCCAAGTCTAGAACCTTCTTCCCACCATCCCTTCCATGACCACATCTTGCAGTTTCCAACATGATGCCTCAAACACCAGAGGCCTCCATGAACTCCCTCATCCCACAGCACCCACATCCTTCTCTGTGCTCCTTCCCAGACTCCTCCAGGAACCTGGCCTTGGCCTCAGTGCCCCTCTGGCCTCATCCCCTGCACACCTCACCCAGTGGGTACTCACATCACAGCAGCTACGTGAAATCCCTAGTGTGGGCCTGGAAACTGGACCTGGACATCCATAGCCCAGTCCTGTGGGGCAGTAAGTTAGGTTGCTGAGAGACCAAGAAAGTACCCACATGGGAAGATACAAATCCCCCATTCTTATGGGGAAGGTCCAGTGACCACAGACTAGACAGCCACCACATCTGTCTCTAACAGTGCAGGGATTAGAGCAGCCTGTGCTGCTTATGAGGCCAGGTCATCACAGAAAGGGGAAGAGGTCCAGGTCACCAGAGCTCAGGGGAGGAGGTTCCAGGATGAGGAGACCAGGTCACCAGTGCTAGGGGAGGAGGGTCCAGGCTGAGGGAGACCAGTTCACCAGAGCTAGGGGAGGAGTGTCCAGGCTGAGGGAGACCAGGTCACCAGAGCTAGTGGAGGAGGTTCCAGGCTAAGGATACCAGCTCACCAGTGCTAGGGGAGGAGGGTCCAGGCTGAGGAGACCAGGTCACCAGAGCTAGGGGAGGAGGGTCCAGGCTGAGGGATACCCAGGTTCCCAAGTGCCCAAGCTTCACAGAAGTGTACAGCATAAAAATGACAATCCTGCTCAGTTCCAGCCCCGTGGAGACAATGGTCAACAATAGTCAATATGTTATTTTGTGCTTGCACAATTTATATTATAAAACTGAGCTCCTGCTCTCTGTATTTGCTCTACAACCTACTTATTTTACTTAGTATGTCTTGGACTTCTTCCTGTGTGTGGGGACAGTGTTAGCTCAACTTGGAGCAGAAATAAAAACCGGGAAGTAGGGCCGGGGTGAACCTCTGTGCAGCAGGCTTGCCCAGCAGGTGCAGGGTCCTGCGCTCCACCGGGTGACCACAGGGCAGCGGGAAAGAAAGCAGATTCTTCACCTGCTTGTGGGAATTTTCCCCTTTAGACTTTTTTTTTCCCACTTGCTAGTTTTCAAGTTTCAAAACACATCAAAAGTAATTCAGAAGAATTCTCTGGTTTATTAAGCTTTTCTTCCAAATTTTCTTTTAAAAATCAATGGAAACTGAACTGACGAGGAGTTGCCCTTGGGCTGGCTCCACGCTCCTCTGTGGCTGTCTAGTCTCTCCAAGAGAACGGAGTGCTGGGGGAGGAGGCCTGGCTCTGCTTCCCGGGTGCGCACAACCTGTCACCACAGCACTCAGGGCCTGGCACTTTGGGGCTGCAAGCACAGACCCCAGAGATGGGGCGAGATGCCACGTTTCCTGAGTCCCCTTTGGGATCAGCCTTGAGAGTGCGGCTGTGGAGGATGGGGAGGCTGTGAGGCAGAGACTTCCTTGAGCCCCGTCCACGCTGGGAGCTGGTGGCTGTTCCAGGCTCGCTGAATGGCGGCACACGCCCACTGGAGAGGCGAGGGGTGCAGTCAGCACCCAATGGGCGCGTGCCCAAGGCTGGCAAGCCCTGCTCCTGGAGTGGGCATGCAGAGGAAGCAGATGAAGGCGCATCCCGGGGGTGGCAGGGATAGACGCCACAGCGCAATGCTGGCGGGGCCAGGGTGACAGCCAGGCTGCAGGAGGGGCGGGAGCAAGGTGCGCAGGAGGGGAGGCCGAGCTGACCCCAGCGGGGATCCAGGCACGTTTGTTCCAGGAACTCTGGAGCCTCTTTTCCAACCCAGATCCCTGAGTCCTCGCTCTCTCCTTCCTTGCTGACCCAGCGTCTCCTGGGTGACATGGCCTGGGCGTGCAGGAAGATGCTCCTGCTTCACGGTGAGGCCGGTGCTGGCTGGGCTTCCATGGAAGTCTTCTGCAAGCTCTGCTTCCTCTCTCACCTGGTTGGTGCTTTTGTTGGGAATGAACTCTGGATTTTGTCAAATGCACTTGCAGCATCTGTTGACATGATTGTGTTTTTTGATATTTTAATTTTGGTTTTAGTTTGGTATTATTTGGTATTATATTAACTGAAGCTGGGATGCTTGGGATAGCCCAGGCCTGGTCACGGAGCCCTCCTTCTTGCCGGTTATGGGGTGCAGCTGGTTGGGACTCGGCTGAGAACCGTGCTGTGGGCTGGTGGAGGCAGACGGTGGTCTTGGATCCCGTGTCTTTGGATTTGGTAGCAGGGCAAGCTGGCTTCGCGGATGGGTTGGAAATCTTCCCTGCCCTTTGATGTTAAGGGAGCTTGGTGTAGAAAGGTGTTTTTCTCCTTTTCACGTTAGTTAAATGCACCAGTGAAGCTGTCGACTTTGAGTTCTGTGGTAGGAAAGTTTTAGCTACAAATTCAACTTGCTTAACAGACGGGGTCACTAGGACAGGGGTTTGGCTTTGAGCGAGCTCTGGTGACCTGCGTCAGGTCCACGGGTGTGAGGCTGTTCCCGGGGCCCTCACCGTCCTGGCCACGTCCACGGAGCCTGCCGTGATGGCGCCTCGTCCTTCCTGAGCTGGCGCTTAGTGTCGTCCCCCTTTTCTCCTCGCTCTTACCTGAGGCCCATCACGTCCATTGATGGACTCTAAGAACTAGCTTTGGGTTTTACGGATTCTCTCTTGACTTTGTTTTCCACCCCATTGATTTCCACTGCGATCTTGATTTGCTCCTTTCTTCTGTTTACATTGGGCTGGTTCAGTCTCCTTTTCCCAGCTTTTCCGTGTGACCGTGGGCACAGATCCGGAACCTCTCTTCCTTCCTAGTTTGGGCATTTCGCGGCCACAGGTTCTGACGGGCTGCTGTCCTCTGCACTCAGAGCGGGGTCTGTCTTATTCCCAGTGTGATTTCTTCTTTAAACCCTGGTTATTTTTCAGTGTGTTGTTGAATTCCGTGTTTCCAGGTAACCTGCTCCCTGTCTCCTGTGCGCCTTGACTTCCAGACCTGCTTGACTCTCTGGCCTTGCTTCATGGCCAGGTCCTGGTCCACCTTGTCCAGAAGAGCAGCCTGGGTGAGCGCCGGTGACCAGCCTCCTCCTGGCAGGCTTCTCCTCGCTTTGCTTTCACTGGCAGGTGAGGTGCCCAGGTGAAAGCTGCGCCAGCCTGGCGAGGTGCTGGCCACGGGACACGCTGCTCCATGCCTTTCCTCTCTGTCCCGGGGCTCGCCTTCCAGAGAGCTCGCACCCCACGTCCGTCCCGCGGAGGGCTGAGGCGGCTCACAGCACGCCAGGAGGGCTGTGCTTCCTGTGGGATCTGTGCTTCTCCTGGAAACATTTCTCTTCTGGATCCTTCTCTGCTCTGCAGCTCTCTGGTGTCCCCAGGTTGGGAGGTCTCTGAACAGCAGCTTCTCTTGTCTGGGTTGCAAGTGCTGGGTGGAGGGGCCTGGCTCCTCTGGGGAAGAGCTGTTCTGTGCAAAGGCTCTGGGGCTCCCGGACGGCTGTCCTGCTGGCTCAGCTCCCCACACACTGCCCCACCCTGGCCCTACCCTTCCCTCTTCTTCCATGTCCCCGTATGGTGACAACAAGCCAGCAAATGACGTCAGAGGAAATGTCCATCGACACGTGGATTCCCAGGCTTCTCGCTGTCCAGAGCTGTGCTTCCCTGGTGTCTGTCGGTGTCCAGGACGCTCTCTGGGAGAAGCCCCAGGAGGCCCAGGAGCTTTTGGCCTGGGTGCTGAGGATGGGACATCAGCCCACGATTGAGAGGCCTGCAGTCTGGGGGCTGAGGGGGCACCCAGCCCCCCCTGAATATCTGCCCTGGCAAGCCAGGGATCCCCACTGACTGGAGGGGCGAGGTCTGCAGAGCCACCTGCCTCGGTTGATTCCTGCCCAGAGGAGATGCGACAGGAGGGCCTTCCAGTCTCATCCCGGCATCCATGGGCACCTCCCACCCAGTGCCGGCAAGAAGAGGCAGAAGTGTTGGTGTGTTTGGATTGGTGGCTGCGAGGGGCTTATGAGGAGCTTGGAAGGCTTATGGGTCCTTGGAAGTCAGGTGGCCAGGGAGCAGCCATTTCTGTCTGGAGAGGCCTCCAGAGGAGCAACTCCAGGCAAGGATGTGTCCCAGAGGACGCTGGGGGTCCCAGAGCCACCACCATGTGGGGGGGCTCAGCGCCAGGTGACCTGGTGATGGGGAACAGACCTGATTCTAAAATGAAGCTGTAAGGACGTCACAATGACGAGCCAAGGCAGGGGAAAGGGCCGCCTTCCCCACCCCAGGGCCAGCGACACTTCAGGGACGCTGATTGACCATGGTCACTATCTGCTGGATGGTGAATAGCTTTCTCTGGAGTCCCCCACTCTGGACATGCACATGTCCCGGTGCCTGACCTTCAGGGAAGACGGGTGCCTGTGGAGCCATTCCTTCTTATACATCGAGGCTTTCCGGACTCAGGAGGAACGTAGCTACGTCACTTAAAGGCAAGGCCAATTAACCGCTGTCTGGACCATGACCTTGCAGGCTTAGCTCTTAGAGCTTAGCTCTTGGGGGGACAAACACAAGTCATCTTGAGTCACTCTGCCTGTGGCGAAGGCCACGTCACGATAACACGCGCAGGGTTACTGTCTTTGTTCTGCACCTGTGGACTCCTTACCGTAATTCCCTGTGCACGGTCTTTGGTTACATAGGCCAAGCATTCAAACCCACCAGTGTGATAATGGTTAAGAAATGATCTCAAACTTCCTATAAAAGTCCCATGCCTCCAGCTCAGGGCCCGGAGCTTCAGAGTAGCAGCTCCTCTAGGTCCGCAGGAGAAGGTAAACCGGCCTTCTCCAGCCCCCAGGGAGCTCGGTCTCTTGCTGGGTGTGATTTCCCCATAACACCGGGATTATCTTAGCAGGGGCCGGGTGGTCATTCCAGGAGGCCACAGCGCTTCAGACCAGCCTGGGCCTTCAAATTTCTCATCAGCCTTGTGCTCCATCAGAGCTTTTCGGCGAAGACTCGTGGTCAGAGAGTGTGGATGAAGAGCTCCGTGTGGCCCTGGGAGCCAGACCCGCCACCAAAGGAAGCCATGGCTGCGCTCTTCAGCACAGAGGTCAGCCCAGGGAGTATGAGGAGCAAGGCAGGACGGGACAGTCCTGTGTGTCTTCTCCTTCGCTTGGCGGCCCACAGGCAGACAGGGCTTAGGGTGGGGGCTCTAGGACGAGAATCCCGGCATGACCCATCTTCTCAATAATTTGCAGAATTATTGTCCAGGTTTGAACCAGGACACATGATGATTCCCATGCAGGTGAGCGTGGAGGCTGAAGCACCTTTCCTGTGGTCTCTGTGCTGCATGAATGAGCCCCGGCCTGCAGGGGCAGCTCCAGGGTGTGGGACAGGAGGGCCAGGTGTGCAGAAGCGGGTGTTACCAGAGACAGGAGCTTGGACTCCACGAGGGTAGAAACAAATCCAAGCCAGTGAGCATGGACACTCCGGGTGCAGCTCTAACTGGGGCTTCAGCTGAGGGGGCAGCACTGATCAAAGGGAGACCAGGCTGCTCCCAAAGAGATGCAGGTTTTTATCGATTCTCTGTGGTGGGCTGAAGTCTGGCCATTGTCCAGTGGCCAGGGGCCCAGTTCCAAAAGATGTTTCTTCTCGCACAAGATTCCACCACTGGTGGTCATGGCCCAGTTGTCCTCAGAGCTGGTGGTTGACCATCATCATCCTGTGCAGACAGCCTGGCCTTCTGGCTCAGTCTTGCTGCAACGGTTGGACTGAGGGCTTCAGGCGCTTGGGCTGCGGCAGCCACAGAAGGGCTCAAGGCTGGCGAGGAGGAAAAGGCAGCGGCTCCCCAGGCCGTCAGCATGCCTGCGCAGAGCCCAGCAGAGTCTGACAGAGGCCAAGGCAGCACGGGAGAAGGCGTAGCACGAAGACCGCGGCCCTCGAGGCACCTCAGCACCTCAGGCCCAAGATGGCCAGCGCATCAGCAAAAGCTGCCTGGAATCCCTGGAGTCACCTGGGTGACGGTCATCCTCACGACCCACATGCACAAACAATGCTAGGGGTGACTGATAACACCATGCGGCTGTGTGGCCTACAAGCTGTGGTGCCCAGGCTGAGTGAGAGCAGGTGAGGCCGGGTTGCTGGGTCCCCCTCAGGCAGGATTCCACGTCCTGTGCAAACGTTCTGCCTGCCTCCACCAGGGTCTCGCAGTGCCTGCTGGAAGAACACAACAGGAAGGGGAGAAGGTGCCATGGCAGAGGGTGGAGGCTCGCTGCAGCAGGGGCTCGTTCCCACCAGGCCGCAGCAGTGGTCCCTGGCTGTCAGCGGCACGGGCAGGAGCTGGCCGGAAACAGATGCACACACCTGAAACAGGATCGGCGGTGTCAGCCTGACCTTCAGTGCCCCTGCTGCCCTGGAGGGGCTGGGCTAGTGGGCACTCCCTTCTCAGGTCCGGCAGGAGCGACCACCCGGATGGACAGACCCCTCCTGCTGTGGGCGCCTTGTGCCACTCCTGCCCAGGAAGCTTCTCCGTGCCCCTCCTGCCCAGCCTGGGGCTGCAGCTGCTGAGGGTCTGGTGGAAGCCCAGACAGACTTGTGAAAAGCTGTTTCTACTGGTGAGAACCATACAAAAACAGGATCCATAACGTATCGACTGATAAAAATCCAATTGCAGACAGATGCACATCGATCCTCTCTTCTCCGTGCACTCTCGTTTTCCCTCCTGTCCAGTGAACAGAATGTCTCCTACTCAGAATGAACCCCATGGGCCCCCAGACCTGGGCTGCAGCCCTCCTTCCCAGGACCCACCTCCTGGGTCCTGGAACAGCCCGGCGGTCCTGCCTTGGCACCGTGCCTCTGTGTGATGCCTCTGCACTGCAGGGCAACTCACCTAAAGGGAAGGAAGCAGCACTGCCTGGATCGCGTCCCAGAGGACTTAGTTTCTGCCCAGCTCTGTCACTAGCCCTCCCTCTCCCTCTGGCCTGAATCCGGGACAACAAGCTGGCCTGTGCTCGGACCTCTGACGCAGAGCTGCTGCAGATTAGAAGTGTGCGCTGCTGACTGTGGCGTCGTTTTCTACACAGCAACAGGTAACGAACACACACACCTCCCCTCTCCCTTCCTCTGTGTCCTTATGCCTCCCTCTTCAGAGAAGGCCATTTGCCCGTCTTGGTTTCCCTCATCCATCCTCCTTGGCCACCCTCTGCCTGGCCATGTACCCCCTTTTTTCTCCTTAAACTACCTTTCAAAATTCCTGAGCACACCTGCACCCGGACATGCCGCTAGCCCTCTGTTCTCTCTGGAGGTTGGGGGATCCCAGAGGCAGGAGCTCCGTGACCTGCAGGCTGCTGTTCTCTCCGACGCTGCACCTAGTTTGTTTCCTGGGGAGAAGGGAAAACTGACTGGCTCATCCCCCCACCGACCAGGTGACCGGAAGTCTGAAGCCAGGTGACAGGGTTTGGGGTCCCTTCCGGCTCCCGGTGGTTCCAGGAGCCTCGGGTGATCCTGGCTGAGCAGCCCCCTCGTTTTCCCCGGGCGCTCACACCCCTGCCTCCCACCTGACGCACCCGCTCTAGATCTCCCTCTTCTCGCCAGGACACAGCTCCCATTAGGGCCTCCTTCTCCAGGGACCTCAACGGCAGTGACCGTTTCCGAAGGGCATACTCCCAGGTTCCAGGCAGATGTGAATCTTAGGGACACTCGTCAGCCCAGTGCAGTGCCCAGGAGGTGACAGGCGGTCACCTGGACTTCTGCAGTCACCCTCTGCCACCCACCGCAGTGAGAACCCCCGTCCTTGGAGGGAGCCCCCCGAGGCTCACATGTGCCTGACACTCGAAACTGCAGCTTCCCAGCCCAGCTCCAGGGCCTCCGCTCCCACACAGCCCTGGCCCCATGAGGCCAGGGTGGCCTCCCTCCAGGGCCCAGCCTGTTCCCCCAGAAAGCGCCGGTCACAGCTGTGAGCCCTTAGTCCCCGTCTCCGGTGCCCCCGCCTGCACTGCCTGGTGACTCCGTCTGTGAGTGGAGCTGATGGGACCTGAAAGCACCCCAGGCAGAGGGGCACTCAGGAAGCAGAGGGCCTATCAGGGCCGGGACGCCGGCCCCACAGTCCACTCCTCTGCCGGTCACCCCTGTGACCTGGGGCAGGCGTCTCCCTCCCTGATCCTCGGTGTTGGATCTGTCACATGGACATTACCAGACGCCCCCGCAGCTGCCTGCCCTCTGACTGAGAGTCTCTGGAGGTGCTCGGGAGACGGCCCGAAGCACCTGACACCTGGAGGCCCCACCTTCGGAGTCCTGAGCCTCACCAGGTGCCGCAGGATGTCCAGGGACGGTGCCCCCACTCCATGTGACCAAGTTCCTGCTCTCTGCCCGGGTCTCGCTGGGGTGGCAGGGCACCCCAGACCTCCCCAGGGGTGGGCTTCATGGAGGGAAGGGCCTGGCTGGGGCCTGTGGGCCCAGCAACCCAGCAGGAGCCAGGCCACACTCTGAGGCAGAGAGCTGCTCTCCCCACTGGGACCACTGGCTGGGTCCACCTGCTGGGTCCACCCAGGAACAAGGCACTGCTACACCATCTCACGTGGCTTCCTGCCTGCAGAGTCAACAGGGGCTGAGTGGAAGCACCCTTGGCTAGGCCCCCAGCAGGACTGGGGGCTTCCTTGAGTGGCCTTGGAGGGAGAGCGGGTGGCCTGTGCAGTGGCCCTGGGGTGCTGGTGAGTTTCTCTCTGTCAGCCCCAGCAGAGCCTGGTTGCCAAGCTTCTGTCCTGGAATGTTCTGGAATATGACCAAGCCTTTCCCCATGCCCCGTACCGCCACCTTCTGGGCTGAGCTCTTATGAAATGGAAAAGAACCAAAGAATCGCCATTTTGTTCCAACCTGACTCCACCATATTCTTGCTTGTAGTGTTTCCTTCCAGCCTCCTGAAGCTGTGTCTGTGTGGACAGTACAGTAGGACCTTCCCGTGACCCTGACTGTGGCCCTGATGTATAACCAAACGACTCTGAAATGTGTCATCAAAACAATTCTCTCATGTGATCAAAATATCTGTCTCAACAGGGTCTTTCTGACCTACAGGTGCCTCCGTTGTTCTCGTGGCTTTGCCTTTTTAAACTCTGCTTCCAGAGCTCAGGTGCGGGCGTCTCTACGCTGCTAGCCTGTGGTGGTTTGTGATTCTCCTGCACTCGTGACGCTTAAATCTGAGAGCTGTCACCATCTCCGGCTCCTGCAGCACAGAGGGCAGGGAGTGGGGTGAGGAGGGGGGTTCTAGGCAAAGGCTGGAAAATGTGGATTTTCCCTCCTCCTGACCTCAGCAGGGATCAAAGGTCCCCGAGGGCCACACGTGAGGTCTTGGTTGGGGACCAAAGAACCTGTGTGGGGCTGCATCTTAAGCCCATGGGCTGGCGGGAGATGTCACTAGTTGTCCATCCTTCTGCCCAACAACCGCCCACAGCAGCCCCCTCCCTGCCTGGCCAACTTTGTCACTCGTCCTCTGCCTTGACCTCCAAGGACAGCCCTGGACACGTTATGCTCTGGGCCCCAGAGGTGGACCTAGAGGAAGATGCAGATGCAGAGGCCGCCCAGCTAAGGGGGCAGGTGGGGTTTGAATGGAGGGCTGGTCGTGGTGTTGCTGGGAAGCGGGGAGGGGAATTGGGGACAGGTCAGGGTTGACGGACAGGAGGCAGCGACACTGAGCAGGGCCGCCTGGGACACGCACAGTCGTCCCTGCATCAGGGGCCTGCTGGCGGGCCGTGGCTGCTGTGCACCCTGGTGCTGTCAGAAGTTTGAGCATGTCTCCCCAAGACTCCGGTCCTGTCAAGCGCTCTTCAGAACAAGCCGGCAGGAGCTCCCCAGCACAAGCGCCTGATTAAAAGAAAACAGCCTTTCACACCTTCTGCCCTCCCACAGAGAGGCGCGCGGGCCCTGGACATCTTGGCTCTAGAACTTTCCAGGCCACCCATCATGGAGCCCCGCAAGTGGGACCCCTCAGCAGACTCCAGGACACGAAGTGGGGCGGGCGTCAGGCGAGGAAGTGGTGAGGTGCCCAGGGCCTTGAGTGGTCCTGTCCATGCCCTCAGAGCAGAGCCACCCGGTCCCGTGGTCCAGTCCTGGGCCTGCTGTGTGCTGATCATCCCCATGTCCAACCATGTGCCACTGCATGCTGACCAGCCCTATTGCCCCGCCCTGTGCCCACTACCTGCTGCCACCTTCCTTCTGTGCTCAGGACCTGGACTTGCTTCTGCTGACCCAGAGAAGCACGGAGGTCACAACTGAAGCAGAGCAGAGCTCGTCTTGGTCTGGTGCTGCAGTGGTGCACGTCCACTCCGGCAGGTCCGGGGCACAGGATGCCGGTAAAGGCAAGACCGAGGGCGTCACGAGAGGCGCTGGAAGCCTGGCCCTCAGCACAGTGACCGAGGCCCAGGTGCCGTCAGCCCGAGGCCGCACAGATGCGCTGGGCAGGTGTCCTTGCAGAGTCGCTCCTCGTCTGGGGCTGCAGTGGCCTCTGCAGGCCTGGGGCTCTGCCTGTCTTCTGGGACGGTCACTCAGGCAGTGTGCACAGAGGGCTTCCTCCAGAACCTCCCGCTTTACTTACTTTTCTGTTGGAGTTGACACAAGCGACTCCATGTTGTTATTTTCATACTTCCAACCAGGAGAACTGACAGAGATGGGGCACCTCCAAGACTGAGTTTCAAGGACTCCACCGCCTCCTTAGCACCGTGGTGTGTCAATGCCGGTCAGGAGAGAGACCCATGTGGCCAGAAGCTGAGGGGCACTTCTGCCCACAGCCCACAAGACCCCAAGTCCTGCCCACAGCCACACTGGGCCTCCGCCTGGTGGCGACTTCAGGTAAGACCACAGCCCCCTCAGGAGGGCCCTTGATCCCCAGGTGCCCGCGGAGCCATGTCCAGATTCCTGACCCACAGAGACAGTGTGGTGGTAAGTACGGGTGGTCCTAAGCCACTGTTTGGGACAACATATGATGGATAGGCAGGTCCTGAGACCTGGGGACAGGCAGGCATCAGTAGCCCGTGGGAGGTGGCTACCATGTAGAGGAGCTGCCTGGGAGGTTTCAAGTCCTGCTTGAGCAGGACCCCTCAGAAGCACCCTGGCCTCTGAGCCCAGGCAGGCTGCCCTGCTCTGCGGCCCCTCCTTCGGACAGCCCACACTGACCCTCTTGGCACGACTGGCCCCAGCTCCCACTGCCCACAGTCACAGCGGCAGGCCCTGGACTACGGCAGGCATGCAGCCTGCCAGAGGAAAGCAGCGCTTTACCAGGCAGAGAGGGAGGCTGGGGGCAGGCGGCAGGAAAGAGCCCTGCGGGGGTCGGTGCAGGAGCTGGGGACCTGTGGAGGATGACCTGGCCCCTCGGGTTCCTGAGGCCCACGGCCCTCCGGCTGTGGCCGGGAAGGAAGCTGGGGCAGGAGGGGCCCAGCCGCCTCTTAGTCGGCAGCCTTGAGAGGGGGCTTCACCCCCAGCCTCCCGACTCACCACGCAGGTCAGAGTGGGCAGGGGAAGGGGTCCCTCTCCTTTGTCGGCCATCCAGTCTGACCGCAATGCTCTGGGGTGCCTTGCCCCCATGCTCTGGGGTGCAGCGGATGGCCCTGGCCCTGCCTCAGGCCTCCCATGCTGCCCGCTATGCTCTGCGGGAGGAGTGGCCTGAGACTGCAGTGCTGAGGAGCCCCCACCCGACTCCCAAGGCCACGGTGATTCCCTAGGACCCTGGGAGAGATCCGGAGGACGGGGGAGAAAGCACAGAGCAGCTCGAGGTGCCAGTGCGTCTTGGAGGTACAGAGCCATCCAGAACAAACAGAGCCTCCGCCCTCCTCTAGAGCATCCCTGGCCACTTAACAAACCTCCCGTTAGCCCAGCAGCCTCAGGACGGGCGTCCACGCAATGGCACAGCAAGCGCGGCTCCTCCTAAGACTGCTTCCGTCTTCTGCAAGGAAGGAGCCAGGGCCCCCTCGGGTCCTGCAGCTCCCCAGTGCAGCGACCAGATCAGAACAGCCCCACGGGACAGGCCGGGGACCAGGAAAGCACTCCTGATGCGGAAGGTGCTGGATCAACGCCGGGGAGATCAGTCAACAAACGGCACTGCAATAAATGGTGCTGAGAATCCTCGGTAACAACCTGGCACGAAATTTGAAATTAGGTTTTTCACCTCACAGGAATTTTCAGGAAGAACAAAAAACACCAAAGTAACAGTCAGCCCCAGGGCTGAGGGAGTAGGTCACTGTCCCTGCCGCCTCCTGCCCCGGCCCAGCACTGGTCCAGAAGAGGGGCAGGGGCAGGAGGGAGGCCAACGAAGCCCAGACGGGTGTGAGGGGCTTCCGGACAGACGTACTTCCAATGCGCGGGCTGCAGGCGAAGACCTGGGCGGCTCCTGGAGATCCCACACTGAACAGAGAAGCTGCTCTCGAGCCAGACGCCCACGTCCACCTGTGGGCAGGACAGGACTTCCGGGCAGAGCCGTGTGCCTGATGTGTTTCCACGTGACACGTGAGGGCACTGCCCGTGGCTTTGGTAGGACTGGCCCCTGCCTCGCAGGCTACCCGCCGGCCACACGGCTCAGCCCTCACACCTGTGTGGCCCAGGGGAGGCTTCTCCAGGGTGTGGAGCTGGCTCGGGCCTTGCCTTCCTCTGCAAGGACACCTTCCCGGCACATCTGTGTTGCCTCAGGCTGACGGCACCTGGGCCTTGGTCACTGTGCTGAGGACCAGGCTTCCAATGCCTCTCATGACGTTGCCTTTACTGGCACCCTGTGTCCCTGGACCTGCCGGAGTGGACACGCACCACTGCAGCGCCAGACCATGGCGAGCTCCGCTCTGCTTCAGTTGTGACCTCCGTGCTTCTCTGGGTCAGCAGAAGCAAGTCCAGCTCAGGCCTGTGACTTGCTCACCCATCAAGTGCTCTGACCCAGGCTGCGGGGCGGTGGGTGGCTTGGGAGTAGGCAGGGGTGTTGGGTGTTGGCGGCACTGAGACACCCTCAGGAGTTCACACTCAGGCAGCCCCTGCTGGCCGCAGCGTCCTTGCTCCTACCACACCCTGTGCGTGTGGGCTGGGACTGAGCAGGCGCTGGTCTTCCTGGGTCGCAGTAGGGACTCTGGCTTGCAGAGCAGCCTCCCTGGGTCCTGCGTGCTCTCCTTCCTGTTCCAGGCCTGCGCTGGGCACCTGGGGAGCCAAGAATGCACCTGAGCAGAGGCCCTGGCTTCTGCCTGGAGCCGCCCCTTGGCCGCTGCACTCTGGCGACAACTGGACTTTCAAACATTGTTTCTCAGACATTATTTCTGCCCTAGTGAAGACAGCACGTTGCAAAGACGCTTTCTGAGACCCCGACCAGATGGTGCAAGGTCACTGCATCTCGTCCGTCACCCCACCTGGCCCGCCAAGTCCAGGGGTCTTGTGGCATCCCGGCTAGCTCTGGCCCCCTGCGCAGGTCACCAAGGGGTTCTGGTGGGTGGAATTCCTGGGTGGCCACCCCAGGCGCCTGGTCCTCTGCACATTCACACTCACTTGCTTCTTCAGCCCACACGGCTGAGCACCAGCTTTGCACTGCAACAGGGGCACCTCCAGACTGGGCGCAGGTGGTCCGCAGAGCAGGGGACAGGACAGGAGCGGCGGTCCAGCCGGAAATCACAGCACAGGGGGCCATGGATGGACAGACAGGCTGGGGGTCAGGGAAGGCTTTCCAAGGGGGAGACGACCCAGCAGGAGTGAAGCCGAGGAGCAGGAGAAAGGGGTGCAGAAGGTGGTCCCCGCGGAGCCTGGAGCTCAGTGCTGCTCCTCCCTGGCCAGCGGCAGCTGCCACACCAGGCCTGTTTCTCCTCCTGACCTCGGACCCAGCCTGTGGTCCCAGCCCCAGAGGCCAGCAGTCAAAGCAGGTGTCCTCGGCCTGTCCTGCCTGCCGCAGGGCCTGCAGCGGTGCCGCCGCCCCTTGCCTCTCCCTTCCTCTCCCGGTCTTGCCCAGTGAGGGTCGGGTGGTGTGGACAGCGCTTCCCACAGGTGGATGTGCAGGGAGGGCCCCCCGCTGGCACCTTGGTTCTGCTGCCCTTCGCATCTGTGCGGTGCCAACCAGCTGCCAGCCCCTCGGCGCCTCCTGCTGGAACTAGGCTCCCCGTCACATGGGCACACGTGGGTCACATGGGCACCTGAGCTCTGCACTGTGCGGTGGCCTCTTGAGTGGACGGTTGTCACCGCGTGCGTGCAGCCTGCCTCGGAGGGAGCCGGGCGTGTTCCTTGAATGGAAACTATTTTAAAAGAGAAGCTGTAAACAAGGAACTAGTCTGGGACAAAATGGTCTTAGTGTTATTTATTGTTGCAAATGACAAGCTCTGTGGCATTCACGTCACATAACGTCACATAATTAGTACATATGAGCCTCCCAGAGCTGCCCAGGTCAGGGCTGGGACACACCAGGGCTCCTCTCGAAAGCCCTGTCCCCTGCTGGCCATCTCTGTCATGGCCACCCTCTGAGTGGTGGGCGCTCCGTCCCCGACCAGGGCAAAGGCTCGCTGGCACGTGGTCCTGCACCTCTCTCCTCAGCCCTGGCGCGTGTGGGAGGGGCGCTGTCTAGAGCACGTGGCCGTGGCTGTGGGTTCTCACTGTGGCACTGCATCACTGGACACCCCACATGCCAGAAGTGGACATCGTTCTGGTCTGATTCCCATTTTGGAGATGGCCACAGCAGCCACCAGCGCTCACGCACACTCCTGGGCTGAGGAGTGAGGGTCTGGTCACTGTGTTGCTGGGCCACAGACTGTGCAGCCCAGGTCTGCCGGATGCCCACGAGGCCTCCCGCCCTGGCCCAGGTGCCCGTGGGCCCCGCACTCCTGTAGTAGCTGCTGCGTGGCTCAACCTGAGTCCTCGGTGGGCGAGTGGGATTGAATTTCTGAGTTGTTCTGCCCCCTGACACGGGCAGGGACTGGGGCAGCGTGGCGACACCGCTGTCCCACGGTTTCACTCTGCTGGGCCTTCCAGGTCCGTCCACACGTGGCTCACCCCAGCATGGGTCCCTGGACACAGGCTCCTCCCCCTGCCCCTGCCAGGATTGCTCAGCTGAGGCCGGCCTCCAGCGGCTCCCCAAGCCCTGCACTTGGTACTGTGGTGTTGCTTCTGGCTCTGGCTCTGCCCGGGTGTGAGCAGCCACCCTACGGGGGTGTTGGAGCTGCAGGTGTGGCCTGGGGTCCTATGAGCAGCGACCAGGACAGATCAGGTGCTGCCCAAGCAGGGGAGTGGAGGGAGGACCCGGGAAGGGCCTGAGAGGGTGGTCCTCCCTGAAGCCCACTCGCAGCCAACCCCGGAGGAGCTCTGGGGTGGCGACTGTACCCAGGGGCCGTGCCTCCTTGAGGCAAGGCCTGATCCTTGATGCCAGCTACCTGTTAATGTCCCCTGCCCCGGGTGGGGTGCAGCCCCCAAGGTGGCTTCTGCTTTGCTGGGGGCAATTCTCCAAAGAAGGGACAACTGAGAGCTGGCAGCCAGTGCCGGAGCAGCTGGGCTGTGGGAATGCTGTGCGCCGGGGCCACAGGGCTGGGTTCTTGGTTACCTGTGCGGTGGGCAGGCTCTGATCCACGCGCTCTCTGCAGATTCCAGCATGACCCCGTTTTCTTGTTGGTCTTCTGGCTTTTGGTTCGTACTTTACATAGAAAGCATCAGGACCTCTTCCCACGATTTGGCTTGTGATTGACTGTTTATGGTGACCAGTTCCATAGCAGGAGCTGGCCTTCCTGAAGACTCTACCTCTTCTTTAGAGGAACCAGGAAAGGGGTTTGCAGAGCCTCCTCCAAGTCTGAGCAAGAGCGTCCCCACCACTCATTCACTCAAATCATAAAATCTGACTAAAATAGGGAAGGGACATGCCTCACCACCGTCGGCCGGAGTCATGGTAAGGGTCCATTCACAGCGCGGGTTCAATGAAGACTGACTCACGCGCACTGAAGATGGCATTGGCATTCAGGTCCAGCCTCCCGGAAACACAGAACGTGACATTTAAGATTTAGGGGACTTGAAATAAGATGTTCTGCAGCCTGTGCTAATTAATCTGATGAACTTTGGAAGTTATTCATACCCCTCTGACTTTTTGCAGTAGGAACGTTTCAGTTGGAAGTGGCCACCTCGCTTCACTGTCCTGTTCCCTCGAGCAGAACTAAAGAGTAAGGGGCAGGTCCCTGTCCCCTCTGCCAGGTCATGACCCCAGCCTGGGCTCTCCAGGGCCATACGGTGACATAGCAGTTGGAATCATGTGGTCCCCTCCAACAACGGCAGAAGGGGACCTTATTTGGACTAGGGCCTTTGCAGATGTCATTGGATGAGGATCCTGGAATGACGTATTAGGTTTAGGGTGGTCCCCAAATCCAGTGGTAAGTGAGTGTTGTAAGAAGAGGAGGACACAGACAGAGGGAAGGCCGCAAAGGACTGGGGTGGTGTGGTCACCAGCAGAGGCAACCAGGGGTTGGGGAGGCAGGAAGCACCCTCTCCAGATGCCCTGGAGGGAGCATAGCCCACAGCACCTTGACTTCAGCTGCATGGCCTCCACAACGAGGGGAGGTCCAAGCTGGAGCCTGTTCTGGAGCCTTCCGCACCCCTACGAGTCCCCTGGCTCACTGCCCCCTGTCTGCCTCCCTCCAGGCTGGGCCCAAGAGCCCGACTCTGGCTCTGCTTCCAGCCGCTGAAGATGTCCAGTGGCAGCCAGGCACCTGGGCCCGCTGGGCAGTGCTGGGGCGGGGACTCTGGTACAGCCAGACTCAGCAGCAGCTGTAGAGGAAGCCCTCGTTCCAGGAAGAGTCCACAAGGTCAGCAGGGCCTTGGTGAGGTCCCCGGGGCTACGCTGGCCCAGGCTCAGGGCCTCTGTGAATCAGCTTGGCCTGCTGTGACTAAGGATGGACAGTGGCCCTGGGTATGGGTAGGAGCCGCCTACTGCTCTACGGACTCCCCACCTCCAGCCCACCTCTGTCCGTGGCTGAGGCCACAGACTTGCCAGGGAGTCTGAGTCTCCCCAGAGAGGGCTCCTGCTGCTGTGGCCTCACACCTGTGTCCCTGGGCCTGCCCCCACCCCCAACTTCTTGGGACCTGGCCTGTGCTCTGTAGCTCCTTCCCTGTCTCCTGGGCCTCTCTCCATGTCCTCTAGAGCCCTGCCTGGACACTGGCTGTGGGGCAGAGGGAGAGTGGGTGGCCCCTCAACAGTCCTCCAGAGTCTCGTGACACCAGGGAAGAAAGGGGCCAAGGGCAGCCCCGTGCCCAATGTTCAGGCTGACTCTCTGCCCACCATGGCCTTTGCCCATTCAGGGACCAGCCTGGACCTAATGTTACAGCCTAATGTTACACTGGACTTTGGCAGTGCCTGGAGACAATCGTGGTCATCACACTGGGGGAAGGGTGTTCTGGCCTCTGGGCAGTGGCCAGGGGTGCCCACAACTGCCCTTCACAACAAGGAAGAGTCGGGCCCGGATGCCCCAGGTGCACATGGGGAGGCCCTGCCTCCCACAGCCAGCCCTCCTGCCTGGCCCTGGCCAACTCCCTTGGGTTGTGGCCACAGGACTCTGCAGAGTGCTCTTTCCAGCCATGGGGCTTCCTCTCCCAACCAGACTCAGAGCCAGGCCTGGCTCAGTGGCCGGTACAGCAGGGCTGGTGCTGTGCTTGACGTTAGAGCTGCCGCACAGTCCACAACCCTGAAGGGAGAGCTGAGTGGCCAGTAACTGCCCCCACAGTGCCTGCCCTTTCCCCTGTGCCCACCCCACCCTCAAGGTGACCTTGGTGACCAGCCTCATTCCTCAGGGGCTTGGGACATCAGGTGACTCAGGTGTCCCCAAGTGTGCCCTGCCTCAAGGGGAAGACGCCAGCCAGCTCCCCAGACGGAGCCTGAAGGTTGCTTCATTTCGAAGCACAGCGGCAGGTTCCAGCCAGGAGGGTGCAGAGGGCAGAGCTGGGACCCGGACCCCAAGGCTCTCAGGCACCCAGGCCAGGCACTGGGCCAGCATTCTCTCAGGCGGGGCCCCTGGACAGCCCCTTACCTGGCTCCAGGGGCTGGCCCGCATCCACCAAGGCTCAGGTCCTGTCCCCAGCCATCCAAGGTCTTCACCCTGGTCAGTCCCCTTGTCCTGTAGGGTGACCCGCAGTAGGACACCCGCTCCCCATGGTAGAAGCCTCATTTCCCACTGCCTGCTGGGGCTCGACTCGGCCCTGGCAGACCCTGGCCAGAGAAGAGGACTGACTCCCAGCAGCCTGGGGTGGCCGCTGTCCATCCTACCACCATCCTCATGGGACCCCAGACCTCCCTGCAGTAGGCGAAGTCACTGGCTTCACAATGCTGGACTGGAGGGCCATTTCTTAAACCGCAAGGACCCTGGGAAGAGGAGTCCCCAAGAAGAGTCTGTTCTCTAAGCCGGAGGAGGGTGTGTCCAAACCCCTGGCATCCTCACACCCAGCACTGGCCACCTGCACCATGTCCTCCTCACACCTCTCCCTGAACACATGCACCATGTCCTCCTCACATCTCTCACTGACCACCTGCTCCATGTCCTCCAGAAACCTCTCCCTGACCACCTAAGGTAGATTTCTTCACACCTCTCCCTGGCCACCAGCACTATGTCCCTCCTTACACCTCTCCCTGACCACAGGAACCATGTCTTCCTCATACCTCTCCCTCACCACCTGTGCCATGTCCTTCTCACCCCTCTCCCTGACCACCTTAGCCATGTCCTCCTCACACCTTTCCCTGACCACCTGCACCATTTCCTCCTCATACCTCTCCATATCCACATGCACCTTCTCCTCCTCACACCTCTCCCTGACCACCTGCACCATGACATCTTCACACCTTTCCCTGACCACCTAGGCCATGTCCATCCTCACACCTATCCCTGACCACATGCACCATGACATCTTCACACCTTTCCCTGACCACCTAGGCCATGTCCTCCTCACATCTCTCCCTGACCACATGCACCATGACATCTTCACACCTTTCCCTGACCACCTGTGCCATGTTCTCCTCACAACTGCCCTGACCACATCCACCATGTCCTCCTCACTCCTCTCCCTGACCAGCTGCACCATGTCATTCTCACACCTCTCCCTGACCACTCGCCCCATGTTCTCCTCACACCTCCCCCTGAACAACTGTGCCATGTCCTCCTCACTGCTTTCCCTGACCACCTGTGTCTTGTCCCTAGTCACACCTCTCCTTGACCACTGCACCATGACCTCCTCACACCTTTCCCTGACCACCTGTTCCATGTCCCTCCTCACAGCTCTCCCTGACCATCCGCACGATGTCCTCCTCCCACCTTTCCCTGTCCACCGGTGCCATGTCCTCCTCACACCTCTCCCTGACCTTGGTGTCGTGTCCTCCTCCTCACACCTCTCCTTGACCACCTGCACCATGTCCACCTCACACCTCTCCCTGGCCACCTGCACCATGTCCTCCGGACACCTCTCCCTGATCACCTGCTTCATGTCCTCCTCACACCTGTCTCTGACCACCTGTGCCATGTCCTTCCTCACACTTCTCCTTGATCACTTGCACCATGTCCTCCTCACACCTCTCCCAGACCACCTATGCCATGTCCCATCTCACACCTCTTCCTCAGCACCTGCACCATGTCCTCCTCTTACCTCATCTGACCACCTGTGCCTTGTCCTCCTCACACCTCTCCCTGACCACCCACACCATGTCCTTCCTCACACCTCTCCCTGACCACCCACACCATGTCCTCCTCACACCTCTCCCTGACCACCTATGCCATGTCCCATCTCACACCTCTTCCTCAGCACCTGCACCATGTCCTCCTCTTACCTCTCCTTGACCTCCTGTGCCATGTCCTTTTCACACCTTTCCCTGACCACCTGTGCCATGTACCTCCTCACACCTCTCCCTGGCCACCCACACCATGTCTTCCTCACACCTCTCACAGGCCACCTGTGGCACGTCCATCCCCATGCCTTTCCCTGATCACAGGAGCCATGCTCATGGCTACACCAGGCCTTGTGTCCTTGCTTTCCAAGACCAGGCCTTGCCGCCCGCTCTGCTCCCTTCACACCCTGGAGCGGAATGCGTTGCTGGTCATTTGTGAGGTGCCGTAGAGCCCACACTGACTTGAGGAGGAGGCCCTCCTCCAGGGGCTGCAGAGAGGCTGCATTAGGATGCTCACCTCAGATGCTCTTGCCCTAGAGGCGGAGCTGCCTCCCACCCCTCACTGTGGCTGGGCTCAGGGACCGGCCTCTCACAGGCCGCCTGCAGCAGAAGTGACCACGGAGAAGACGAGCGGTAGGCTCAGGGAGCGAAAGACCCGGGGCCAACCTTGGCACCTCCCTCCCTGCCCTGGCCCTCTTGTGCCTGGTTCAGGAGTCAAACCCCACCCGTGCCCTATGCAGATCCCATGGGTGGAGGGTCCACACGGGCTCAGAGCTTCCCTCCAAGCACATTGCCAGCCTGTGCGAGGCAGCCGGGGCTCCAGGTCAGCTCTCAGTGTCACTAGCGAATACCAGGGCCCAGCCATCCCTGAGGGCGTGTGGACCAGCCCAGCGAAGGACGCATGCAGGGAGAGGGTGGAGTGAGGAGGTGCCGGCCAGCGGTGGGTCAGGATCTGGACAGTCTCACCTGCCCTACTCCATGAGGATTTACTTGATAACAACTCAGGCAGAAAACTTCAGTCCGACCTGCTGTTAGTGCAGCCCCTGCCCTCTGTCCCCTGCCCTCGGCTCACTGTGGTGGTGACTTGCTGTTAGTCAGTGCAGCCCCTGCCCTCTGTCCCCTGCCCTCAGCTCCCTGCAGTGGTGACCTGTCTCCTCCCTGCCCTCACAGCACCCAGCACACTCCTCTGTAAATGAAGCAGGTAACCTGCTGCTTCGGGGCTCAGCCAAGTGTGGACGGCCCAGAACATGGAAGGCTGGGCTCTGGGCTAACATGGGCATCACACCTGCTCTATGCTGGGACCCTGCAGGACGGCAGGCAGGGCCACACCTCTGACGGGAGCTGTCCGCTCTTTCTCCTGGAGGCTCAGGCCGGTAGCCTCAGGCAGCAGGGCCTGGTGGTCAGCTGCTCACCTGCTCTCCTGCCTCCTTGGGGAAGAAACTGTGGGGCTGCCGCAGGCTCTGGTGGGCCCACGGGCTGGCCCTGTCCTCCTGGAGCTGCAGTGTGACCCGGCGGCTCCCCTTCTGACTGCACAAGGGAACGTGGCTACCATGGGTGGACTGGCCTAGGACAGCTTGGCCACGCAGCGAGGCCTCAGGTACTCTGGCTGCTCCTCTATGCCCAGTGAGAGGGCCACCTGAGTAGAGAGGTGGTTGGGCTCTGCCCAGCCCAGGACACAGGATGCCCTCGGGCTGCCCATGGCCGGCTCCCACCACTCGGTTCCCTGAGCCAGCACACCTGTGCTGCAGCTGAGGGTCCAGTGTGGGGCGACAGGTTCCCCGTCCATTGAGGCAAACGGCAGGAAGCTGGGCAAGCAAAGCCATCGAGATCCAACAGAAGTAGAAGGCAGTCATCTCAGTACTGAAGAAATGGTTTGGAGTGCAGACCTGAGCCTGAGAATTCAACGAGAATCACGCCTCTGTGTGAGTGTGTGTCCTGCACACAGGAAGGCACTCACGTGGACGCCGGAAGTGTTCACCGAGACCGCGCGCCTCCATCACTCGCCCGTGTGGGAGGGGAGCTGCAGTCCCTCATTCATGAAGCAGGACAGCGATACGTGGTGCAGGGGGACGCCGTGAAGCCCTCCAGGAGCAGAGTCCTGAGAAGCCTGGCAGGAGCGCCAGGGGTCCTCCCTTCTGTGCGGGACAACCTGCTGGAACTCGCGGGCCTCGCTTAAGAGAGAAGGCCCGAGTTCTCGCAGGCGGCATGATGCTCTTCCAGAAACTGCCGAGCACATTACAGAGAAGGAGAGATAAGGCTCTCGATGCACACGTCTTAGCCAAACGCCTGGGAGCAGGATTTATCACTGTGGAAAAGGAACACCCCTGCTCCTTCCACTCTGAGAAGGCAAGGGTGGTTCGATGCCAAGAAACCGATCGGCTCCTCTACTCACGGGTAAAAGAGAAACGCATGCATTCACTGCAGAACTGTTCACCATAGTGAAAAGCAGACGTGAGCCACACAGCCATCAGGGGGCAGTGGATGGATAAGTGACAGCCCATCCTCATGCCTGCCACACTGCCATCATGTGCCTCCTAGTCCCATAGAGACAGAACCTCAGCATTGATCATTAAGCAAAAATAGGAAGCACAAAGGCAGTCTTCTAATATATAAATACACAAGACATGAATACGGATGAAAGGCTTCACGTATTCATATATAAATATGATGCATGATTTATGTATAGATTATACATGTATAATTCACCAACAATTGATACATAACATGAGAAGTAATTTACATCCATAATTTATATGCACATATGTGTGCTTATCCCTCCAGATGTCAGGCCTCAATGGCCTGAGAATTCCAAAGAAGTTGTACCCTCTGTAACCCCGTGCTGCTCTTCCCAGCGCTCGCCAGGATCTGCCGGGCCGAGTAGCCGCCTTCCTCCACAGAGACCCCAGGCCTCCAGGATGAGGTCTGCTGGATGGGGTGTGGCTCCTCAGGGAGGGTCTCCGCTCTCCTCTTGTCCAGTAGTCAGCCCTGTGGTCTCTGCACCTGCTGCAAGGGCTTCTCTCTTGAGAAGTGCCCCTCAGAGCCAGCGTGCTGCTCCACGGTCCCCTCACCTGGACAGGAAGCCCCACACCCATCCCTAGGACGGCTGAGCGTCAACACCACACCCAAGTCCTCCTGGACCCCGAGTCACAGGCTCTCCAGCTCATGCTGGCCTGGGGACTGACCCTAACCATGCTCAGTGCAGTGACCAGCTGCCCACCCACAGAAAGGCCTCCCTCCCCTCTGCAAAGGCCCTTCACTGCTGTCCCTAAAATATCACAGCACTGGAGAAGCAGCCAGCATGAAAGTCGCCCCCTCTGAGGAGGGTCTTCCTGAGCCCACCCAGGGCCTGGGTCCTCTCAGGATGTCACCCGCTGGGAGTCAGGGCCTCGCTCTGGGGTAGAACAGAAGCTTCTGGCAACCTTCTGTGTCCTAAGAAGTCCGCAGCATGGCCCCTGCGGGGATCTGGGCAGGCCCAGGCATCCACAGCTAAGGGTCCCGTGTTCGGAGAAAGGGAGCCCCTGCCTAGGGCTGCCCAGCAGGAGGAGAGACCTCAACTCCAGGATGGAGGGAGGGCCGGCCTGAGTCCATGCGGTGAGTGGCCCTCGCCTCTGAACGTGGCGTACAGCACCCTACCCGTCTCCTGGGAGCAGCTGCGTCTACCTGAGGCCCCGCTACCTCGCAGGGGCTGCAGCTGCAGTGAGCGGCCTCTGAACATACCCGCGGCCACCGATGGTGCCGCGTGCACCTGCTCCAGCCTCCTAGAGATGGGGAGGGCTGCCTGTCACGGCAGGAGGTGGGGGCAGCTCCACCCCAGCCCAGGGCCCCCGGCCCCCATGCACCCAGCTGCCCTAACCCCAATCCAAAGACTGAAGAGCAGCAGGACACCAGGCCCTGCCTGGCAGAGCCGCTTTCTGAGCAGGGCAAGGCGAGGCCTGGAGAGGGGAGGCCTGGGGGCGGGCCTCAGGGGCCAGGGCACGTCCGCCAAGCCCAGCAGCTGTAAATGGCCACTTAAGATCGTAATCGCTAATACGCACACACTGAAACCTGAAATCCATCATGCCGCCCGCGTGGCCCCCAAGGCGATGCTTGTGCTCTGAACGCGCTGCCTTTCATCCACGCAGCACTTCCTGACAAGCACAGCATGACAAACGGCCTCCCAGAACAAGAGAGGCCACCGGGCACACGCTGTCCCCAGCCATGTGGGCTGCGGCCACGCGCAGCCCCGAGTCCACCGGGTCCCCAGGTGGAGCCTGGCTTTCCCGACCTTCCATGAGGACCCAGGACATTGTGAGCACTGTGACCTGATTTCCGTCCGGGTCGCCCCCTGGTGACGTCTCTTCTTCCTGTCTCTACGTCCGTGTTGGTGCCAGGCAGCAGCGGCCGCCCTCCTCGCGGGACAACAGCCTGCTCGCCTGCCTCCAGGGAGACTTGCGAGGGTCTCCTCAGGTGTTCCCTGATGGTGCCTCAGCTGCCTTGGGCCTCTGGCTGTGTGCCAGCCTCAGTGGCCACAGTGTCCCACAGTGGGCTGCCATGTTCTGCAGTGGCCACCATGACATTAGAGGCCACAGTGTCCCACAGGGGTCTGCAGTGGGAGGTGTTTTCCACCTGGGCTGCCCTCCCACACCAACCCACAGACCCAGGCCCACAGCTGCACCCTGGGCTGAAGTCTGCCTCCTGTCCTGTCAGCAAGCCCGAAAGGCCATCCTGAAGGCCCGCGCCTGCTCTTTCTGGGCCTTCCCGGGGCCTCAAGGTGGACGTTACCTGTGCCCCAGGTGTGTCTTACCCTCCACAGCATCTCTCAAAGCTGCAGTGAGGCGGAAGGAAGAGTTTAACCAAGGGAACCTGCTGGATGAGGAGGAAGTCCTCTGGTCTGCTCGCCAAGACGCTGCAAGCGCAACCCGAGGCTCTGCTCAGGAGCCTCAGGCAGGCCTTGTCTCTCACGGCCCTATGGCTGCAGCGCCTGGACAGGCCGTCACAGATCCCGCATGGCCACGCCCACCGCCCTCACCTCCACGGGTGCTGCCGATTGCTTGTTCAGAGGCCGGTGGACAAGCCCTGTCAGCTGAGCGGACGCCCGAGGGTCTGTACCTCGTGCCCTGTGCTCCTCACCCTCCCTGGCTGCCCTGCACCCGCCTGTCACAGCCTGCCCACCACCAGCCCCGCCCCGTCCAGGGAGTTCCACTCCCCTGACCCCACATTTGCACAGGTCTGAGCCTCTGGGCTCCAGGGCTGGGGACAGGAAGCACAGGAGCTGTCCCTCCTGGTCAGTGCCTGCTGGGCAGCCTGACCTTCTCACAGCACAGAACAGCTGTGTCCAGCATGTGCCACCTTGGCAGGCAGACAGTCAGGCCCCCATAGCCATCACAGAGAGCAGAAGGGTGGTGGCCAGTGGAGCCCAGCCAGGGCAAGCAGGAGGGACCTCAGACGGGACCCTGCCCAGCAGACCAGGAGAGGAGGTTTCTGGGGGAAATTCGATGTGAGGCGAGCACCTGGGTGCTGTGTCCACACTGTCCAGGGTGGGTATCAGGCCTCCACCCCACGCAGGTTTCTTGGACAGAGTCCTGGGCTTCCAGCCTCAGCCTCTTCTCCCCCAGACCCTGTGTCGGTCTTGGCCTGCGTCCACCACTAGGCTAAACGGTCCTCTATGAGTTTCCCCTTCATAACCTGCTGGGTCTGCAGGATTCCCAGCAGCCCCTCCCTAATCGTTTGCAAGGCAGGGGAGGAGCAGGTCAGCTGGAACCTGGGCCTGGGGGCCATGGGGGACCTGGACACTGGCCAAGCTGAGCCAGTCTCTCTCCTGGGCTGCTGGGTGGCGCCCAGTGGGGCCTTGGGGAGACAGGAGACACTAGTGAGCTGCCCAGGGTTCATCTTCACCCTCCAGCAAAGACATGCACAGGCCCCAGGAGGACAGGTGCCTGCTGAGGGGACAGAAGTCGGCACAGGGACACAAGGAAGGACCGGGCACCGTTCCTTAGGCTCTGTCCTCAGCGCTCCAGGCAGGGTGGCTGCGTCCCTGCCCAGGGGTCTGCCCCTCCGCCAGGCTCACTTCCGCCAGAGGCTGGCCCAGCCCAGGCCTTGGGAGGGAGGGGGCGGGAGCAGGGGTGTGCCCGGTGGCCCCGTCCTGGGCCCGGCGTCCTCCTTCCCCCTGCCCTGGTCTCAGTCCTGGGGGTCCTCCCAGCTCCCCTAACGGTGGGCCACCACCTCTCCCACCTAAGCCCCGAGTGCTGCCAAGCGGCAGGACCAGGAACTCCGTGGGTCAGCTTTCTCGCGTCTCAGGGCTGTGGTCTTAGGACCTGGCCGCGCTGGCCTGCTGTAGTGGCCGTCATCCCAGCCAGGAGGCTCCTCAGAAGAGTTTCCAAGCACTCAGCCCAGGTGCATGCTGAGCCACACCTGTCAGGGTGGGCATGCTCTGCCAGGTGGCAGCCCTCAGTGTTCCAGGCCTTTCTACTGAGGCGAGAAGTCCAGGAGCGGGGCCGGAGGGCAGGCTGCTCCGCATTTCCCAGCACAGCGTGGACGTCCACACCACCCCCAGCGACACCTGCAGGTTTGAAAAGAGCCACTGATAAAAGTTTGTGGCTTACTTCCTCTTCAGGGCATTGGCTTCTGAGCTGGAGCCACAGGTCAGAGCCCCACATTGAAGTTCATGGGCAGCGATTTCCTCTACTAGAATAAACGTGCTGTAGGGAGAGAGGCACGCCTTGCTCACGTGGAGCAAGGTGATGGTAGCCTGCCGCTCAGAGCTGCAAGTTCACTTCTGTGAGTGCAGAAAACCCAGAGGAAATACCCGGCCTTCGTGGGGAAGAAGGCAGCAGTCAGTTCCTGCCTGGATGGAGTACCCGGAACCCGAGCTTCTCTAGGTGGTTTTTAACCACAGAGAAGTGGCCACGTTGAGCTGCAGAGCCAGGCCAGGAGGGGCATTCCAGCCCCTGGGCTGTGCGGGCAACCTCAGAGGTGACTCAGCCCCAGTGAGCAGCTGAGTGGGCAGCGGACAGGCCAAGGCAAGGGTCTTTGCTGCCACTCCCTAAGCACAAGGCACAGTTTAGAAGAAGGCGATTCCATCACCTGGCAGCCAGGAGCATCCTGTGGTGTGGCCTTCAGCTGCACTGCGGCCGCACTCTGCTGACCAGCTAGCAGCTCAGGCCCTCTGGCGGGGCTGCGGGATGGCCAGGTGCCCTCCTCCAGCGCACACGACCTTGCCCAGACTTGCTGCTTCTGCCAGGAAGCCCAGGCTCTCGAGGGGACCCGGCGACTCCCAGGGCTTCAGATGGCAGGGCCCCCAGCGTCCCACTGACCCTGTGGGATTTGGACCTACCACTGTCCTCCAGCACCCCTGGCTGGACAGCGCCCCCATCTCTCCTCTGGCAGGAAGTGACCATGCAAGTTGATGAAATTCACACTTGGGCTGGAAGTCCAAGAAAGGATTAGACATGTTCACTAGTATCTTTTCCTAATACAAAAGGGCCATGTCCAGTGGCCTGCAGGAGCATGTGTGCGTCAGTGCTGAGGCAGAGCTAGCTGCCCGTGGGCCCCACCGAGCCCAGGCGCCGCCCCAGGCAGGGAGCATCCTGCCCCAGGATAAGTGGGCTGTGGGGGCGCCCAGCCAGGCCTCCCTTCCCACCGTGTCACACCACACCTGCGGCCCTCTGCCAAGGCGAGTGAATACAACCTGCAAGTGAAGGGCCCTCCACCACCTCCTCACCAAACAGCCCGACAGCCCGGAAAGCCGGCCCCTGCCTGACCCTGGTGAGACGGATGGTGGGCTCTGGCTTTCATCCTAAACAGCTCATCGAGGTGGGCTCACCCTGCTGTGGCTCAGCCCTCAGGGGGCGATTCAGCAGGCTTTAGTGTGTCCACAGGGGTCACCCCAGACGCCAGCTGCCCTGGGGCATTCCTCGTCGGGAGCCCCCATCCCGCCCAGGGCGGTCCCCACGGTCTCCCCTCTGGAGCCCCCTGCTGAGCTCCAGGCACGTGGCACCAGCAGCCATGTGGCAGCAACTGCCCCTCCTCCTCCCGTCCAGGGGCGCTGGGTTTGTTGTCCCCACTCAGCAGAGAACTGGAGAACAGGACACAGAGGCAGCAAGCAACAGCCACAGAGATGCAGAGACAGGCCTCTCCAAAGAGAAGGGCCCGGAGCTGGGAGTCCGGTGGGGAGTCCGCCTGCTCTTTTACGGCCTCTGGACGGTCCTCCTCTCCTTATCCCCTCTGTCCACGCGTCTGCTTTAGTTTTCCATTGGGTCCCGCTTGGGGCACGGGTACAGAAGCATCTGTTCCATTGGGTCCCCACTTGTGTCCACGAGCACGTTCATCCAGCAGGAAGCTGGCCTGGTCAGCAGACCTCCCCGTGCTCCTCTGTTCTGGCCCTGCCAGCCCCTTGCCGCCATCTTGCCCTGATGCCTGGCCTCGCACGCCTCCCTCACCCCTGTCACCAGCCCGGGTCCCCAAGGCTCTCGCTGGCCAGTGGGAGCCTCATGCCCTTCCTGGACCAGCAGTGTCCTCGAGTCTTGCTTGGGGCACCTACTGGCCACTCGGTGGACATCTCTGCTTTCTGCCTGCTCTGAATGGTGCTGCTGTCCACACCGCCTGCCTGCCCAAGGCCCTCCCTGCCACACCCCCAGGTCCCTGCTCACTCCTGCACCCTGGACGCCTCCGCAGCTCTGGATGGGATCAGCAGTCTTTTCCCTGCTCGTTGAGGAACTTTCCGTGCAGAGGGGATTTGCCGGCGTGGTGGGCCACTGCACCTGACCTCCCTGCCTATGTCCTCAGATGCCCCCAAGGGTGAGCCGCACAGAGGGTGAGCGTCCACACCTGCAGAGAAGAGGCTTGGTGCTGCTGGAGCCACAGCCAGCCTGTGAGACGGGCCCTGCTCCCCCGGAGAACCCAGACGGCGTGCTCACGAGGCTGGATGTGTCGTTAAGGAGACAGGAGGAAACTCACTCAGAAATCATAGCATCACAAACCAGTGCCTGCTTCCTGGTCCTGGGTGAAAAATCAGAGCAACACAAAGGCTGTAGGCATCTGATCAGCCACTGTCGTCCCACAGACCTGCGTCCTCCGGTCTCCTATCTGCATCCTGTGCAGGATCTCACAGACACACGCCCCGCACCTGCGCAGCAGGTCAGAGGTGCTCTCCGTGCCCTAGAGGGCCTCAGAGGCGCCGTTTGGGGAAGGCATGACATTCTATCTTTCTTGGTCTTTTTGGACCGCTATAACAAAACACCACAAGCCTGGTGCTTCATAAAAAGCAGAAATGTGTTTCTCACGGTCTTGGAGGTAGAGGACCAAGATCAAGGTGCTGGCAGATCTCGTGTCTGTGAGGCCCCAGGTCAGAGGGCCACCTCTCCACTGTGTCCTCACCTACAGGAAGTGGTCAGGGGTATCTGTGGGGGTGCCCCTTCAAGAGCACTATGTCATCCTTAAAGAAGAGGACAGTAGCACAGTGTCCCCAGATGCACTTTCTGTTCCCGAATCCCTGGCCAGGAAGTCCAGATCCACAGAGTGCTGAGGCCACTGGTTCTCCAAGCTAACGGTACCTGTAGGAAGCTGCTTCTGGTATGCACGCTGTGCCCCCTGGTGCTCCTTCAGCGGGCAGGGCGAGCTGAGTCCACGCTGCTTCCTCCCTGGGGGAGCAACCAAGCACCGGTCAGGAGCCTGAGGCCCTGCCGGGAGCAGAGAGCACTGCCCAGCCCACCCACTGTACCCTGCTGCAAGCATTTCTCAGTGAGCCCGTCTCACATCCCTTCTCTGGGGGCTTCCTTCGCCCGCTCCCTCTGCCCTAGCACCACCCTCAGGAGGGCTCCACCCTCGTGCCCCCAGCCCACCTCCCAGCAGCACCAGCTTGGAGGCTAGGATTCCAACCTAGGAATCGGGGGGGAGCACAGAACTTCAAAGCATGGAACCATCTTCCTGATACCCCAGAGTTTACTTGAACAAGTCCTTCCCAGCTGAACTTCCCTTTCTAGTTCCCCAATTTCAGCCCCAGCGTCACTGGGATGTCTCCTCTTTCCTGCCAGGACTGCAGGTTGTCACTCTCTCCTCCTCGGACGTCCCCAGCGGCCTCCTCCTGGATTCCTTGTCCCCATGGGTCCTTCGCTGGAGGAGCAGCAGAGGGCACAGCGGCCAGGCGGTCTGCTCCACGTCAGTAGAGGAGAACGCGTGTGTCGCTGAAGGAAGCAAATCACTGTCTCCTTGTGAACGGCAGTCCCCGCCCACACCCACATCAGGCTTCTTGTCCCTGGAGGCACCTTGGCCCCCCGGGCAGCAGTGCTGGGAGGTGGTGGGACCTTGGAGGGCTAGTGGGATCGGCTGCATTGGGAACCCTGCCCTCAAGGGACTGGGTAGTTCTCGGGACCCTGAGCAGTCCTGGAGTGAGACGCTTCCTGTCCTCCACACACGCTCCCTCTCCACCGCTCCCACCAGTGAGAGGCCTTCTGAGGGCTGAGGGTGCCAGGAGGGCCTCACCAGAGACCGAGCCGTAGTGCTGGAGCTCAGGCCCCAAACTCATAAGCTAAATACAGCTTTTTCTTCATTTCTTTAAAAGTTATAGCCCCTCAAGTGTTTTGTTGTAGTTTCAGAAGAAAACACAAGAGGCAAAGCCCTGGGGCTGCCGGCAGGTTCCTCTGCAGTTCAGCTCCTTTGTCAAGGAGCACTCACTGCTGCTTGACCCTGCATTCTCCTTGCTACACATGCACACACACACACACACACACACACACACACACACTAGTGCACACACTGCTGCTGCTTGACCCTGCATTCTCCTTGCTACACATGCACACACACACACACACACACACACTAGTGCACACACTGTTGCTGCTTGACCCTGCATTCTCCTTGCTACACATGCACACACACACACACACACACACACACTAGTGCACCCACTGCTGCTGCTTGACCCTGCATTCTCCTTGCTACCCACGCACACACACACACACACACACACACACACTAGTGCACCCACTGCTGCTTGACCCTGCATTCTCCTTGCTACACACACGCACACACACACACACACACACACACACACACTAGTGCACACACTGCCGCTGCTCGACCAGGCATTCTCCTTGCTACACATGCACACACACACACACACACACGTGCACACACTGCTGCTGCTTGACCCTGCATTCTCCTTGCTACCCACGCACACACACACACACACACACACACACACACTAGTGCACACACTGCTGCTGCTTGACCAGGCATTCTCCTTGGTACAAACGCGCACATAACACACACACACGTGCACACACTACTGCTGTTTGACCCTGCATTCTCCTTGCTACACACGAACACACACACACACACACACTAGTGCACACACTGCTGCTCCTTGACCCTGCATTCTCCTTGCTACACACACACACACACACACACACACGCACATAAACACACACTGGTGCACATGCTGCTGTTCCTTGACGCTGCATTCTCCTTGCTACACACACACACACACACACACACACACACACACAGGTGCACACGCTTCTGCTCCTTGACCCTGCATTCTCCTTGTCACACATGCACACACACATGCACACACACACACACACACACACACACACACACACTGGTGCACATGCTGCTGTTCCTTGACCCTGCATTCTCCTTCCTACACACACACACACACACACACACACACACACACACACACACTGGTGCACACGCTGCTGCTCCTTGACCCTGCATTCTCCTTGTCACACATGCACACACACACACACACACACACACACACACACACACACACTGGTGCACATGCTGCTGTTCCTTGACCCTGCATTCTCCTTCCTATGCACGCGCATGCACACACACACACACACACACACTGGTGCACACGCTTCTGCTCCTTGACCCTGCATTCTCCTTGTCACACATGCACACACACATGCACACACACACACACACACACACACACACACACACTGGTGCACATGCTGCTGTTCCTTGACCCTGCATTCTCCTTCCTACACACACACACACACACACACACACACACACACACACTGGTGCACACGCTGCTGCTCCTTGACCCTGCATTCTCCTTGTCACACATGCACACACACACACACACACACACACACACACACACACACTGGTGCACATGCTGCTGTTCCTTGACCCTGCATTCTCCTTCCTATGCACGCGCATGCACACACACACACACACACACACTGGTGCACACGCTTCTGCTCCTTGACCCTGCATTCTCCTTGTCACACATGCACACACACATGCACACACACACACACACACACACACACACACACTGGTGCACATGCTGCTGTTCCTTGACCCTGCATTCTCCTTCCTACACACACACACACACACACACACACACACACACACACACACACTGGTGCACACGCTGCTGCTCCTTGACCCTGCATTCTCCTTGTCACACATGCACACACACATGCACACACACACACACACACACACACTGGTGCACATGCTGCTGTTCCTTGACCCTGCATTCTCCTTCCTACACACACACACACACACACACACACACACACACACACACACACACTGGTGCACACGCTGCTGCTCCTTGACCCTGCATTCTCCTTGTCACACACGCACACACACCCCGCCGGCATCCTCTGGGCTTGGTCACAGCACGAGTGGGTCTGCAGCTTGTGTCCTCGGTGCAGTGGCTTGTGAATGCCAGTGGAGTTGGCCATAGGCACTGTGCTCTGTTTTCCCCCTTGGCTTCGTTTTCCGTGGGTTCTTTGTCACGCCTTCTGCATGCCTGACTCCCCAGGCCTCGAGCTCCTGCCTCTTGGCTCAGCTCCACTCACGCTTTCAGATATGGCACGTACCCACTTCTTGGAGAACTCTCTGAAATTTCTGGCCATGCTTTGCCCGAAGCTGCTCTTCTCCTGGTCCTCCCGGGTCCCTGCAGCCCTCTGCCTCCCTGGCTGCTTCTCCTGCTCCGGGCTCCTGTCTCCCCTGCCTGGCTTGCTCTTGCTCTGATGGGCCCCCAACAGGGCAGTTTCTGGGAACCATCTTGCCTGCTAGTGCTCTTGTCCTGCGTTTCCCTCTGAGAGACTCTTGTCGGTGAGTCCTGTTCACCCACCACCGAGAATCCTCCGCACCTATCCACCCACGTGTCCACTCTGCTGTCCCTCCACCTGTCTGGCTGTTCTTTGATCTATTTCAGTGAATTACAGACCCTGGCCCACTTCCCCAAGACGCTTCAGCAAGCACATCGTGACTAAGACTTCAGTTGTCAATGGCGTTTTTCATCTTAATGGAAGATTCACACAGAATGAGACGCACACATATCAAGGCATGTCTGTGAGATTCGACAAACGAACACACCTGCGTAGGCCAGGCCTGTACCAGGATGGGGTCAGTGCCCTGCCCGGGGCCTCCGTACCCTCCCAGCCCACGTTGCCTGCCACGACCCCCGAGCTGGTGTTCTCAGAACCTCCGGCGGTCTTGGCTTGACTGTCTGTAGGCGAGGTGACGTCTGCTTTGTGTGGCTGCTTCTCTCCACGAGCTGCCTCCAAGCAGACCATGCGGGTTGCAGCCCGTGGTGTGGGTGAGCAAGATGGCCCAGTGTGGCAGCTCCGGGCCGGCGTATCTGCGCCCACTGCACCTGCCCAAGCACTTCTGCTTTTTGCCAGCTCTGAGGTGGACATTCCTAGGCAAGTCTTCCCACCAGCCCTGGCTTTGCCGTGCCCGCCCAGGAGTGGAAATGTGAGGTCACAGCACAGGTGCACATTGCCAGAGAGCTGTGGTGTCACGGCACAGGTGCACATTGCCAGAGAGCTGTGGGGTCACGGCACAGGTGCACATTGCCAGAGAGCTGTGGGGTCACGGCACAGGTGCACATTGCCAGAGAGCTGTGGGGTCACGGCACAGGTGCACATTGCCAGAGAGCTGTGGGGTCACGGCACAGGTGCACATTGCCAGAGAGCTGTGGGGTCACGGCACAGGTGCACATTGCCAGAGAGCTGTGGGGTCACGGCACAGGTGCACATTGCCAGAGAGATGTGGGGTCACGGCACAGGTGCACATTGCCAGAGAGATGTGGGGTCACGGCACAGGTGCACTTCCCAGAGGTTTCCAGACACTCCTAGAGCAGCAGGGGACAGGCCACTTGCTCTAGCCGGCCAGCCTCCTGCCCCTCTGTTATTCTAGCTCCCGGTGGGTGTGGAGGCCTCTTGCTGCAGCCCGACCTCCTGCCTCTGACGGTGCTGGCTCCTCCGCGTGCCTGTCAGCCACTGCCACCTGCTTTCATGACACCCGCAGGCGTCCGCGCCCTCCAGGCGGCATCCTAGAGTTGGCTCTGTTCTCGGCCTTTCCTACATGCTGGCCACTCTCAGCTACGTGGTTGGTGATGACCTCTGCTGACCTGTGGCTTGTCTGTTCATCTTTTTTTTTTAAATTTATTTTTATTGTAAACAAATGGGATACATGTTGTTTCTGTTTGTACATGGAGTAACACATACCATTTGCGTAATCATACATTCACATAGGGTAAGGATGTTTGATTCATTCCGTTATTTTTTCCTTCCCCCCACCCCTCCCACCCCTCTTTTCCCACTATACAATCCCTTCTTCCTCCATTCCTGCCGCGCTCCCATCCCCCATTATGTGTCATCATCCGCTTATCAGTGAGATCATTCGTCTTTTGGATTTTTGAGATTGGCTTATCTCACTTAGCATGATATTCTCCAATTTCATCCATTTGCCTGCAAATGCCATAATTTTATTATTATTTATGGCTGAGTAATATTCCATTGTATATATATATATATATACCACAGTTTCTTTATCCATTCATCAATTGAAGGGCATCTAGGTTGGTTCCACAGTCTGGCTATTATGAATTGAGCAGCTATGAACATTGATGTGGCTGTATCTTTGTAGAATGCTGATTTTAAGTCCTTTGGGTATAGGCCAAGGAGTGGGATAGCTGGGTCAAATGGTGGGTCCATTCCAAGTTTTCTAAGGAATCTCCACACTGCTTTCCAGAGTGGCTGCACTAATTTGCAGCCCCACCAGCAATGTATGAGTGTACCTTTTTCCCCACATCCTCTCCAACACCTATTGTTGCTTGTGTTCTTGATAATCGCCATTCTAATTGGGGTGAGATGGAATCTTAGTGTAGTTTTGATTTGCATTTCTCTTATTACTAAAGATGTTGAACATTTTTTCATATGTTTGTTGATTGCTTGTAGATCTTCTTCTGTGAAGCGTCTGTTCATATCCTTAGCCCATTTGTTGATTGGGTTATTTGTATTCTTGGTGTAGAGTTTTTTGAGTTCTTTATATATTCTGGAAATTAGTGCTCTATCTGAAGTATGAGTGGCAAAGATATTCTCCCACTCTGTAGGCTCTCTCTTCTCATTGCTGATAGTTTCCTTTGCTGAGAGAAAGCTATTTAGTTTGAATCTATCCCAGTTATTGATTCTTGCTTTTATTTCTTGTACTATGGGGGTCCTGTTAAGGAAGTCTGATCCTAAGTCAACAAGTTGAAGGTTTGGACCTACTTTTTCTTCTATAAGATGCAAGGTCTCTGGTCTGATTTCAAGGTCCTTGATCTATTGTGAGTTGATTTTTGTGCAGGGTGAGAGATAGGGGTTTAGTTTCATTCTGTTGCATATGGATTTCCAGTTTTCCCAGCACCATTTGTTGAAGAGGCTATCTTTTCTCCATTGCATATTTTTGGCACCTTTGTCTAGTATGAGAAAATTGTATTTATTTGGGTTTGTGTCCGTGTCCTCTATTCTGTACCATTGATCTACCTTTCTATTTTGGTACCATGACGTTTTTATTACTATTGCTTTGTAATATAGTTGAAGTTCTGGTATTGCAATACCCCCTGCTTCATTCTTCCTGCTAAGGATTGTTTTAGCTATTCTGGGTTTCTTATTCTTCCAGAAGAATTTCATGATTGCTTGCTCTATTTCTGTAAGGTACAACATTGGGATTTTAATTGGAATTGCATTGAATCTGTATAACACTTTTGGTAGTATGGCCATTTTGACAATATTAATTCTGCCTATCCAAGAACATGGGAGATCTTTCCATCTTCTAAGGTCTTCCTTAATTTCTTTCTTCAGTGTTTTGTAGTTTTCATTGTAGACATCTTTTACCTCTTTGTTTAGATTGATACCCAAGTATTTTATTTTTTTTGAGGCTATTGCAAATGGAGTTGTTTTCCTCATTTCCCTTTCAGCTGTTTCATCGCTTGTATATAAAAATGCTGTAGATTTATGCGTGTTGATTTTATAGCCTGCTATTTTGCTGAATTCATTGATGAGGTCTAGAAGTTTTCTGGAGGAGTTTTTTGGATCCTCTAAATATAGAATCATGTCATCCGCAAATAGTGACAGCTTAAGTTCCTCTTTTCCTATTCGTATCCCTTTAATTTCTTTGGTCTGCCTAATTGCTCTGGCTAGAGTTTCAAGGACAATGTTGAATAGAAGTGGTGAAAGAGGACATCCCTGTCTTGCTCCCGTTTTTAAAGGGAATGGTTTCAGTTTTTCTCCATTAAGAATGATGTTGGCCAGGGGCTTAGCATAAATAGCCTTTACAATGTTCAGGTATGTTCCTACTATCCCTATTTTTTCTAGTGTTTTGAGCATGAAGGGGTGTTGTATTTTGTCCAATGCTTTTTGTGCTTTTTGTTTTCTCAATTGTTTGAATTGTTTCTTTTGTTTCAATTTCATTGATTTCAGCTCTGATTTTAATTATTTCCTTCTTCTACTACTTTTGCTGTTATTCTGTTCTTCTTTTTCTAGAGCTTTGAGATGTAATGTTAGGTCCTTTAGTTGTTGACTTTTCATTCTTTTCTGGAATGCACTCCATGTAATGAATTTTCCTCTTTGTACTGCTTTCATAGTGTCCCAGAGATTTTGATATGTTGTATTGTCATTCTCATTGACCTCTAAGAATTTTTTAATCTCCTCCCTGATGTTTTTTGTTATCCATGTTTCATTCAATAGCATATTATTTAGTCTCCAGGTGTTGGAGTAATTTCTATTTTTATTTTGTCATTGATTTCTACTCTCAGTCCATTATGATCTGATAGAACACAAGGCAGTATCTCTATTTTTTTGCATTTCCTAAGGGCTGCTTTGTGGCATAACACATGGTCTACTTTCGAGAAGGTTCTATGGGCTGCTGAGAAGAAAATGTATCTGCTTGTTGATGGATGGAATATTCTATATATGTCTATTAAGTCTAGGTTATTGATTGTGTTATTGAGTTCTATGGTTTCTTTGGTTGGATTTTGTTTGGAAGATCTATCTAGTGGTGAGAGCAGTGCGTTAAAGTCGCCCAGAATAATTGTGTTGTGGTCTATGTGATTCCTGAAATTGAGAAGGATTTGTTTGATGTACAGGGATGCACCATTATTTGGGGCATAAATATTTACTATCATTATGTCTTCCTGATTTATGGTTCCCTTAAGCAGTATGAAATGTCCTTCTTTATCCCTTCTGACTAACTTTGGCTCGAAGTCCACTTTATCTGATATAAGGATGGAAACCCCCACTTTTTTACTGAGTCCATGTGCGTGGTAGGTTTTTTCCCATCCTTTCACCTTTAGTCTGTGGGTGTCTTTTTCTATGAGATGAGTCTCTTGCAGGCAGCGTATTGTTGGGTCTTTCTTTTTAATCCATTCTGCCAGTCTATGTCTTTTGATTGATGAGTTTAGGCCATTAACGTTCAGGGTTATTATTGAGAAATGATTTGTATTCCCAGTCATTTGGCTTATTTTTGGTTTTTAAGTTGGCTTGGTTTCTCCTTTGAGTGGTTTTTCTCTAAGGTAGTTCCTCCCTTTGCTGACCTCCATTGTTGTTTTTCATTTCCTCCTCATGGAATATTTTGTTGAGAACATTCTGTAGTGCAGGCTTTCTATTTGTAAATTCTTTTAACTTTTGTTTATCATGGAAGGATTTTATTTCATCTTCAAATTTGAAGGTTATTTTAGCTGGGTATAGGATTCTTGGTTGGCAACCATGTTCTTTCAGAGCTTGAAATATGTCGTTTCAGGTCCTTCTAGTTTTTAGAGTCTGGGTTGAGAAGTCGACTGCTATCCGTATTGGTCTCCCCCTATATGTAATCTGATGCTTTTCTCTCACGGCCTTCAAAATCCTATCTTTATTTTAAATGTTAGGCATTCTCATTATAATGTGCCTTGGTGTGGACCTGTTGTGATTCTGTGCACTTGGTGTTCTGTAAGCCTCTTGGGTTTGATTTTCCATTTCATTCTTCAGGTTTGGGAAATTTTCTGATATTATTTCATTGAATAGTTTGTTCATTCCTTTGGTTTGTATCTCTGTGCCTTCCTCAATCCCAATAATTCTTAAATTTGGTCTTTTCATGATGTCCCATAGTTCTTGGAGATTCTGTTCATGATTTCTTACCATCTTCTCTGTTTGGGCGACTTTATTTTCAGGATTAAATATTTTGTCTTCATTGTCTGAGGTTCTGTCTTCCAAGTGGTCTAGTCTTCTGGTGATGCTTTCCATTGAGTTTTTTATTTGGTTTATTGTCTCCTTCATTTCAAGGATTTCTGTTTGTTTGGTTTTTTGTTTTGTTTTGTTTTGTTTTTTAGAATCTCTATCTCTTTGTTGAAATGATCTTTTGCTTCCTGCAGTTGCTCTTTCATCTTATTGGTATTATCATTCATTGCCTGCATCTGCTCTCTTATCTCATCCTTTGCTTTGCGAATCATCTTAATCATGTATGATCTGAAGTTCTTTTCTGACATTTCTTCTAACATACTGTCATTGGTTTCTATTACTATAGAATCTAGATTTGTTTGGATCATTTTCTTCCCTTGTTTTTTCATGTGGTTCATGTATCTTCCCCTCTAGTGCTGCAGATCTGGGGTATGGCAGATTTCCCCCTATAGGCTTATAGTGGCCCTATACGTTTCCAAAACCCTTTCTTTAAGGGGAGATCAATATCAACAGTGCCCAATTCAGACACTATGCAATCCTAGACCAAATAGCCCCTATGAGGACAATAACAAAATTGTCGTAATAAGCAGAACGAGTTCAAATATTATCTTCAGTAAAACAAACAAATTTACAATAAGGTCTGCAGTTTCTAATGGAGGACAAAGCGGATGCAGAGGGATGTAGAATGTGGCTGTTAATGGGATAAGAAAAGATTATACAGAAGTTCTAGATAATAGAAAGGGTGAGAGTGTAATCAAGAGAAATTGGATGTTAGCATGCAAAAAAAGGAGAAAGAGACTCTGAGGGAACAGGTAAACAAAAGGAAAAGAGAGCAAGAAAAGTAAAGAAATAAAAACTTAATTTTTTTTAATAAGGAGAAAAAAGAAAATCTACTGTATAACAGTCATATAGTAATGAAACCTCCCAGAGTTCAGTAGCCTGATGCATGAGAGGTACCTGACAATGAGCTTCAAGCCTCCAGCAGGTGTCTCAGGATGGGATTTGCCCCACCTAAAGATGGGAGCTACGGCTTCCAGTATTATCCACAATGGCCGCTCTGGCTTCAAAATGTGTCGCAAATGGGGAGCTGCAGCTCAGGCTGTGGCCGTGGTCAGCCTGAGGTCCTGGAGGCAGGATGCGGTTGGTCAGGCAGGGGTCCTGGAGGTCCCGTGTGTTTGGTGTGGTTGTGGGATCCTGGAGGCTGGTTGCAATCAGTCCGTCTGGGGTCCTGGTGATAGGGCGCAGTCAGTTGGTCTGGGGGTCCTGGCGGCAGGGAGCAGTCAGTCGATGTGAGGGCCCCAGAGGCAGGGAGTGGTCGGTCGGGCTGAGGGATCCTGGAGACGGGGCTCAGTCAGTCCAGCCAGGGGTCCTATGGGGCCTGGCTGTTGTCTCACAATGGCGGCAGCCACGTGTAATCAAACCTGCAGGTACTGTAACAGTGAACTTCCAGGCAACAGCAGGCAGCTGGCGCTCCACTGGTGGTTGGCAATCAGTTTGCTGTTGTCGGACGATCGGGAGGTGAACCTGGAGCGTTGGGTGATGGATAGGTGTAAGGCAGGCAAATGGAGGATGATAGGCGCCTGACAATGAGCAATCTGCACTCAAAAAGGCGTCGATATGCTGGCAGACTGCAGGTGGTCACAGCAGACAAGTGGGGTAAACAGCAGGGGATCGATAAGCAGCAAAAACTGCCTCACCAAGAAACAGATATCCTCTGCTTGAAACCAGAGTTACGGAGCCACGAGGAACGCAGCCTCCCTGTAGTCCGCCATCTTCTGTCCGTTCATCTTTAACTCGGGTGTGTGGGAGCTCTTCACTGGCCTGAGTCTGAGCGGCCCTCTCCTCCCCGCGCAGTTCCTGCCATGAGGACGTCCTCCTTTTCCTGCCTCACAAACACGCAGCACCCGGGTTTCCCTGGGAGCTGCATGGCTCTTGGTCTCCTTCAGACCCATGCTGGTGCGGAGCTCATCCTGTGAGGTTGGGGCGCCCCATGGCGGCTCCTGCTTTCCACGTGGTGTTCCGCGACTACAGCCCTCGTTGTGCAGAACATTTCTCATTGAGTTTCTTTATTGACTGGGTCAAAATTCAGGTGATCATAAAAGACGGAATGGGTTTCCTGACTCCCACCTCGTCCTCTGCCACATTGGTCCTTATGCCGATGTCACGCTTACATGTAGGCTACCTGGGCTTCGTCCCAGGTCCTTCCCTTCTCTTCCTGTGGTGCTGGCAGTGGAAGGCAGGGCCTCCCACCTGGGAGCGCGCCCCCTGACTCCGCCTCCCTCAGGCCCGCTAAGTTCTCCTGAGCTGTTCTTTCTGGGGGTTGCCCAGAGTCCAGGTCTTTGCATGTCAGCATTCGTCCAGAACCTGCGTGTGTGTTTCTAGATCTGGAAGGACTGCTGTGGGTGGGATTGAGAGGACTCTGCAGAGAAACGTGGGGAGAATGAATTCTTTCCAAGATTCCCTTCTCCTCGCCATGAACAGGGCTTACCTTTCTGACATTAATGAAGTCAGTTCTCTGATTTCCTTCGTTCCTCTCACTTCTCCAGCGGAGCTCCTGTTCTCAGTGTGGGGAGACTGTGCGTGTCCTGCTGGCTTTAACCCTAAGTCCCCTGCGTTTGGAGCTGTTGGAAATGGATTTTCCAATGTCTGTTGAAGCCAGTTGCTCTTGCCAACGAGCTGCTCTTCCATCAGTCTCGCACCGTCCTGGAGGTTTTTGGGTCGGCCACCCTGTCTCTGGGAGGAAAGGCAGTTGCAGGCTCTCCGTGCATCTTGGTGCCAACGTCTCCTGTCCCTCTGGGTTGCGGGGCCTCCCTCACACTGGGGGTTGGGGAGCCCGGGAAACTCAAATTCATCCCATCTTCCAGGGCAGGTGCCTCCACTCCCAGGTAGCCCTGGGCTCTTTGCAGATGCACAGGACAGGATCCAAGTTGTCTCTGTTTCCTGCTTGCGGAGGACGATTGCTCATGGGTTGAATGCTGTTAAATGTTCTGTTAGCTCGTCCTGGAGAGCCCTGTGGGCTTCCCCCTCCGTTTGCTGACCACGTTGATGGAATCCAGATGCTTGGCAGAGTCCACGCATACTGTACTGAGACGTGAGTGCAGGTGCCTGTGCACAGGGGCAGAGATCGGACACAGGTCGTGTGGGCCTCGGCAGATTCCGCATGTATGCCTGTGCTCGGGTTAGACGGGCTCATGTTTTGCAGACTATATTTAAGTGTATGATCTGTGTATAGCCATTATACATTCATTTATTTGTGTGCATGTGTATATAAAATATAATGACTTATTTATATGTAAACAACATATATGAATATATAACCTATAAGTAAATATAATACATAATATATTACACGTATTATAAATTTAACCCAGCATCTTAGGTATAAATTGCTATAGTCAATTCTATGTTATAATTAAAAATAGAATGCATAAAAATAGAGTCTGTGGAGTTGAACTAGAAGAATCATTCGAAGATGAACTGTGAAATCTATTCTTACAAGATGGAATTTCATGATTCCTTGAATTGATACTCCTTCTGAAAGACAAAATGTATTTTAGCATCTGTAAATAAGGATGCAGGAGATGAGGGGCGACCCGTGCTCAGCAGCTCTGGCACGAGCGCCTCATCCCGTGCACTTCAGAAGAACAGAGGCTCCGCCGCTTGCCACCTCCGTCTGGAGACTTCTCTGCTGCTGGCAAATGACTTGGTGCTGCCAGATGCAGCTGTCATCTGCACGCCCGAGAATCTGGGTCACAATGATATGTGAACATATATGTTGTATGTAGCATATTAATTTGTTATATAAATTATTGACAAAATATTTCATAAAGAATAAATGAAAAATAAAAGAGAAAACCAGCAAAGGGAAGATGTACACAAAAAGGAATATTCAATCAAAGAATAAACTACTTCAAATTAAAAACCAGAAATAAACCAAAATGACAGATACTAAAAATACTTTCTTCAAAATAGCATTGAATGAGTGGCCTACACTCATCAATCAAAATACATAGACTGGCAGATTGGATTAAAAAGCAAGCCCAACAATATGCTATCTCCAAGAGACTCACCTCCTAGGTAGAGACATCCACAGACTGAAGGTGAAAGGTTGGGGAAAAACATATCACTCACATGGACTGTGCAAACAAGCAAGGGTTTCCTCCTCATATCAGATAAAGTGAACTTCAAATCAAAATGATTCAGAAGGGACAAAGAAGAGCATTTCATAGTACCTAAGGCAATTGCACATCAACAAGACATAGCAATCACAAATACTTATGCCCCAAATAATGGAGCATCTATGTACATCAAGCAAACCCTTCTCAATTTCAAGAATCAGATAGACCACAACACAATAATTCTGGGTGGCTTTACCACACCTCTCTCACCACTGGATAGATCCTCCAAACAAAAACTAAATAAAGAAGCTATAGAACTAAGAAATATGATTAATAATTTATACTTAACAGACATTTATAGAATATTCCATCCATCAATGATTGAATACACTTTCTTTTCAGCAGCATGAGGATCGTTTTCTAAAATAGACCATATCTTTGGCCACAAAGCAACTCTTAGCAAATACAAAAAATAGAGATACTACCTTGCATTCTATCAGATCATAATGAAATGAAATTAGAAATTGACAATGAAATAAAAGATAGAAGCTACTCCAACACCTGGAGACTAAATAGCATGCTATTGATTGACTAATGGATAGCAGAAGAAATCAGGGATGAAATTAAAAAAAATTCTTAGAGGCAAATGAGAATAGAAATACAACATATCAAAATCTCTGGGACACTAGGAAGGGCAGTTCTAAGAGGAAAGTTCATTGCATTGAGCTTATTCATTAAAAGAGTAGAAAGTCACCAAATAAATAACACAACTTTACAACTCAAAGCCCTAGAAAAAGAAGAACAAATTAACACCAAAAGCAGAAGACAGGAAATAATTAAAACCAGAACTGAAATTAATGAAATTGAAACAAAAAAAAATTCAAAAAATTGATGAAACAAAAATTGGTTCTTTGAGAAATAAAATAAAATTAACAAACCCTTAGCCAACTTAATGATGAGAGAGAAATGTCAAATTACTAAAATTCATGATGAAAAAGGAAATGTCACCATAGACATCACTGAAATACAGACAATAATCAGAAACTACTTTGAAAATCTATACTTCAATAAAATAGAAAATCATGAAGACATCGGCAAATTTCTAGAGACATATGACCTACCCAAATTGAATTAGGAGGACAGAAAATTTAAACAGATCAATTTCAAGCAATGAAATTGAAGACATCATCAAAAGCTTACCAACAAAGAAAAGCCCAGGACCAGAGAGATTCTCAGTTGAATTCTATCAGACCTTCAAAGAAGAACTAACACCAATCATCCTCAAATAATTCCATGAAATAAAAAAGAAGGGAACCCTTCCAAACTCATTCTATGAAGCTAGTATCACTCTGATACCAAAACCAGACAGACGAATCAAAAAAAGAAAATTTTAGATCAATGTCCCTGATGAACATAGATGCAAAAATACTTAATAAAATACTGTCAAATCACATAAAATACATTAAGAGAGTGCACCATGATCAAGTGGGGTTCATTCCAGGGATACAAGGCTGGTTCAACATATGAAAATCAATAAATGTAATTTATTACATTAGTAGACTTAAAGACAAGAATCATGTGAGCATCTCAATAGATACAGAAAAAAGTATTTGATAAAATTAAGCATTTATTCATGCTCAAAACACTAGAAAATCCAGGGACGGTAGGAACATACCTGAACATTGTAAAGGCTAAGCCCATGGCCAACATCATTTTTAATGGAGAAAAACTGAAAGCATTCCCTCTAAAAACTGGAACAAGGCAGGGATGCCCTCTTTCACCACTTCTATTCAACATCGTCCTTGAAACTCTAGCCAGAGCAATCCGACAGACCAAAGAGATTAAAGGGATACAAATAGGAAAAGAAGAACTCAAATCATCACTATTTGCCAACGACATGATTCTATATTTAGAAGACCAAAAATGCTCCACCAGAAAACCTCTGGAACCTCTGGGCTCTTGAGCTCAGGCCATTGAGCTGAGACTTTTCTTCTTTCTGAAGTAGGCATTTGTGCCAAAAATTTGTTTTTATTCCCATTCAGTTCAAATTGCTTTCTACATTTCCCTTTGGGTTCTTTGATCCCTGGGTTATTAGTAAGTCCCCACGTAACTGGAGATGTTCCTGCGTCTGTCTCCACCTGTGCAGTGCTGAGTTTCTGCTCAGTGTAAGCACACAGGAATGGAAACCCCTCCTCCAGGACTGTTTGCCTTTCTAAAAAAAAAATTTTTTTTTAACTTTCCAGTTAAACTTTCTGGAGCTTCTGGTGCACCTTTTGCAGAATGTGCTCTTTTTTCCTTGATTAGCAGGTGGACAGTCCTGCGGGAGCCTCCTCAGCCGCACTAGACTTGAAGGCTGCACTCTGGCCAGGCTCCGTGTGCTACTCCGGGTGTTGGGAAATCCCCCTGGTCAAGACCCAATTCATCTGATTGCTTCCAAAGCTGTCAGGAGTCTGAGCCCATCTGGAGTGCTGGATTTCTCCTGGGATCTAAAACCTCCGGGATCTCTGCTTTGCCTGGAGGTGGCAAGTCCAGGGCCGCGTGCCTGCCCAAGTCCCTCTTCCCCTGCTGTGTGGGGCATTTGGGAAGCCCTCCAGCCTCCGAAGATCTGCCCTTTGGTTCTGCACATTCTACTCATTTGATTTCCACACCCAGTTCCTTGGGAACAACTTATCGGGTGCTTCCTCTGATTTAAGAATGCAGCTGTGGTCTCTTCTCCTGTGTTCCTTGTGGGTTTTATGCCTTTTGAAAATTCCTCCATTGTCCTTGCAGGGGTTACAGAAGGGAGAGAAAAGAAGGGAGTGAAGGCATAGGTCAAATCTGCCATTTCCACCCTGGTGCCCACGCTCAGAGGGCAGGTTTTTCTCCAGGGCACATCTCATCATGTCTCCCATGGCCAGGGCCACGTGCTGCCTGGGCACCCTCCTCCCTCTGCAACCTGGCCCTCCTCAGCAGCTCTGGTGTGAAACCATACAGATCTCACTGCTGCTGGGCTGGCTCACCCGAGCCCCTGAGCCGCGTGCATTCTGTTCTCTAAGCCAGCGATGCTCCTCCTGGATCTGGCAAGGCTCTGGGTCTGTGAGGTTCCACTACAGCAACACCAAGACCTGTAAGCAGTCAGCGCCCTGCTGCTGTAGTGCCAGAGCCCCTGGGCTTCTGGGAACCGTGCCTTTGCCACATGATCCTGCCAGCTCCCATCTGCCTATCTGCCCCGTAGACCAGCATGGCACACATGGAGCAGGGGCTCTGTGAATAACTTGAGAATCTGGACAAGAGGGGCTCAGAAAACACTATGTCCTTGCCAGTGAAGACGTGGTGTGCCGAGAGTGGAGAAGTCTGCAGGTCACGGGGTTAACGACCTGCCTGTATCCCCACCCAGCTCCAGCCCAGGGCTTGGGGTGGCGCTGCTGCCTGAAGCAGGGGCACCAATGTTCCCCCCTTGTGGAGTGCATACAGCAGGAGCTCCGTAAATGCTTATGATGGAGAAGGAGGCAAGCTGCTCCTCTACTTGGCCTCCTCCATGCAACCCTGTGTCCCTTTCAAAGGAAGGAGGTGGTCAGTGTGAGTGCCAGAGAACAGGGCGTGAGGACACGGGAGGCCTCCCCAGGGAGAGCCAGTCTGTTCCTGCTCTGACAAGCTGATCGCCTTCCCAGAGAGTCACACAGACATCACTCTGAACACCTGATCAGCACCACCATGACCGCTGTCGGGGTATCCGCTTCTCTAGGGTCCACAATGACAACCTTGAGCAGCTGGGAGACCTTCCCCTGCCTTCCCAGTGTGTGACAACAAATTCAGGTGCCAGAGAGGAAGGATGGGGGTGACTGTGGTCAGCAATGGCAGCAGTGTTAGGTAGTGGGTGACAGTGGTCAGCAATGGCAGGCAGTGTTGGTAGGAGGCAACAGTGGTCAGCAGTGGCCGACCGTGTTGGTAGGAGGTGACAATTGCTAGCATTTATTAGCAGTCTCTCCTGGGTTCCTGCTCCTCTTGGGAAGAGGGGCGCACACACAGCTTGTGGCCAGTGCATAGAGCTAGGAAGGTCACTTTGCATGGAGACCAAGTTAAAGGCCTGGGATGTGACCCACAGCATCAGCTGGCCTTACTCTAAGGCCAGCTCGGAGAACAGGTGGTTGTGCTCTGGCCCTTCAGGGCTGGACTGTGAAGGTGGGAGCCCACCCACCGGGGCCTGGACGAGCTGGTCTCTGGCCTCCAGCTGCTGCACAGAGCCCTCTAGACTGCCCTGCTCCCCTGGTTAAGGCCGAGACCTGGAGCCACCTGGGCATCTGGATGGAGTGGGGCCTGAGAGGGCCAGCACATGCCCTGGCTCGGCATGCTGGTGGGCACAGTGGAGAGCAGCACCCCAACTGCTGGTCTAGCTGTGCAGCAGGTAGTTGGGGGGCGGCAGGCCCCGCCAGGCCCTGAGATTCCTTACAGCTGGGTGCTGGCCCTTGAGCTGTGAATTTGTGGACTCTGAAAGGGCAGCTCAGGAGGTGACGGTAACACAGGCCTGCTCCACTCTGGTGCTGTATGGGGAGTGGCCATCGACCTGGCGGTGGAACCGCAGGCTACTACGCAATGCCCTGAGCTGCGGGCAGCTTGGGGGCGGGGCCAGTGAAAGGGTGGGGTGGGCGGGGCCTTGCAAGGGCAGAGTGGGCGGGATCTGTTCAGCTCCATGTGCTTCAGGATCTGCTCACCTGGGCGCCTGAGCTGGATCTGTCAAGTGGGGATCATGGGCAGGATCCCCTTGGCGGGGCAGGGGGTGGCCAGGAACATCCAGAGGCAAGAACAGAGTCTGCTCTGATGGGGGTGGGCTGGGTGGGGAGGTGAAGGGTGGGAGCTTCAGGGCACGGCTGTGGCTCGTCGTGCAAGACCGAGGCCGCCCTCCAGGGGCTTAGCCCCCAAAAGGAGATCCCCGTGAGCTCCACCCGCGGGAACCCACACAAGTCCCACCATAGGATGATGACGCCCAAGCTGCCCCAGCCCCAGGGAAGGTGGGGGACAGGAAGGAGAGCACAGCCCGAGACCTGCGGGGGAGAGCAAAAAGGAGCGCACTCGGAGCCCTGTCGCTTACCGCACCCCACCCCGCAGGCAGCAGCCTCTGGATTGACGGGTGAGGCTTTGGCTCACATCTTTCAAAGAGCCTTTCAGAAAAAAAAAAAAAAAAAAATCATTATAAAAGTCACAAATATTCATTGTCAAATAAATAGATGAAACACAAAACATTTAAAAATAAAATAACCATCACCTCATCTCCTGGGGATGATTTCACTGTTCTACTTCCTTCTGGTGATGTGTGTGTCTACAAAGCTGAAGTAACAGCAGCCCTCAGCAAGTGTGAAATGTCCACTGAACTAAGCCTTGGCCAGCAGCAAGCAGGAGTGGTCACCTCTCAGCAGCCGTAGGTCTCCATGATGCCGGGTCTCCCAGGACAGGGCCTATGTGAGCAAGGAGAAGGAAGCCCACACCCTCTCCAGAATCCACTAGGCTTTCCAGCTAAGGTTGGCGCCTGTCGCCAGCCATTGGATGTCTCTGTCTGGGTGTCTGGGGTCCCACCCGTGACCAGAACAAGATTTCTGAAGGACCAAGGAGCAGAGACTGTTGAAAGTCGCATCTGGGCACACGGGCACCACGGAAGGTGGGCAGCATTGAGTGTGGAGCAGTTTCCAGATTGACCCCGGAAGTGGGGGCCTGGGGAGCAAGCAACCGGGCCGGCTCCTAAGGGAGTGACCGGGCCAGGCCAGCTCAGCCAGGCTTGGGTTCTAGAGGCCTGTGAAGTCCCAGGAACACCAGGCCTGGGGCACCAGGCAGCCTGGAGGTGGAATGGATATTCAGGAGTTTGAGCACGAAGATGGTCACAGAAGACAGGGGACTGGGCAAGACCCACCCGTCGCCCCCTCAGGAAGTTGGTGAGTGAGAAGAGAAGAGGGAGAAAAACAGGAGAAAGAGATGGAGAGACCCATGGGACAGGACCGGACAGTGTCTAGAGGAAGAAAGGCCACAGCTGGCCAGAGAAGGCTCCTGTGACCTTCAATGTTCTGTGAAACTGGAGGGATCACACAAGTCAGGGTGAAACTGCCTCTTGGTTGTATTCATCTTCATATGAAATTATAGACCCTACCAGCCTAGAAGAAGTAGAGATAAGAAGGCACCCACATCTCACCCGCATGCACAGGCTTCTGGTTCGCCAGCCAGATCCTCGGTGGTAAGAAACCACACCACAGCTGTTCCACACCACCGGAGCCTCAGCTCTGGGCCCAGGAGAGGCTGCTGGATGGAGTGACCCCTGGAGACTGTGGCTAAGAGCGGCCCTGGAAACATCCCCTGCCCTGAGCGCTGCAAGCACCAGTCTCCACCCAACCCAAGGCAGAAACAGACCCCAGCCCGGACCTGGAGTTCGGGGGATCCAGACTTATGCCACAGGGAAGACTAAGCCAGGAAGTGACCTTCAGTCAGCCCCAGCGCAGTCGGGTTGTCTGGAAACAACAGCAAAGCCAGAGGCCAGAGGCCTGCTCCCACACCTGACCGCCCCAGCTCCCCACAGGCTGTGGGATTTCACCAAAAAAAAGGAAGTTTAGCACACTAAGAATTTCATATGTGAAACAAGCTGAAAATGAACATCAAGTAAGGGTTTAAATGAATAAATTTTAAAGTGGAAGAGACCGTGGTTCTGAGGACCTTGTTGTATGTGAACAAGGCAGAAAGACTGTGCAGCTGTCCGACACGAAACACAGACACGAAGAGCCCACAGGAAGATAGATGTCAGGCTGCGTTGGGGGCCGGCTAAGTTCACATTCTGAGTCTGACCCCGGTCTTCGGCGTGTGACTGCTGGAGGAGAGGCTCTTTAAAGAGGTGATCAAATTAAAGCATGGTTGTGGAGGGATATGGAGGGTGTGGAGGGATATGGAGGGTGTGGAGGGTGTGGAGGGATATGGAGGGTGTGGAGGGATATGGAGGGATATGGAGGGTGTGGAGGGACATGGAGGGATATGGAGGGTGTGGAGGGTGTGGAGGGATATGGAGGGATATGGAGGGTGTGGAGGGATATAGAGGGATATGGAGGGTGTGGAGGGTGTGGAGGGATATGGTGGGTGTGGAGGGATATGGAGGGATATGGAGGATGTGGAGGGACATGGAGGGATATGGAGGGTGTGGAGGGTGTGGAGGGATATAGAGGGATATGGAGGGTGTGGAGGGTGTGGAGGGATATGGTGGGTGTGGAGGGACATGGAGGGATATGGTGGGTGTGGAGGGATATGGTGGGTGTGGAGGGATATGGTGGGTGTGGAGGGATATGGAGGGTGTGGAGGGATATGGAGGGTGTGGAGGGTGTGGAGGGTGTGGAGGGATATGGAGGGTGTGGAGGGTGTGGAGGGTGTGGAGGGATATGGAGGGTGTGGAGGGATATGGAGGGTGGTGGAGGGTGTGGAGGGATATGGAGGGTGTGGAGGGATATGGAGGGTGTGGAGGGTGTGGAGGGATATGGAGGGTGTGGAGGGTGTGGAGGGATATAGAGGGTGTGGAGGGTGTGGAGGGATATGGAGGGTGTGGAGGGTGTGGAGGGTGTGGAGGGATATGGTGGGTGTGGAGGGATATGGAGGGATATGGAGGGTGTGGAGGGTGTGGAGGGTGTGGAGGGTGTGGAGGGATATGGAGGGATATGGAGGGTGTGGAGGGTGTGGAGGGTGTGGAGGGTGTGGAGGGATATGGAGGGTGTGGAGGGTGTGGAGGGATATGGAGGGTGTGGAGGGATATGGAGGGTGTGGAGGGTGTGGAGGGTGTGGAGGGATATGGAGGGTGTGGAGGGTGTGGAGGGTGTGGAGGGTGTGGAGGGATATGGTGGGTGTGGAGGGATATGGAGGGATATGGAGGATGTGGAGGGACATGGAGGGATATGGAGGGTGTGGAGGGTGTGGAGGGATATAGAGGGATATGGAGGGTGTGGAGGGTGTGGAGGGATATGGTGGGTGTGGAGGGACATGGAGGGATATGGTGGGTGTGGAGGGATATGGTGGGTGTGGAGGGATATGGTGGGTGTGGAGGGATATGGAGGGTGTGGAGGGATATGGAGGGTGTGGAGGGTGTGGAGGGTGTGGAGGGATATGGAGGGTGTGGAGGGTGTGGAGGGTGTGGAGGGATATGGAGGGTGTGGAGGGATATGGAGGGTGTGGAGGGTGTGGAGGGATATGGAGGGTGTGGAGGGATATGGAGGGTGTGGAGGGTGTGGAGGGTGTGGAGGGATATGGTGGGTGTGGAGGGATATGGAGGGATATGGAGGGTGTGGAGGGTGTGGAGGGTGTGGAGGGTGTGGAGGGATATGGAGGGATATGGAGGGTGTGGAGGGTGTGGAGGGTGTGGAGGGTGTGGAGGGATATGGAGGGTGTGGAGGGTGTGGAGGGATATGGAGGGTGTGGAGGGATATGGAGGGTGTGGAGGGATATGGAGGGTGTGGAGGGTGTGGAGGGATATGGAGGGTGTGGAGGGTGTGGAGGGTGTGGAGGGTGTGGAGGGATATGGAGGGTGTGGAGGGATATGGAGGGTGTGGAGGGATATGGAGGGTGTGGAGGGTGTGGAGGGATATGGAGGGTGTGGAGGGATATGGAGGGTGTGGAGGGTGTGGAGGGTGTGGAGGGATATGGAGGGTGTGGAGGGATATGGAGGGTGTGGAGGGTGTGGAGGGATATGGAGGGTGTGGAGGGATATGGAGGGTGTGGAGGGTGTGGAGGGATATGGAGGAATATGGAGGGTGTGGAGGGATATGGAGGAATATGGAGGGTGTGGAGGGATATGGAGGGATGGAGGTTGTGGAGGGTGTGGAGGGATATGGAGGCCGTGGAGTGATATGGAGGGTGTGGAGGGATATGGAGGGTGTGGAGGGTGTGGAGTGATATGGAGGGTGTTGAGGGTGTGGAGGGATATGGAGGGTGTGGAGGGATATGGAGGGTGTGGAGGGTGTGGAGGGATATGGAGGGATATGGAGGGTGTGGAGGGTGTGGAGGGATATGGAGGGTGTGGAGGGATATGGAGGGTGTGGAGGGATATGGAGGGTGTGGAGGGTGTGGAGGGATATGGGAGGGTGTGGAGGGATATGGAGGGTGTGGAGGGTGTGGAGGGATATGGAGGGATATGGAGGGTGTGGAGGGTGTGGAGGGTGTGGAGGGTGTGGAGGGATATGGAGGGTGTGGAGGGTGTGGAGGGTGTGGAGGGTGTGGAGGGATATGGAGGGTGTGGAGGGATATGGAGGGTGTGGAGGGATATGGAGGGTGTGGAGGGTGTGGAGGGATATGGAGGGTGTGGAGGGATATGGTGGGTGTGGAGGGTGTGGAGGGTGTGGAGGGATATGGAGGGTGTGGAGGGATATGGAGGGTGTGGAGGGTGTGGAGGGATATGGAGGGTGTGGAGGGATATGGAGGGTGTGGAGGGTGTGGAGGGATATGGAGGAATATGGAGGGTGTGGAGGGATATGGAGGAATATGGAGGGTGTGGAGGGATATGGAGGGATGGAGGTGTGGAGGGTGTGGAGGGATATGGAGGCCGTGGAGGGGTGTGGAGGGATACGGAGGGTGTGGAGGGTGTGGAGGGATATGGAGGCCGTGGAGGGTGTGGAGGGATACGGAGGGTGTGGAGGGTGTGGAGGGATATGGAGGCCGTGGAGTGATATGGAGGGTGTTGAGGGATATGGAGGGTGTGGAGGGATATGGAGGGTGTGGAGGGTGTGGAGGGATATGGAGGGATATGGAGGGTGTGGAGGGTGTGGAGGGATATGGAGGGTGTGGAGGGATATGGAGGGTGTGGAGGGATATGGAGGGTGTGGAGGGTGTGGAGGGATATGGAGGGTGTGGAGGGATATGGAGGGTGTGGAGGGTGTGGAGGGATATGGAGGAATATGGAGGGTGTGGAGGGATATGGAGGAATATGGAGGGTGTGGAGGGATATGGAGGGATGGAGGTTGTGGAGGGTGTGGAGGGATATGGAGGCCGTGGAGTGATATGGAGGGTGTTGAGGGATATGGAGGGTGTGGAGGGTGTGGAGTGATATGGAGGGTGTTGAGGGTGTGGAGGGATATGGAGGGTGTGGAGGGTGTGGAGGGATATGGAGGGATATGGAGGGTGTGGAGGGATATGGAGGGTGTGGAGGGTGTTGAGGGATATGGAGGGATATGGAGGGATATGGAGGGTGTGGAGGGATATGGAGGGATATGGAGGGTATGGAGGTATATGGAGGATGTGGAGGGATATGGAGGATATGGAGGGTGTGGAGGGATATGGAGGGATATGGAGGGTGTGGAGGGATATGGAGGGTGTGGAGGGTGTTGAGGGATATGGAGGGATATGGAAGGATATGGAGGGTGTGGTGGTTGTGGAGTGATATGGAGGGTGTGGAGGTTGTGGAGGGATATGGGGTGTGTGGAGGGATATGGAGGGATATGGAGGGTGTGGAGGGATATGGAGGGTATGGAGGGTGTGGAGGTTGTGGAGGGATATGGGGGGTGTGGAGGGTTATGGAGGGATATGGAGGGTGTGGAGGGATATGGAGGGATATGGATGGTGTGGAGGTTGTGGAGGGATATGGAGGGATATGGAGGGTGTGGAGGGATATGGAGGGTGTGGAGGGTGTGGAGGGTGTGGAGGGATATGTAGGGGTGGAGGGATATGGAGGGATATGGAGGGTGTGGAGGGATATGGAGGGATATGGAGGGATATGGAGGGTGTGGAGGGATATGGAGGGATATGGAGGGTGTGGAGGATGTGGAGGCTGTGGAGGCTGTGGGGAGATGCAGGCCTCTGGAGGACCTTAACATGTGTCTATGGTGCTGAATGGAGGGCTCTGCAGGGCTGTGTGGGTTTGAGTGGGCGCTATGTGGAGGCTGTGAGGGCTGGAAGGACCAGTGGCAGTGGACTTGAGGTGCGGGATTGTTAGGGTTGTGCATCCTGGCGGCGGGCATTATGGAAGCTACGGCCTCCCTTGCTGGGCTGGGGGAGGGCAGTGGACAGCCCTGGGAGCAGGGGCCCCTCCACTCTGCGTTCTGTGAATGAGCATGGGCTTCTTGGACACAGGGGTGGGGGTGGATTCCAGGGAAAGCCCTGCGTTTTCCATGGAAACTGCCTCCCTGGGCCTATTGGGAAGGTGGGCGGGGCGGGGCAGTGCCCTTGGGGTCAAGGCCTGGGGAAGCAGGCAGTGGAGCTTCTGCAGGGGAAGGAGCCAGCTCCACTCCAGCCCTCTGGGCTGCTGCAACACTAGAGGACTTCCCGTTAAAGACGGAGCGCTACTCCTCGCTGGAAGAGCGACGAGGGGCAGAGACCCCTGCTCCCCCAAACCGCACTTCACAATGTACTCGACTGTGTGTTCGGGGGAAGGACCTCAAATCAGAAATTAAAAGCAGTCATTTGCCAACTGCACAATTATTTAACTCAATGAGTCATTACAGGAAAAGAAGAGGCTTGGCCAAAAGAATGAGGGATTCCAATTCTCAGAATATGCCTGGGGCAGGGGCTGTTACTATTTTAAACCTTAAAAGAATCAGCTGAAAATTCAGGATTAATAAACCCAAAGATGCAGGGCATAGAAAGAAATCCAGTAATTTCTGTGGGCTGCAATAGGCTGGTAGAGCACATAATAAAAACAAAAATAACTTTCACATTCGCACCAAAAATCCCAGGATGAGTAGGAGCAAAGCAGATCCCAAAGCATCAGGGCTGTGGGTAATCGGCCTGCGAGGGTTTGACCTTCACGTGAGCACGTGGAAATGACGCAATGCTGACCTAAATAATCTAGACGCTTAACATATTAGCAAAGATGAATTTGAATTTAGACGGAAATATCTGGGAATCAAATTAAGTCTCCTACTTGAAAAAAAACAAGTAGCATACTTTATCACGCAGAGTGAACCAGCTCAGTTTTAAGTCAGCACCACTGGTATACGATCAGTGAGACCAAGTGCTCAGCCACCGGTGCTTCCAGCAGACAAAACCGGTGGAACATGAAGGAAGCAGCATCTCCGGGCCACAGAACCGCTAAGTGAAAGGTTGTGAACTAAAGAATAAACGGAGAAATACAGCCAGTCAACCCGCCAAGAAATTCAAACAGATATGTCGAACAAAATAGGAATTCAGCCCCTCAAAAACAACATGCCCAGTTTTGTAAAAGGTAGGCCTTTTTCTTTTGAAAACATTGAAGGTTGTTAAACAGGTGGGGGCAGCTGGAATGGACAGTCCTGCAGGAGCCGGGGAGCAGCGCAGTGAGGGTACCGACGGCCCCACTCATGGCGAGCAGACCTGAGGACCGGGTGAGGCCAGGACGCATCCCCACGCCCACCCTGGTGGAGTCCACAGAGAGAACCTAATGATGCTCATGCTGTGACTCCGGATGGGAAAGTAGTGCACGGCACTCAGGAGACTGTACCGGGTAAAGCGAGAACGGCCAGTCCTGTCTGTGGCCCAGCCGTTGGCTCCCAGCTGGGCGCACAGAGGGACAACACCCAGGTGCCATCACCTCTGAGGCAGATGGGGGCCTCTCGCCTCGACACTTCTCTGCCATGCCTACGAACTGATTTTGCACTAGGAAAAACTGCATGATAGAAGCCAAGCACAGCATCCCTCCTGCCGGCAGCCTCCCTTTCACATCCGGGCTGCGAGTGTCCACTGTGACCCCGCTTCCCCGCACCCTTCACGCTGGACCTGGTGCTGGCAGCGTGCAGATCCTGTGCCTCTCGGACGCCCTCCCTGTCCCCGCACCCCAGGGCTCCCCGAAGGGCCCCGCGGGCAGGTGTGACCCGCAGTGGGCCTCAAGCTGCACACCTGGTCTGAGGATGCTTTCTTTGTAACCACGAAGAGGAGACTGGAAGGCGCAGGGACAGGCTGCAAGGTGGGGCCGTTTGTGGACCTGCAAGCAGGTGAGGAGACACCAGAGGGGACAGGATTCAGAACCGGCCAGCCCGCCACACTCAAGCCCACAGCCACCCGGGGAACGCACGCCAGCTGGTGGAGGTAGGAAGGTGGCCCGTCTGTGCAGGGACAGAGCTGTCCGGCCCCTGGAGTCCAGTGCACACCTCCTGACCGCACCTAGCCTGCTGCTCCTTTCTCTCTTTTTCCGTGACTGTGAGATTCTGTGTTCAGTGGAGCATGGGTGTGGTTGTGATCGGGCACAACTGGGCCGCCACGGCCCGCCTGGCCTCTTCTCTCTGGACCGGGCAGACCTCCCCGGTGGCTGTGCTCCTCCTCCTGTCTGCCGTGACTCCACCCCTTAGCGCCCCCAGCCCTCCCAGCCCCTCCCCAGCCCAGCCTCTGGTGACCCGGTACCACTCTACGCCCCAAGGTCGCTGGTCAGCTCTCTGAACTTCCTGTTTGCTTCCCAGGGACAGGTGGTCTGGCCCACAGGTCCCGCAGGAAGCCAGGACCTGACACTGGCTTCTGGAGAATCACGAAGCCATGTGTCCACACTAAGCGGTGTCCACTGCCTGTGCTAAGTGGACCTGCTTGCCCTGCACACGTCCCAACCTTGCTGGAGCCATCTGCTGTGCCGGGAGGACATGGCCTGTCGCCTGGGGAGCATCTGACCCTCGCAGGCTCTGCGGCCGACACCACTCCCTCCGCTGGGCTGGACTTGGCCTCCGTGTGTGGAGGGCCATTTGAGTCACAGCTGACACGCGGCTACACTGCTGGCCTGAGCTGAGCGCCTGGGAGGAGGCTCAGAGGTGGGTTCTGTCCTGGGCTCACACCGCGGTGGGGGCCCAGGCCCAGCTCCCCGAGGTGCCGGCTCCTCTGGCACGCCTGTGCTTCTGGCTCACAGCCAGGTTCTTGAAGTCCTTTCTGTGGTGTGGGCTCATGGCAGCCCCGGGTCCCAGGAGGCTGCGGGCTGGCCGGGCAGAGGCTCAGCGCCCACAGGGCCACAAATGATGCCTCCCGACACCAGGGGGCGCTGACGCTCAAGAAAGGCGCCGGGGACCCTGTGAGAAAAGGAGCCTGGCTCAGGAATCCCACGTGGAGCCCATGTCCACTTGCGGCCGCCCCTCCGACCGCGTCCTCAGAGTGCGCTTGCCGTGGAGACTGCACACCAACTCCTCAGGGACTGACGGAGACCCCCCACCAGAGCCAGAGCCAAAGTGCAGCCCAGGCCTCCCTTCCTGGCTTGGGGAGGGACCAAGCCCACCACTGGCCCTGCGGGAGGGCGGAGGTGGAGACCCTCCCTCATGGGAGGGTCCCGCAGGCTGGGCCGAGCGCCCCCATGTGTGGAAGGCCAGTCCCTCCCCCACAGTGGACACAGGGACCCTTAACAGTGAGGGTCTGTAGGCAGCGTGCGCTGGAAGGAGGGCAGCCCTCTGCTCAGCGGCTGCAGGAGGGAGCACTGTGGAGCAGAGGAGTCCTCAGACGAGAGGAGCCACCCAGGCACGGCACGCCTCGGGCCCCGGAGCCAGCGCCACCTGCACACGCGCCCTCCCAGGGTGTCACAGCTGCCTGGTGCCTGCCCTGCAGTGACTGTGTCCACAGGACCTGGGCGGGCCCTGACCAGCCCCCCAGCTGTGCCCTGGTCTCCTGGGCTTGCTGGGAACAGAGTGCCAGCAGGTGCTGCCTCCTACAGGGGCCATGCTCACTACAGCAAGATCCGATCCGCAGATGCTCTCGCCTGGTCCTTGGCTCAGCAGGACACAGGACACACTGCCCTTGCTGCAGTTTACACAGGAGGAAGCCGGGTCCCAGAGAAGTGTGACGGCCTGCCTGAGGTCACAGGGTCCAGCAGTGGCTGAGCTGGGCTGAGCCCAGGAACCTCAGTGCAACACCAGGGGGCCCCCTCGGCCTCTGCGTTGGCGCAGTAGCCTGGGTGGGGGGCTTGCTTGGCCTCTGGAGACGCCCAGCAAGCCGGCGGCCCCAGGCCCAGCAGCTCCCTAGACCACACTGATGATCTGGAAGCTGAGCTCTGGAGGCTGCGGCGTGGGAGCTGAGGAGAGAACGGAAGGTCAGGTGCTCTCACCACGAGCCACTGGGAACAAGCGAGGGGATCACTGTGGGGTCACTGCAGGGACACGGGCCTCTCTGGGCAGGGGTCCTGGCTAAGCTCAGTGGGCCTCTGCACAGAGAAGCGCAGCGTGAGTCTGGCGTGTCCCGCGGAGCCTAGGGCCTGGTTGCCAAGCCTCCAGCTGGAGAAGCGGCAGTGCTAAGCAGAGGCTGGTCCCACGGTAGGGACCCGTGCCGCCCTGGGAGCTCCAGGGCTGGCCCCAGCCCTTGTGCCAGGACGCCCCTGCAGCGCGCAGGGTCTTGGTGGACTGCGTGCCCACCTGCGGGCGAGCTGAGCGAGGTGAGGACCAAGGAGGAGGAGCTTCACCTCATGCGGCTGCTCCTGCCTGGTGCTGAGGCTGCACGCTGCCCCACAGCACCCCAGCCCTCCTGAGCGCCACGAAGAGCCCACGCCCCAGGCTCTTGACACGCCCAGCGTGGGGCCAGCTCTGGGATGATGGGAGTGGGGCAGGCAGCCCACCCCGGGCCTGGAGTCCCCGCCTGTCCCCCCACTGGCCCGGTGTGGAGGGGTGCTCATCCGTGACTCCCTCACAAGGTCATGGTCCCAGCCGTGGCCTGCCTCCGAGCACAGCTAAAAACAGCCCCTGCTGCTCGCCAGCCTGGCCACCAGCCCTGGAGTCTGCCCAGATCCTAACTTCAGCAGGGGTGAGGACGTGGCCTGCCCCAGGTGCCCACGGGCTGGCCCCAGCTCCTCCCTGTGCCTCTCCCACTGTACCCAGGGAGCTTCCTGTCCACAGCTGGCCAACACCTGGCCCTCCTTGCACAGCTTACGTGTACGACATCCAACATGGCCCCACGGAGGAAGCATGTCACACGGCCCTGTTGGCAGTACTGGGTACACCCTGCGGTGCTGGGAGATGCCAGCTCATGATTCTGCCCAGTAGGGGCCCTGCCTTTCGAGGACCTCCCTGCAGCCCTGCGGACCCCGCTGTCTCTTTCTGCCCGGGCCAGCGGGAGCTTGCCTGCACAGTACAGACCTCCTGCCACCCCCTCGCACCCCAGCCTTGAGCCTCAGGGACCCTGTGGGTGGCACCTACCCAAGCCCCATGGTCCCCAGGAAGGTACCTGGGATCTGCTTGCCTCGGGTCTGCCCTCCATCCTGGCCCTCACTGGGCTCCTCCTGTCTGCACCTCTGCCCCTGCAGGGGACCCACCCCTCTCACCTGGTCTGTCTCTGCTGCCTCCCCCAGAAAGTCACCCCACAACCCTACACGCGTGCGCGCGCGCACACTCACACACACACACACACACACACACACACACACACACACACACACACGACAGCTATTCCCCTTTCTGCCTCCCTAGGGGAACCTTCCCCCAGGTTGTCTGCCCCATTCTGGTCTCAGTCCCATGTCCCAGCAGGGCCTGACCAGGGCCTGAAGCTGCTGGCTGAGAGTGGGGCCTGGGGGTGGTGCTGGGCTAGGGCAGGCAGCTCGGCAGCTCGGGCAGATCTGGCTGTCCCCAGGCCTGAAGGGCTGCTGACAGGAGGCAGCTGGTTCTCATGACAGACGGCTGGGGGCGGTGGCACCTGTCATCGTTCCTACCCTTCATGCCAAGCTGAATTGACATGCCTGCTGTCTGGGAGGACTGGCCACCCCCCCACTGGGCTGCAGAATCTGCAGGGCACTGACCCACAGCTGGGGCAAGGGTGGGCCAGAGAGGGCAGCTCCATTTTCCTACAGCCATCCTACCTGGAAACTGGCGAACCCGGCACCAGGTTAGGGTGGGTTCTGAAAACACACGGCACCCGAGAACAGGAGTCTGCGATGCATCCTCCACCCCTGCACACGCAGGGCCTTGCCAGCGGCCTCCCCACCCCTCGGTGTCTGCCACTGTGCATGGAGGCCGTTGATAGGAGCCTCAGCAGGAAGGGAGGCACCGGGACTCCCACTAGCTGCCTGCCCCTCTCTGAGACTCTCCTTCCTTCCAGGCTTCTCCCTGCTGGCATTTGCCCAGATGGTTCCAAGTGCAGGCATCCATCTCCCTGCTGCCCAGAGGTGTCCACGGGACCAGGGCCTAGGTTGTTGCTGGAACAGGTCATGGAGGTCTGGCTCACTGGAAGCTCCACAGAGCCCCAGCCTCGACACCGAGGGCCTCTCCTGTTCCTTCGCAGACACCCCTGCTCTCTGGCCATCCAGAGGACAAAGCCCAGGAAGCTCCCACTGACAGCCTGGCCATGCCAGCCCTGGCTGCAATTCAGGGGCCGGCCAGAGCCCGTCTCCCCATGCCCCTCTGCAAGATCCTTTCCATCAGGAAAGAGAATACTTCCTTACCTTTCCTTCTGATGCCTTTTTCTCAGGAGAACTTTTTTTTAGAAGACACCTCACCAAGGTCTGACACTCATGCTGTTTTTTAAGCTGCTTGGAAGTTTCTTGTGCCAGTACGATCACCACATGGGTTTCTTGTTCCCCTTAGTCTCCGTCCTACTCTTTATGGCTGCTTTTCCGGCCGAGCAGTCCCACGGTTCCATGGCCAGCCTCGCCGGCTGGACTTCAGCAGGCCCCTCGGGCCTGGCTCCCTCTCCAGGCTGCACACCCTCCCTCCAACCCCGGGGCGCTTACCTTTTCTTGGGTTTTTCTGGAGAGTATCAGAGGCTCACACACACCTCGCTCCAGCCGGGTTGGTAGGGCTGCCCAGCTCACTGAGCCCGCAGCCCCGACACCCCCTGACCGCCACAGAGTCCTGCGCACTGATGGAGTGTGGGCCAGCAGCCTCCCGGGACGGGCTCAGGAGCACTCTGCTTTTGTGCCGCTGAGAATGATGCCAAGAGCAGTCTCTAGCGAAGGTCCTCGCATGCCTCCCAGGCAGCCTCCATGGAGGCTGGGGGGTGGGGTGGCAGTGAGGGTCGGAGGCCTGGTGCACCTGCAGTGGGCAGCTGGTCCTCACCACTGCCTCCCCCCTGTTTCCCAGGGTCTCGCAGCCCGTCAGCCATCAAGTCTGTGGGGTTTGGTTGACCTGAGACGTGAGACGTGGAACCTCGGTGTCACTTAATCTGCACCTTTTCCCTTGAGCAGGATCGGGGCCCTCTCCCGTGTGGGGCATGTGCCCTGCACGCACGAGCTCAGGCCTCTCGCCTGCCTTCCCACAAACGCTGGGCCTTCCCTTCCCTTCCAGGAACTGCCTGTGTGCCTGTGGCATTAACTCATGATTGTTCTATTCGCCTCAAACGCGTCATTGCGTGACCTTGGCGGTGGTGTTTGCCACACGGAGGTCTCGACTCCACACTGGCAAATCCACTTGCCTTTGCAAGGGCCTCTTGGCATTGCGGTTAAGGAAGGAAAGGGGCCAGTTTTACCTTTGCCTGCATGGCAGCCCATTGGCTGAAAGTTCGTCTTCTCCCCTCCGACTTGGACGCCTCCTCGGCCACAGGGCCCTGCCTGGGAGTTCATCCCGGGTCTCCTGCTCTGCTGCCCTGGCCACGCCCTGCTCTGGGCTTCCAGAGCTCTTGGAAGCCCCCTCCAGCAGAGCCCGAGGGAGGCATTCGGCTCCTGTGCCCACCTGGGAGAGACCTCTGAGGGCAGGGCCGGGTCTGGTTGCCTCTGTCCTGCCTAGAGAGGGTGCTCAATGCTGGCACAGGTGAAGCGGTGACAAGGAAGGCCAGAGCGTGTGGCACAGGTGGCACCTCAGGTCAAGGCTTGGAGGGGCTCTGGTAATGCTCAGAGGGTGGCAGCGTGACGTGTGGAACCGAGGGTCAAAGGGCAGCACTCCCTAGAGCCAGGCTCGCTGGAGGCTGGGGCCCTGCCTCCTCCTCACAGTGACCTGGCGTCGCGTGTGGTCTGCTGAGCCAGGTTCTGGTGCTGCCTGCCCAGTGCTGACCCGCAGCAGCTAGCAGCAGGAGACTGGCGGCAGCTCTTGGCCCTGTGGGTGCCGAGGCCACACGTGCCAGGACACAGCAGGCTGGAGCCCCCTTCCTGGTGGCTCAGTGGCCGCTGACCTCCCTGCCTGCCTGGGGCCCCCTCTGCTTCAATCCACATGCTCTCGCATCTGTTATGTCGAGATCTTTAATAGGTGAAGTGAGGTAGGATTCGCACGCTGTGTGTTCCACCCACCTGGAGAGTAAGAGCCAAGGTCTCCGTGCTTTCCAGACGGTGCTGCATCGCCCTGCTCTAATTTCAGAATACTCTTGCCACCCGCAAGAAGCCGGGTCCTGTCGACCTCCCCGCTCAGGTGGCTCCCTCCCCCCGCCACCCCCAGGCAGCCGGGATCTGGCCTGTGTCCATGTCCCAAGCCCTTCATCGTCCAGTGGCTCGGCCCTTCGGTGTAGGATGGGTCCTGCTCTGTGGATGCCCATGCTTCCGCGTGGCACCTTTGGAGAGCTCCTGTGTGTCCCTGGCGGGTCCCTGGTGGTCCCACGGCAGCTCTGCATCCACTCGAGAAGCCGCCGGTTTCCCGGGGCAGCATACCACTTGAGTGCCCATCAGCTGCAGCAAGAGGGTCCCAGCATCTCTGAGCTCGTCTCTGTCCCACTGCCGCCACCCTCCCGGACCTGAAGTGGCATCCTGTGACACCAGATGGTTGGTACTTCCGGGACGTGGCGCCTCTTCCCCGTGCTCAGTAGACATTTGCGAATCTTCTTGGAGAAGCGTCCATTCGGGTCCTGGCCCATTTTAAGTTGGGCTGTTTGTCCTCTCATTGTTGGGCTATGAGAATTCTTGAGGTGTTCTGGATAAAATTCTCTTATCAGATGTGGTCTGATCATGTTTTCTCCTGCTTTGTGGGTTTTTTTCCCTTTCTTAATGTTTTTTTTTAGCAACACAGAAGTTGTTAATTTTAGCAAAGTCCAATTTATCTATTTTTCTCATTTTTCATTTGTGCTTTTAGTGTCTTTATCTAAGAAATCATTGTTTCCATTTGCTTGTAACCCAAGGTCACAAATACCTACTCCTATATTTCCTCCCAAGTGGTCCCCTCCAAAACTGTCTGATTTCATTATTCATCAAATCATCTTCCTGTTCTCTACTGCCTCTGGGACTCTCTAGACCCTCTGCCTATCTCTGCACCCACGCGAGGGTCTGTATGAGAACACGAGACCCTCAGTGTGTGCCAACGGCAGGGCACCCGACGGACAGACACCACGCGATGGAGGTCAGACCAGAGCCACAGGCACCCACCTGGTCTCCAACCTCCAGCGCTGGGAGCAGAAAGGGCCTGGTGCTGGAGAAGCCAGTGGGCCACACTCCCAGGGCCCTGCCGCCCAGGGCCACCCTCCCACAGCCTCCCTCAGCAAGCCCAGGATCTCTGATTAGGCTTCTGTAACATGAAGATAGAGCTCATAAATATACAAGTACAGATTTTACATACAGCCACATTTACTGATTGAGAGTTCTACTGCAAAAATTTTAAAGATACTTTTTGTTATCTCAGATAAACTGTTAAGAAATAACTTTGTGTCCTTCTTTCTTAACAAAATGGTCTTCAGGTCCTGCTTTTCTACTTGCTGTGCCATGTGCTCGGTGTCCACAGGGCCACGCTGCCATCCTGGAGTGACTCCCTGGCCGGCTCCTCCCTGGACTTGCTGTGCATGGGCTCCCGTGATCTGACTACGCCACACGACTAGACAAACCCGACAGCCCCGCCCTCTCCATGCCATGGTTTCGGGGCCCAGGAACTTGGAATTTGGGCTAGAGGACCACTGAGGTTCCCTCTTGAGCCAGGAGCCAGTGTTACACACGGTAGGGGCATCAAGCCCCATCTGACCCCCAACACCTTGCTCTGTCCTTCCAAGGTGTCCTGGGACCTTTCCTTTACTGCTGTTTTCATGGGAAAATCACCTCCTCTGTGCCTCTCCTGGGGCTCCGCACCGCAGCCACCCCCAGGGAAACGCAGGTGGCCTGCAGCTGTTGGTCGAGCTAGACGTTCCTGGGCAGGGATACGGGGGCTGTGTGGGAGGGACCGCGGATCTGCAGGTGGTCACCGCCACGGGCACTCGCAGATGGGGCAGTATTGGGAGACCACTGCACAGCGGCCGCAGGTGGCTCCAGTGGTGTGTGCGGCTCCCAGTCTCCAGGGCTGCTCCCTCTGTCAGGCTGTGGCCTCCAGCACAGCCAGGCAGGCTGGGTGGGCCACACCACAGGCCCTCAGGGGAGGAGGAGGTCAGCCTGGAGGGAGCGGGAGCTGGGTTCAGACCAGGACTACGTCTGGGCCTCTGCACAGCCCACAGCACTCATATGCCCATAGGTGTGCGTGCACACACATGCACACACATACCTGCATACATGGGTACTCATGCATGTACGTGTTACCTACACGTGAGCGCATATGTGCACACATCAGCCAAGGAGGGAAGACTCACATTTTCTATGCTGCCTCAGTCCCTGCAGCCTATTCTGCTGCCCCATCTGCCCATTTGGCTGCACCCAGGCGAAGGGAGAGGGGCTTCCAAGAAGAGACCTGCTCGCGCACACTGGTGCCCCTCGGTCTACCACTCCTCTGTCGTGGGTCATCTTCCCACAGGCCTCACCCTTCAGCAACCGACCCTGTAAGCTGATCCCCCAGGGCCCCATCCCAAACTCGGTCCACTCTTCTCTTCCTGACCTGCACACTGCGGGGCCGTCCATGTCGGACACCCCCTTCTCCCGTGGCTCATGCAGCCCACCAGCAACCCCTTGGCTCTGCCTCAGGGTGCACCCGGAATCCCACCGCCCTGTAACCTCCCAAGTGACCCACGGAGTCAGCCACTTGACCTGGAGTCTGTTCTCTGAGTGGCAGCCAGCAGGACCCTGTGGGACAGGCCTTCAGTCCTGCCACGCCTCAGGGTAGACGCTCCTCCCTCACAGTAGCCCTTGAGGCCTGCTCTGCAGGCTGGCTTCCACCCCATACCTGGCCCTCTCCTCTCCTGCCTCCCTGGGTTCCAGCCACAGTGTCCCCTTGGCACCCACTATTCCTGTTCCCCGTGTGCTCTTCCCAGGGACGGTCTTATGACTTCTTCCTTGGTCTCCTTCAAGATCATCCACAGGACCTTGCTGACCACATGCCTCCCGATGTGCGACAGCTCAGGGGGCCAGGATCCGGGGCAGGGAGACTGGGGACACTCAGGATCCTGTCTTACCACAGGTGGGGCTACCCACCAATGCTGTGCTCAGGGAGGCACGGGGCCTGGTATGAGTAAGGACCCCAGCAGTGCTAGTGTGGACATGAGGGAGGTGGAGGTGGCCACCGCCTTCAGCCACACACCACAACCCCGGAGCCGCAGACAAGGACTGTCCCATGCCGCTTGCCAGAGTCCCACCCCGGATGGACTGCACTGTGCTGCAAAGGCCGCATGGAGCACACGGCTCCTCCTGTGGAGACAGCCAGTGAAGCACGGCTCCCTGAGAGTGGAGATGGGGACAGCACCAAGGGCCAACTCCACAGAAGAGGAGGAGGCGGGGCCTGGAGCCGCTGAAGTGGATGGTGGCGGGCCTGGTGGGCAGCCGGTCTGCCGCAGCTGGGGGTGGAGGCAGAAGGCTCCCCTCGGCCCTCCCCAGGGCCCCCCTCCCTGCCACAGCCCCACTGTGGCTTCCAGGGGCTCCGGCTCAGGCTGATCAGGGGTTCAGCTCATTAGTTTGTATTCTGGTGTAAAAGCTTCTAGAAGCTTCAACCCAGAGGTGTTTGCCGGCTCTGGAGCTTGGAGAGGGGGCGTACCTGGGCGGTCTGCCTGGAGAGGCTACAGAAGGCAGGGGCCTTGGAGGCTAGGCTAAGGAGCAGTGGGAGAAGGTGGGAGCTGCTCTGAGCCCTGGACACCTGGGCCTAGCTCCTGGTGCAGCCCTCCGGTGTGGCTTTGTCCATCTGTGCAGACTCAGCCCTGGGCGCCTGCTCACTTGGAGAAGCCACGCGGCGAACAGCGTCCAGCAGGCGCATCTGCAGCGCGGAGGTGGGCCTGCGGCAGCCCTTCCTCAAGGCTGCAGCACTGGCCACAGCCCACTCTCCCAGAACCTCTGCCTGACCCTTCGGAAAAATGGAGACGCTGGTGTCCAGCTCACTGCCCTCAGCATGCTTCCTTGGGCCTTAGAAGGTGGTCACTCCCCCTGGGGGAGACTGGGCTCAGTGCCCACAGGATGGGCCGGTCGCCCCATGACCACAGATGCTCTCTGTAGTGGGGAGACACCTCAGGAGCGCTGCAGGGAGGGCTGCTGGTGCCAAGCTTGGGCTCCTCCGGCTGCAGCTCGGAAATGAGCCAGCCCTGCTCAGCTTCTGCAGCAGAGAAGGAAAGCAGGCCCTGCCCCCACCTCCCACCACCCACCACCCCAGTCCTGCCCTGGGGGTGGGCCTGTCTAGCCCCCCAGGGACCAGGAGCTACCATTCGGGGACACCTGCCCAGGTCCCTGGCTCCGGGATGAGCCGGCTGTGTGATGAATGCTCCTCACAGGTGTGATGCCCACCAGCCCCTGACTACTCCACAGACAGAGGCAAGCCTCGCTTCCTGCCCACCCAAGGCTGGGGTGCTCTGGAGGGCTCGTGGTGCACTCGGCCTGCTGCGCCACGCTGGCTGGTGTTTCCCGCGGCTCCCTGGCGCACATTCTGTTCCAGGCCCTCCCGGACACACACACAGGTTGCTCACCCCGCGCTTTCCAGCGCCCAACAGGTGAAGGGAGAGGACCGTGGCCCCTGGGCCCAGCGGCGCACACCCGCCTGGCCGGCTTCCAGGCCGCAGCCTGGCTGAGCTGCCCCTCCTGCTCGCTCCCTGACCTGCGGGCAGGCCGGCCATTTCTTAACGCTGAATAAAGGCATTTACTGTCTCGCGTTTGGTGTGTGAGCTGAGGCCCGGCCAAGGAGGCGGGGCCGCGGTGAGAAGCGCTCTTGTTTCCCGGCCTCCAGCTGCCCTCCTCGGCCTCCCTGCCGCTGGCGCACCGGGCCACGGGTTTCCCGGGTCCTTTCGCACCGGCCCCCGGAGGCTCGGGACAGCTTGCAGCGGCAGCGGGTCGCCCTCTGACCTGCCAGGTCGGAGGACCCTGCTGGGGCCAGGCAAGGGAGCCGCTTCCCCTGGGAGGGCTGGAGGGGCCAAGCCAGCCCCAGCCTGGGAACCCGCGCCCCGCGGCGACAGTCACACTGCCGTGCCCCGCCCCCGGCAGGCCGGCCAATCGGGAGGCGCCCCTCCCCAAGCCCCTCGCTGGCTGCAAGTATGGGGCCCCTTGGAGAGTCTGCCTAGTGCGGACCTGACCAGGTGCTGGGGCCCTGGAAACCGCCTGCCTCTGCCGCGAAGGAAGCCTGGGAGGAACAGGCCTCCGCGGGTGCGGCCCCAGGGTGAGGCTGGGGAAGAGCCTTGGCTCCAGAGGCCACTTGGGTGTCGGTGGTCAGGGACCTGGACAGGAGGCCGCCATTCCTGGCCACCACGCTGTGCCCCATTCCTGCCTTGCCTGCGCAGGATGAGTACGGTGCTGGGGCTGGCCACAGGGATCCTAGGCCCAGAGCAAGGCCCAGCAGGCACCTCGCTGCACCACCGCCTGGCCCTGCTTCCTGAAGAGTGTGGTGGGCACAAGCTGCCCCCTCCACCGCCCCAACGCCCCCCGCAAGAGGCCGGGAGAGTTCATGCCGTGAGGCCAAGGGGCTGGCAGAGAAGCTGGGGCAGGAGGCCTGGCTGCTTGGCCCTGAAGGCCAGCAGGACTGTGGCTGGCCCACACTCAGCCCCGGGGGACCGTGCCTGCAGGAGGTCTGTGGTGGAATGACCAAGCCCTCGGCCTTGGAGGGTCAGCTGGCCCAAGCTGTGACTCAGAGGGGGCTGCTCTTGGGAGTGACCTGAGGGGCAGCGGGTAGGTGGGCCCTTTGCTTCCTGTGTCTGGTGACTCCACTCTGGGCGCCCACTGACCTCATAAAGCAGACTCAAAGGCCGCCCACCCCATCTCTCCCAGAGGAAGACCACGGCCTCGTGTGGGTGTTCCCCGATCTGCAAGTCCAAGGTGGGGGTGGTGGCCTGGGAAGGCTCCGCACGCTTGCTGACCTGACTCATCGGCCCTGGGGAGCCGGCCCCAGCCTGCAGGACTGGCCACTCTAAGAGCAGCCCAGTACTGTGTGGGAAGGGACAGTGACCTAGCTGCAGGAAGACGGAGTGTTTGGCTCATCCAGGGCTTGGTGAACCGGGAGCACTGTGTGGTCCCATGTGTCAGTCACCATGAACTGAGGCCAGCAGGCGGGCAAGGACCCGGCCCAGTCAGCGCCACCCCCAGGGGCAGAGTGTCTTCCGCGGTGTCCGCCCAGAGCCTCCCTTCACTGCCTGTCTGACCAGAACCCTGGTCTGAAGCCTGAGCTGCTGGCCAGATGACCTGTAGGCAGCAGGCTGAGCTCAGTCCTCCACCCCTCCCTCCCCCAGGGCCGTGGGCCAGCGGGGGTCCTGAGGGTGACCCGGAGTTCACGTAACCTGGCCATGACCGTGTGCCCATCAGCACAGGCCACTGGAACCCAGCCTGGCCACCACGGCACATTCCAGATCCATCCAAGTTAGTGCCATCCACTCCATTAATCACGGTTATTTTAATTAAGAAGATAAGCAACAGCTCATCAAAGATTTAATTGTAATTAGCAGCTAACAACACTTGGACAAGTCAGATGACCTGAGTGGGTGCTGGCTCTCACCTCCCCGTCAGACACCTGAGACCAGAACCCGGGCTGCAGACGTGAGGGGGAGGCACCCGGAAGGCAGTGGAGTCCAGTCCCCCCAGCACTGTGAGGCCAGCCCTGAATGTCCCCAGCTGGCAGAATCCGTCCTGCTGTGGTCACTAGGCCTGAGCTCAGGCCCATGCTTGGTGGACGTGCAGATGTGGCCCTAGGGGTGTCCATAGTCTCTGGAGAGGCCCTGCCTCTGCTGTCAGGCCCACGTCCACCCAGGGTACGCTCTTCAGGCCAACTCCTGGTCCATGCTGGGGCACATAGAAATAAGATGTGATCCTGACCGTGGTGGGTGGGAGGAACACACCGGAGGGACTGGGGCCCTCTCAGGCTGGGTCTGGAGCTGGTAGCTGGGCACAAGGGCGCCTGGGCAGAGGGAAGGATTCCTGGAAGGATCTGGGCCTGATTCTGGACGTGGACACCACCCACAGGCCCCAGGGGGACACTGGCCTAGAACCTACAGAAACAGGCATGAGGGGCAGCTGTGTCTGGGCACCAGTGGTTTGGGCTGTGCCAATTGCCTGGGCTCCACCTACCCTGGTCCTATTGCAGTGTCACCTTCAGAGTCCCCTGTCCCCTTTGGGGACTCTGGTCCTGTCCCCGCATAACACAGGGAGGCTTTGCTTGGAAGGAGGCTGCCGTGGCCTGCCTGATCTGGGCTGGACATGGAGTGGACAGAAGGGTACCACAGACCAGAGGTGCTGTGGTCAGGGCTCACCAGCCTCCAAGACAGCCTGAGTTAAAGCCCAGGAGCTCTGAGGACCCAGGGAGCAAGAGGCCCTGTCCCTGCTCTCCTGCTCTTGCCTCTTGACCGAGCCCACCTGGCCCTGCTGAGGAGGGATCACAGGCTCGGGAGGAGGGTCCTGGCCTCTTCCAGCTCGGGACTCCGGCTTCCCTGTCTTCCGGCAGCGTCCTCCAGCCTGTGCCTGTCTTCACAGGGCTTCTCCCTGTGTCTCCTTGTCTTGGATCTCCACTGCTTTCTCTTGTGGCCTGGTCATTAGATTATGGTCCACCTTCAGTCCAGGATGATCATATCTTGATTTCCTGAATTACATCTGCAAACACTTTACACACAAATCACATCTGTGATCACATTCACAAGTTTTGGGGTTTGGATGTGGACATATCATTTTGGTAAACCATGTGGCTGGTGGCAAGTCACTGACCCTCTCTGACCCTCTGCTTACACACCTTTGAGTAGGAGCCTCCCTCTGAGGGAAGCCAAGGGCCACATGGGTCACATACTCCATGTGACTGTCCATAGCAGGGACCACCTACATGTAGATACCAGGGTTCTCAGGGCCTGGGAGGCAGAATTAAGGCCAAGAATTAGGATCAGAGGATAGGAACAGACATGTTAATCCCCAGCCCTCAGGACTAGCCCCCATCAGGAGTCACCTGGGGCAGAATTGAGCTCACCTATCCCTGGCTAGGATGCAGGCCTCCACCTCACCTGCAGGAGGCAGGGAATCACTTTCCAGGCCTCCATCCAGAGTGCCCTCAATGTATTGCACACCCATTCAAGCTGAAAGAAATTGCAAACCAAATTATCCAAAGATTTAATAGAAATTGATTTTAATTTAAAGTCCTTCGAGTGCCTTCTCTGCAGGTGAAAGGGGAGGCCCTCGCCGCCTTCCTGGCCGCCCCAAGTGCCTCTGATCTGATTCGCGACCTTGCGCATCTCCTCCTGAGGAGGCAGTTCTTCTTATTGTCTCCTGGTGATTATTGAGTTCGACCTCTAAACTGCACAGGAAGTCTAAATCCTCTTTTATTCCAGCCTTGTGTCTTCGCACACACGAATAAATATTCCTTTGCCCTGGTAGGTAAACTCAACACAGAGCCGTCACAGCTGGTCCTGAAACGGAAGCGTGTGTACAGTTCCCTGTCTTGGAAGGGTGACTCTCGAATGTCCCCAGCTCAGACCTTCTGTTGGGGATTGTGCTATCCCTGAGTTTGGAGGTGGGCATGATTTTGAATTCACTGGCTAAGAGAGTCTTGGGCCAGGATGAGTCAGGACATCTTGGGAAGGTCAGGTGTGACAGTGAGGGGTTTTAGCATCAGAGATGTGTTTGGGGACTACCCAGAGATGAGTGTACACTGCATAGCTGAGAGCTCAGGTCAAGAGGACACCACCCCCAGGGCCACTTCTCTGACCCTTAGACCTAAATACCATCCACCAGCCAGGGGAGTCCAAGCATACCTTGCTGCTGAGACTCAGGGCCCTTAAGAGGCAGATGCATGTCTCGGTGCCCCATGTCCCTACCCAGTGCCAGATGCAGGCAGTTGACAAGCAGCCAGTGAGGCTGGAGCCCCAGGCCCCTTGCCCACACCGCTGGCCCTGGCCTCAGGAGGAGCATCAGCTCCACAGAGACCAAAGCCATCACTGCCACCTGCCTGCCCCAGCTCCCGGGGAAGCCATGGCCACCAGATTCTCCAGCCAAGCTGTGGAACCCAGCTGCAGGCTCCTCTGGGGCCCAGCCCTGGGCAGTGGTCAGAAATCCTGTCCATCCCCCCGCCCACCCCCAGTCACTGAGAATCAAGGGCCTCCCCTCTTCTCCCCAGAATCCCTCTGCCCCACCTGGTCCTGCCCAGGGCCCTCATTCCTGCATCCACACCCCGCCCTGTCCTGGGTCCTCCGCCCTCGGCCTCTGGGCTGCCCCAGGGGTCTCCTCAGAACTGCCTGCCAGCGCTGCATGGTGCCCGCTGTCTCCACCCTGCCCCCTCTGCACACGCTGCAGGAGGCCCTGTGGCCAGCAAGCTCCTCTGCGCCCTCGTCCTCGGGGCTCGCGGCTCCTGCCCGTCAGAAACCCTTTCTCCTGTGTTCCTACACTGGGATCTGGGATTCGGAGGGCTGGCTATTAGAGGTGATCATGAAGCATGTATTCCACTGGATCCAAGAGCCTGACCTGGCGTCTTGCACCTGGAGCCCAGAAGCACAAGTATCAGACCTGAAGGACCGGCAGCACCCACCTGCCCAGCTCATGTCACGTGACCCCAGGCAACGAGCGGCAAAGATGGCTGCTTCTTGGAGCTCCCGTGGGCTGGACAGGGAGCCACATGCCCAGAGGCACACGGGGGCTTGGCTGAGCTGGGCTCTGGTCACTCTCTCATCCCTACAGTGTCCAGATGAGCTAAACAGGAGCAGTTTTCATTGCTGAATTTCAAACAAGATAAAAAGAAAAGTGTTTTCAAGGACTCTGTGACACTTCAGATGGTGACTCTGCAGCTGGCCTGACAGCCTCCGTCCCTCCCCCAGGTGCCTGCGCATACCTGGAATTGTACAAATTCCTTCTGATCCACATTTCTGGGCAAGTTCCCTCCTGAGATCTGGAGACCTGAAAGCTGGAGAGGTGGACAAGCCCTCTGAAGCCTCAGGGGTTGGCGAGGCAGGTCCTGGCAGCCCCAGCATTTTTCTCTGAGGGAAGAAAGAGGCCAGTAAATGGAGACCCTATGCCTCTGACTAGGGCTTCTACTTTTAGAAATGCTTCTTCTCCAGGGGACACTCACTGGCCACCCAGAGAGGCCATAGGTAGCAGAAAGCATGGTTCTGCCCACCCTCTATTCACCCCCTTCCTTAGGTATCAACTCCCTGTCTCCTCCAAAACGACCCCTCCTCGGCCAGCCAACCCAAGCTAATCTGAGTGCTGCGGGAGACTTACAAGTTTATAGGAACCAAGAGTGGTTCTATGCCTGGAGCGTCCCATGACCATCTATGTCTACCCAGAGTGGACACTGACCTGAGAATAAAACTGCACAGGAAAGCAGAGGAGAGGTAGAGAGATCTGCCTGACCTTTGAGATTGTACATTCTGACCTCCTGGATCCAGCTATGCCTGAAATTCATCTGCCCCTTACATTTTCCAATTCTACGGAGCAATCAACTGTCCTCTTTCAAGTTTTGAGAATGCCGTCTGCCACTTGTGCAGGAAAAGCTTCCTATCACTAAGTGCAACCTGGGGCTGGTGTGGCTGGCGGCCAGTGACTGGAGGAAGCCATTGTCTGGGGGAAGAGCTGTTTGGCAAGGCAGGGGGTTCTCACCAGACCCTGCAGCATCTCCAGTTGAAGTCAGAGTCAGAGCCCACAAAAGGTAGAAAAACCAGGCGGCAGACCCACCCGCAACAGCACCCTCCCCAGGGGCCCCCGCTGCAGTCCAGCCTGCCGCCAGCCAGGTCTGGATGCAGGAGCCTGCCGTCGGGCCGGTCTGCTCCAGGTCCACTCATCAGGGGCTTCTCTGGGCCACCGGGGGCCTGCGTCTGAGGAGCAGTGTGGTCGTGCTGGGCAAGTGGATTGACCAGGGCCCCAGGGCCCTCCTGCCAGCCCCTCAGCCAGCCACCTCCCACTCCTGCCAGGGGAACAGCCTGGTCAGTGGCCTCGGGCAAGGCCTTCCCTACCCTGCCACACAGCTCTCCAGCTCACCCTGCACACTCCCGGGCCACCTCAAGGTCCGTTGGCCACGCAGCCCTCGGGCTTGAGAAGCCCAGACACAGGTGCAGCATCCAAAGCGGCTGTCCTGGGGCTGGCCGGGGAGGCGCGGCCCCACGGCGGCAGCCTTGCACAGCCAGGGCCCACACTGGGCTATTTTAAGAGCAAACGCAGGGTGAACTCATCGCGTCCCTCCTCTCTCACCTCCCCTGGAATCTATTTTAAAAGATCAGAATTTCCTGTACATTCACCTCCGAGAAGTGCAACAGGAGAAGTGGGGCACACGTCCTGGCCGCCACAGGGAAAGCCGCACCGGGACCCCAGCCAGCCAGGCTCCCGCAGACCCCAGTCCAGCCCCACCCACGCCGGGTGGAAGCGAAGGCCACACTGCAACCTCCTGGGGACCCGGGGACGCTCACTTGGCTCCACACTGGCCTTCCAGGGCTTGAGTGGGGACCTCAGGATCGGGGTGGGGCCCAGCATGTGAGCAGCTTCCCGAAGCCCACCTGGGCTGAGCACAGCCCCGCTCCAGGTGACTTGCCCCTGGTTGGTGCCCAGCCCAGCCCAGCCTGCCGCCCCCCAGGGCGCACTTGCGCCGTCTCTGTGCCTGATACCCTAAGGGCTGCTGGTGGCTGCAGGGGCCCTCTCAGCCTTCACAGAAGCCTGCAAAGCCAGCCGGGTGGGGCAAGGCCAGACCAAGGCCGCTGCAGCCAGAGAGAGGGTAACGGCAGAGCCCTGTGCCCTGGAGGGAGCCAGTGGTCTCCTCAGCCTTCCAGGTGACTCTCATCAGGTCCTCCCATCAGATCCAGCGGGTCCCCGTGATTGCACCCTGGCCAGGGCGGGCAGCCTCCCCCAGCCAAGGGCACCTGCTCGGGACCCGGTCGCTGGACACTGGGCAGTGTGCAGTGTCCCCAGGTTGGAGGCTGCTACTCCAGCTCCACGCAGGACATGGCTCGGCTGCCCTCTTGGCTGGGACTGACCCCGCCTCCTCAGCCTGAAGGAGGAGCAGGAGCCGATCCTGCCTCACTGACCTGCTCCTCCCGGCAGCCGGAGCGAGGCTCAGCCTGGGCCGCCATCTGGAGGCAGGAGCCCGTTGGCAGCTCCATCCTGCTGGGCAGAGGGGCTTTAGGGTCTGCAGACTGGGAGACGTCCGGGTTCCACAGGCCCCAGCCCTTCACCTGGCACAGTCCCCTGGCTGACCCCTCAGACGCCTGACTGGTGCCTCTGGCTCCTGCTGTGAGCACTGCCCTGCCTTGGCCTGGGACAGAGTGGACGTCACCTGGGACAGAGTGGATGTCACCTGGGAACAGAGTGGACATCACCTGGGACAGAGTGGACGTCACCTGGGAACAGAGTGGACATCACCTGGGAACAGAGTGGATGTCACCTTGGACAGAGTGGATGTCACCTGGGAACAGAGTGGACGTCACTAGAAACAGAGTGGACATCACCTGGGACAGAGTGGACGTCACCTGGGAACAGAGTGGACATCACCCACTGTGAGCACAGCCCTGCCTTGGCCCTGGGGACAGAGAGGACTGTCACTGGTGTCCCCCTGCCTCACTCTGTGGGTTCCTGAGTATCGGGGAGGCTCCCAACCCACCCTGCCTGCAATGGGCCAGCCCTCCCTCTGCGCTCCCTCCCTGGGCCACCTCCCCAGGAAGCCTTGCAGGGTTGAGGTGGGAAGTGAAGCGTCCCGACATCATGAGTGGAGAGCGCGGGCCCCGTGCAGCAGTGTCAGAGGCGGGATCTCAGGCTGACGGGAACACCAGGCTCCGCCCTCCACAGTCCACAGTGAGTGGGTTGCTGGGAGTCAGAGGGACCTGCGGGAAGGGGGCCTGGGGAAGGGAGGAAGCTGGTCATTGGGCCTGGGAGGTCTGGTTCCAGCAAGCCTGCTCCCTGCTCCCCAGCCCGTATGAGGGCCGCGGTTTCACTTCAACCCTGCTCCCTGCCAGGAGGTCCAGCCTCACCTCAGATGCAGGTCAGTGCAGCCAGACTACCAGGACTGAGAGTCCACCTGAGCCCCAACAAACCTCTCTGCTGGCTTTCTCAGTGTTTTGTCACAGTGCTGGAAGGCCGGCAAGCACACAGGCACCCATTGGGCTCCAGCGTCCCTTCTCAACTCTGCCACTGGACTGGCAGTGTGGTTAGAGCCCTTGGCCTCCACCTGCCCCTGAGCCTCTCTCCCGGGCCTCCAGGTAGGCTCATGTATGAGCCTGGGTCTCTGGAGATCCATCCTCCTGGGCCGTCACCTCTGCCTTCAAGGCAGCCCTGTGCCCAGGAAGGACGTGCCTGTGGCCCCTCTGCCCCTTCTGCAGTGTTGGGTGAGTGGACACTGCGTTGGGGTGTCCAGAGGAGGACGCCTCACTAAAGGCACGATACTCCAGGAGCGGGCGGGCCTAGCACAGTGGCTGGCAAGTCCGGGGCTGGCTCCAGAGCACCTGAGACGCACAGTGAGCTCTCTGCTCCACGTGCTGCAGCCCCCCCACCCGCCTGGTCTAGAACCCTGGGTGCCCCTTGGCCTGGTGGGTGACTCAGGGAGTACTTCAAGAGGATACTGGGGGTCCAGAGCAGGGCTTGCCCGCAGCCTCAGTGTCCAGCCCTGGCTGTGGCCACACCCGAGACTGCAGGAAGGACGGACATGCAGGGCCAATGAGTCTGCCCGCCTCCTCTGGGGGGGAAGCCTGGCTAAGCTGAAGAGGAGGGGGGCCCGGCCAGGCTCTTGACCAAACACCGGCACGTCCTCCCAAGGCCACAGGCCGGCGGCAGATTGGCCTGGTCCCACACCAGGCCCCTTCTGGGAAACGGAGACACGGTCTATTTTTGCCCTCTGACAACACAGAGGCGGCCGCTGCGACTTATCTCTGAGACAGAGGCGGCTTTGTATGGGCTCCTGGGCCCCCAGCCCTCTGGTGAGGGAGTGGGTGGGGGAGGGGCTCCCTGGCGGACAGGGCCCCGCTCTGAGCTGCTCCCCTGAGCCAGCACCTCCCAGGACGCCCCGGCCAGCGGGTTCCAGGGTGCTTCCGTAAGCCCAGGCAGGGGTCCTTCAGCCGGGCTTCTCCCAAGCCTGCTGCCGCCCGGGCCTTGGGCCACATGATCACCAGGGCCACCCAGCAGCTCCCTCTGGGGAAGTCCCACGGGTCGGAGGCCTGAGAGGAAGAGCCCTGGCCTGGGAGGGTCAGCACAGAAACGAAAGCCTGCAGGACTGCCCCCTACATGGTCAGTTGTACTGGGGACCCCGTTCTTGCATCTCCACACACCATGCCTGCTGGACACCTCGAGGAGCCCCAAGTCCACGTCACCCTCCTGGGAGTGCGTGCAGCCTGCCAGGCCAGGGGGGCTGCAGCCCAGGATAAGCCTGCTGAGGGCCAGAGAGCTGATCTCAGGCTTCAGCCGCCACTTGCCTGCCCTGAGTGTGGTCAGGCTGGTCCTCGGCCACACCCACACAGTGCTGCCTGGAGGTGTTCCCAAGAGGGCAGCCAGCCAGGGTGCCAGGCCTCTCTGCTCCTCAGAGCACAGCCGGCCTGGGGCCATCTGCAGACCCTCCTCCACCAGGTGTGACTGCTGGTGTGCTCATGGGCACGTCTCACCAGGAACCCACTCAAGACTTCCTCTTACAGCGGGCGAGGGGGTGCACACATGTGATCCAGAGACCCGGAGGCTGAGGCAGGAGGATGGCAGGTTGGAGCCCAGCCTCAGCAACTTAGCAAGGCCTTGTCTCAACGCAAAAAATAAAATGGGCTAGCGATGTAGTTCAGTGGTTAAGCACCCCTGGAGTCAATCCCAGCTCCAAAATAAAAACTCCAAAAGACGAATGAGAAGACTGGGTCACACAGAGGAGGCAGTTGGTCTGGGTGCCCTCCGCACCACCCCACCACGACATGAGAGGCGGGCAAGGACCCCCGGGAACTTCCCGGGGACGCAGCCCTCAGGGGGTCACCAAAGCCGCCGTGGGAGGAGAGCCACGCCTCAGCAAGCCCAGACCTGGGAGCAAGCCCACAGCGTGGCCGCCCGGCTCTGGAGTCTGCTCACTGTGCCACGATTGGCACGAGGTCCCTGTGAGACCGACCTGATTCGGAAGGTGTCAGGGATGTTCAGGTGGCCTTGTTCTGCACGTCTGGAAGCTGGCCTTGCACAGGGTGGGCGCACGCTGGAGTGAGGAGCCCCGTACTGCTGACCCCAGGACAGACGCCAGTCAAGGTGACCCTGTCCAGGCTCCAGAAAGTTCTCTGCGGCAGCTTCAGTCAGTGCCCACCCCAGCCCTCCAACCTCCTCGCGTGGATCAGTCTGCTCCTCCTGAACTCTAAACAGGATCGCTGGGCAGGGCAGCGCCTGGCTTCCTCCCGGACCCAACGCTGGCTCGAGGCTTCCAGGGGGCCACCCTCCCCTACCAACAGCTCTCTGCGCTGCAGGCCCATCACTGCCTGGCCAGCGGCCCTTGGAGGATGTCCCAGCCGCCTCCTGGTGTGGGCCTGTCCTCGGCAAGCTGTCTGGATGCTCTTTGAGAGGACGTGTGCTTCGCGCCTCTCTCTTGGGTGGTGTCCTGAGGCAGAGCTGTTGGGCTCAGGGCAGGCGAGGGCCTGACCCTTCAGGGAGTGGAGGAATGAGTCCAGAGGGCTTGCAGGACTGCCGTCCTCCACCTGGGGAGGCGCCGCGTCTCTGTTAACTTCAGCCTTCGGCAGAGGTGGAGCACGGTTCCCGGCTGCTTTCAGTCACCTGTCCCGGACAGGCGACACCTGGGGGTTTCTTCTTCTTTTCTTTCTTTTTTTCTTTCTTTGGTACTGCGGGTTGAACCCAGGGGTGCTTAACCCCTGAGCCACATCCCCAGCCCTTCTTATTTTTTATTCTGAGACAGGGTCTCACTAACTTGCTCAGGGCCTCACTCAGTTGCTGCCGCTGGCCTTGAACTTGTGATCCTCCTGCCTCAGCCTCCTGCTGGGATCATAGATGTGACCACCGCACCCAGCAGCTGGTCATCTTAATAAAGTCAAATTCATCCACTCCTGTTTTTCTGTGTCGGCACAGGGACACGGTCCCCAGCATTTTATTTTGCTGGCAGATGCGTGCAGGCAGCCGCTCAGGGCAGCACAGGCTCAGGCACAAGGGTGAGGCAGGCTGCAGTCCCCCACTGTCCACCCATGCTCCCAGCCTCACTGCCTGGGCGTCCCCTCCTGCCAGGGGCCTGGGCCCACCGTGTTGGCTCACAACACGCGAGGCACCCAGAGCCACTACTGGTGGGCATCGCAGTGAGGGTGTGTGGACTCTCCCCAGGGACAGCGCCCCGCGCGGCTCCACACTGATCCTTGTGGGTCCAGGCCACGCCCAGCGCCCTAGACCACAGGCCTCCTCCACCCGCTCACTCTTCTAGGCCGAGGGGCTCTCTGGGATCCTGCACTATCAGAATTAAGTCAACCTCCATGAAATGACTCCAGAGTTTCTCTGAGGTTCCCAGGAACCATCTGGAGATATCAGCACTCTAACAACCCTGACCAGGAATCTGTGAGCGGGTGGCCCTCCCACATCCCACCTTGCTCAGTCCCCATCAGCAACATTTCCTAGATTTTAGCACAAGTATCTTCACAACCTAAATTCATTCCTAAGTATTTTATATTTTATATTTATATTGACTCCATTGCAATAAATTCTCAATTTTATTTGTCCAAACTTGGCTGGTCGTATATAGAGACACATGGTCCACTCACGCTGACCTTGTGTCCAGTGGCCTCCGAGACGGGATTCTCACATCTAGAATGGTTTCGTAGATGATCTTCAGGGTCCCGCCTCCTCCAGCAGCTGAGGCTTCTGTGTCCGAGTGCCCTGTGGTGCTGGCTGGGCTCTGCAGGCCAGTGGGCAACCCAGAGGCAGGGACAGCTGTCAGCTGCCCATCTTGTTTCTTCCTTTCTGTGTCAATGTGAAGAGTTCGACTACCTGGTTTTTGAATGTTGAACTTACCTTGCATTCCTGGGATAAACCTCATCAGATCCTGATATGTTGCTCTTCTTATGTAGTCCTAGTTCAGTTTTTTTAAAGATTTGTTTTATTTTCTCAAAGCTAACCTAATCTATTTTATTTTATTTTGCAGTCTGGGGATTGAACCCAAGGGTGCTCTACCTCCGAGCCACATCACCAGCCTTTTTATTTCATCTTGAGACAGAGTCTCACTGAGTTGCTGAGGCTGGCCTCTAACGTGCGATCCTCCTGCCGCAGCCTGCGAGTCGCTGGGGTCACAGGTGTGTGTCAGTGCGCTCAGCTCAAATTCTTAAACCTTTCTGAGGCCTTTTACATCTGTGTTCACCAAGGATGTTGGTCTGTCTGTCTTCGTCAGGTCTAGGGTTAGGAGCGTCCTGGCCTCAAAAGAAGTCTAAATGTTTTTTTCTTCCTCCTTTGTTTTCTGAGAACTCATTTAAGGCGATGTCATTTTTTTCTTTACTGTTTTATACAGTAAAGACCTGGGCCTGGAGTGTGCTGAGTCCCTGCTCCGTGCCCTGGGCTCTGTCTCTCCGACCTCGGAGCCTCCTGCCAGCCTCCTGCCAGGCTCCTCCCCCTCGGTTTCAGCAGCCTGGCGCGGGGTGCCCAGGGCTGCTCCCCCTTGTATCACCTGCTTGGGGTTCGTCTGTCCTGAGTCTCTGAGTCCACGTTTTTATGCCTTAGAGGCGTCTCCCCTCTGGTCTTTGTCCGCCACAGATCTGTCCAGCGACCACAGACCGGAGCCATTGTATCTGTACGACTTTTCTCTTCTCCAAAGTCGGTCATTTTCAAGATCCGCCTTCCAGCGGTGACATCTGTGCCTCTGGGCAGCCGCAGGAAGGCGCCCCCTGAGAGCCGCTGCGCTGCGAGCTAACACTCTGGCTTTTCAAGGTCGCGTCCTCCGCTGAGAGCGCTCCCGAGCCCCCGTGGCGCTCAGCTGCCCCGAGTTCCCTGAACAGTGTCCAGTGCGTCCCGTCTGCCCACCCAGCCCGTGGCCAGCGGCCTCGGACCTCCCCGCACTCCTCGTTCGGCGGGCTCCACCTCACCCTCTGCACGCTGCTGCTTTGTCCTGGTGAGCAGCCAGCTTTCTGGATGACCCCGTCCAGCAGTGGCCCTGCAGAGAGCTGTCACTTCCAGTCCCCTCCACGCAGAGGACCTTCGTCCTGTGTCCTGTTCCTGGCTGTGGCCCTACAGGGTGGGAGGAAGCCCTGCCGGGCAGGACTGGCAAACTGTGGTGCCTCTGTCGCGGGTGGGCAGCTGGTGCCTGGCCCTGGCCGTTCCCGAGCTCTCCTGCGAGCGTCCCCAGGGCCCAACGGAGCCTGTGCTCACTCTGCGCCCGTCCCTCGGGTGCCCTCCCACTTCTAGCCCCCCGGGAGCCCAGTGCAGCCTCGGACGCTTCCAGTCCCAACTCAGGAGCAGGGCCTTAAAAACCAACCGAAAGAGAAAAGAACACTGGAGAAGGACAGGCGAGGCTTGGCCTGCGAGGACGAAGCCACAGGCACCGGAGACAGCCCCGGGGGGCGGGAAAGGCCCCTGTGGCTCCCCGCGTAGCAGAGAATGCTGGGGACGCTCCCTAGAAAGCACTTCCGCCTGCTCCCAAACCGGACAACGACTTGAAGAAACAAGGGCCATGGGATCCGAGACCTTTGAGAATCGAGTCACTTTTTAAATGTCCCCAACAAGCCTCCCCACCAAGTTACAAACCGGCCTGTGACTTCAAATCATATTCAACTGTGACACTAACCAGCAGAACCCAAAAATAAACCTAGGACAAGTTTCCTCTAAGGATTTTTTTTACTTCCTCCCTAATTTCTTCTTTTTTACATTTATCATTTGATAGCATACATCCTATTTAGTCTCCAGCTTCTGTTTTTTATTTTATTGTTGACTTCTAGTTTAATTCCCTTATGATCTGATAGAATGCAGGTAGTATTTCAATTTTTTTGTATTTGCTGAGAGTTGCTTTGTGGCATATGGTCTATTTCAGAAAAGGATCCACGAACTGCTGCGAACAAAGTGTATTCACTCAATGATGGATGAAATACTCCATAGATGTCTGTTAAGTCTAAATCATTGATTGTATCATTTAATTCTATAGTTTCTTTGTTTAGTTTTTGTTTGGAAGATCTATCCATCGATGAGGGAGGTGTGTTAAAGTTACCCAGTATTATTGAGTTGTGGTCTATTTGATTCTTGAAATTGAGGAGGGTTTGTTTGATGTATGTAGATGCTCCATTGTTTGGGGCCTATGTATTTACAACTGCTATGTCTTGTTGGTGTGTTTCCCTTAAGTAGTATGAAATGTCCTTTGTCCCTTCTAACTAACTTTGGTTTGAAATCCACTTTGTCTGATATAAGGATGGAAATCCCTGCTTGTTTACGCAGTCCATGTGAGCGGATATCTTTTCCTAGGAGGTGAGTCTCTTGAAGGCAGCATATTGTTGGGTCTTCTTAAAATCCTTTCTGCCAGTCTGTGTCTTTTGATTGGTGAGTTTAGGACATTAACATTCAGGGCATATCGAGATATGATTTGTATTACTAGTCGTTTCGGTTTATTTTTGGTTTTTAGCCTGACTTCTCCTTTGATTGACTTTCCTTTAGTGTAGTTCCTCCCTTTGCTGGTTTTCTTTTCTTTTTTTTTTTTTCCATTTCCTCCTCATGGAATATTTTGCTGAGAATGTTCTGTAGTACAGGCTTCCTTTCACTTTTGTTTAACATGGAAGGTTTTTATTTCATCTTCAAATCTGAAGCTTAATTTTGCTGGATGTAAAATTCTCGGTTGGCATCCATTTTCTTTCAGAGCTTGATCTCTGTTATTTCAGGACCTCCTGGCACTGGGGTCTGGGTTGAGAAATCAGCTGCAACCCAGATTGGTTTCCCCCTACATGTAATTTGAATTTTTTCTATTGCAACCTTTAAAATCTATCCTTTTTCTGTATGCTAGTCATTCTCATTATAATGTGCCTTGGTGTGGGTTTGCTGTAATTTTCTACATTTGGGGTCCTGTGAGCCTCTTATAGTTGATTTTCCATTTCATTCTTTAGATGTGGGAAGTTTTCTGATATGTCATTGAAAAGGTTGTGCATTCCTTTGGTTTGTCAATAGACAGAAATGAAGTGTTTACTTATTGTCTACAATATAAACAGTAAGTTTGCCGAAAGGCTTTACCATTTCAAATGCTGGACAATGAAGTAGTATAGAATGTGGTGTTTATGAGAGGGAGGGAAGATAGAAGTAAAAAATTACAGTAAGAGTGAGGAAGGAATTAATAGAGGTTGGATGTTAGTATGAAAGAAGCGAGAAAGAATTCAGGGAGACAGGGAGGTGAGAGGAAAAAATAGGGACAGATTTTTTTTAAAAAGTAAAAATACAGGAATACACAACAAAACTATTCAGACATCCCACTCCTCAATAAATTGATGCATAAAAAATATTTGGATTCAAAGATAACAGAGGTGTGAGATGGGAGCGGAAAAATAAATTTTAAAAGGAGGAAAGTCTCAATGGAAAATTGAGTGATTGCTTCCATTGGCTTTCAAAAAAGTTCTCAGCTTCCCTTCTCCGCCGACAGGTGGGGTTGTCTGAAGTTTGGTGGAAGCTGCAGTTCCAGTGGGGGCAGGACCAGTTGGGTGGCTGAGTGGATAGCAAGATGCCTCACACCCTCTTCCACCCTCTACCCATTGCAGCTGGCCCCTTCCATCCCTGTGCACTTCAGGACTCCCTGAGCTGCAGAGAGCTCACTTTCCTCCTTTCTTCAACCTCTGCTCCTCCCAGGTAACTCCCCTCACCTTCAGCTTTCCACAGGCTGGCCAGAACCAGACTGGCCCGTGCAAACCCAGCTGCCAGCTGCCAGCTGCCATGGACCTGGGCTTCAGCTTCCCCAGGCCCTGCCTTGCTGCAGCCCCAAGATCTCAATGCCCTTTCAAGTTGCAGAGAGACCACCAGGGACATGCTCACACAAAGGAGTGACCCCACAAAGAGGCAGCCAGATGGCAGCCACTACCACACTGAGCAGAAAGACCACGGGTGCAACCAGACCTGCAGGTACCTCAATGTATCTCAGGCCCTGGCCTGAGTCCCCAGACTGAGGAGGCTGTGCCCTGAGAGGGCGGTGGCAGTGGCAGCAAACCTGCAGGCCCTGGCTGGCCACACAAGATGGTGGCCACCACGTGTAACCAAACCTGCAGGTACTGTGACAATGGGCTTCCAGGCAACAGTGGGCAGCAGGCAATCTGCTGGTGGTCTGCAGGCTAATGATGGACAATTGGCAGGTGGACCTTGGGCAGTGGTTGATGTGTAGGAGAAAGGCAGGTGATGGGCAGGCAAGAGGCAAGCAAAGCGACAAATGGCAGATGATAGGCAGCAGTCAGTGAGCAAACTGCACTCAAAAGGTAGAAGATGTGCTGGCAGACGGCAGGTGATCGCGGTGGACGATTGGGGTAAACAGCAAGGGATCGATGAGCTGCAAAGGCTGCCTCAGAGAGAAACAGACGCTCCTCTGCTTGAATCCCGAGTTACAGAGCCACAAGGAACACAGCCTCCCTCTAGTCCGCCATCTTGGATTCCTACCTAAGACAAGTTTCCTTCATGAGGAAATGTAAACATCCAAAACCAAATTCAGCACCCATGAAGAGGCACAGATACTGTGAGTCACTCAAGAGCACTCTGAACGACCAAGCAATGCTGGGGATGCGAAGGCACCGGTACCATGACTTGGCATGCAAGAGGTCCCTGTGCCCATGAGTGGGTGCCCATCTCATCCTGGACGCCATCTTCACAGCTCCCTGATGGGGGTGGTCACCGGAGGACTCTGCAGCTGAGAACCATGCAGGAACCCTTCTGGGTCAGGTTTCCAGGACAGCTTTTAATTTCCTGACATCAAGGAAACCGTTTTTACCCTTCTTCTTTTGTTTCTCCCTCCCTGGAAGGCAGAGATGATGACTGGAGGTGCAGCAATCACATGGTAACAATGAGGACAAATGTCACTGCCAGATCTAGAAACAAGACAGAGGGAATCAGGTCCTAGGAGGCATGGTCGAAGCACTCCGCACATTTACCCATCTTACCCGTCACTCGGTTCATCTGCCCACCGGGAACAGAAATCAAGAGGCAATACACTGGCCGAAGCTTTCTGTGCAGTGACCATGGGGCTCAGTGAAAGGCCAAGGCCCACTCTCTCCCCACACAGGTGCGCGTGGTGGTCGCACAGGACGGGTTCCTGCCGGAGTCCCACGGCCTTCCTCTCCTGGCACCAAGGCAGCACCGACCTGGCAAAAGGTGCATGCACATTGGGTCCCTCTGGCCAGACAGCTCGCCAGACAGCGGCGGTACTCACTAGAGCTACCGCGGATGCGTTGCTCTGCCAGGAGAGCAGCAGTTATGTGGACTGGACAAGGTGGCCATCAGCTCCTCTCCTGGTCACTCCTCACTAGCCTTGCCCAGGAAAGTAGCCACACTCCCGGGACTGCAGCTCAGCGTGGCTCCTCGCACCCAAGACAAGCCTCAGCCCACTCCAAGCTGACGCACTGACCTTCCCGCTGTCCGGGACCCTCACTGGACAACCACTTAGTTGTTGGACTCTCGTCTGGTCACCTGCCTGGCCCTTGGTGTTTCGTCTGCCTTCTGCCTGTGCCCTTGGCATGGCCTCCTGAACCCTGCAGCCCCCAGACCCCTGCTTAGCTCCTCTGCGACCCGTGTGCCTCTGCCTGAAGGGACATGTGCCACCTGAGTGCCGCATAGTCAAGATCCGAGCGGAAAGAAAGAACTGGGGCCGCCTCCATCAGGACCTCCCGGGGACCTGGAGGCCGCGGTGAACTACCGCCAGCGGCCTTGGCGCAGCCTGCGGATTTACTATCATGCGCCCAGTTCTGATGGGGAGAGACGGGTGGGTCCAGGGAGAGGGCCCTGCTCACGCACAGCCGACCCCACAGGAAAGCCAGGTACCGCTGTGGCCCTGCTGCCCCTGGGGGGCCCACCCTTGGCCCAACCACTGCCGCACACACCCTGGTTATGCCCAGACCAGCCCCCAGGCATGCCCACCATGCTGGACACGGTCCCAGGGCAGGCCCCAGACGCCTCCGCAGCGCCCTGGAGTGTTCCCCTGGACACGGCCTGGACACACCCAGCACATCTGGACGTGCCCCTACATGCCTGGTCCTGTCTCTGGCCATGCCCCTGGCTACCTCCCAACACCCCCAGCCACTGCCCGGACAGGGATGCCAGCCCACCCTTGGGAACATCTGAGCCAGAAAGTTGCTCATTCTCGACAGTGGTGGTCAGCGTCCCAGGAGTCCCTCCAGGTCTGGCCATGCCTGACCCACAGGCACGGGTCCTCGGGGCCTCCTGCCCTCAGGAAGGTGGCCCGGGCCCACCTGGCTCCCTCTCCCCACCACCACCGCTGGTGCCGAGTCTGCGCCTCCTGCAAACCTGCCACCCAGGGGCACCGTGTGCGTTTGAGTTACTTTAAACTATTTGTTCACATTGACAAGAAGGAGGAAAGCACAAACGGGGGCGTGAATCAGCGGCGTCTCTGGAAGGCTGGGCGCAGACGAGGCTTTCTCACCTGCGGCGGGTGCAAGTCCAGCGCAGCCTCCTCTGCAGGAGCTCGTGCCAGGGTGTGACGCTCGCCTGCAGTTTACAGATGCAGCGGCTGGAGAGAGCAAGGACCTGAGAACAGGGAGCGCCACCCTAGAGCTGGGGTGTCAACCCTGCAGAGGCCCCGCCCCTCGGGCAAGCGTTGACAGCTGTGGGGTAGACTGTTGTCATCTACAGCTTGTAGCCCCAAACGCCAAGGAACAGAGAGGGCAGTGACTCCCTTCAGGCTGCACAGCCCCCGGCGGCTGGGCCCCAGGCACACTACGAATCACTGCATTTGATGGCCAGTAGCCAGAGACATGGCCAAAGGGATACGATGGGGCCTGGGTCAGAAGACCAGAAGATGCACAGAGACCTTCTGTACCAACACCCTCCCTATACAGGTGGAGAAACAGGGCCAGCAGGAGGGGCCTCCTCACCCAAGCCGTGAGATGAGTTGCAGGCCGCCAGTAGCATGGTCACTCCCCCGCCCCAGCTCCAATGCAGCCCTTTACACTCCCCAGAACCGCACGGAGGCCCTGGTGGGCACAGATGCGGAGCCTGCGCCAGTGGTCACTACTCCAGGACTGGTCTACTGCCCCAGGCCATGAAGGGCACAGACCCAGAGGGCACAAAGCCAGCTCTGCTGCTGCCCTGCCTCCTCTTCCATTCAGAAACCAGGGACTTTCCAGAATGCTGAAGAGGCCCCCCAGGACCCAGCTCTGGTGACTGGTTTCATTTCGTCCTGAAAGGCAGATTTCAGAGCGAAGGGGGACTCTGGGCAGAGGCCTCCTACCAGGAATATGAGAAGAACTCAAAGCAGAGAAAGAGGGATGAGTGGAAACCAGAAGGGGCCAACGTCTGGGGCAGGCGCTGCAAGACCAGGTGTCTGAGGGGCCCGAGGGGAAGAGGGGCCCAGCCTCATCTCTCCTGGGCAGAAGCAAATCCAACCACGCTGTGCACAGCGGCGCTGCTGGAACTGAGCACCGTGAAGCCCGGCAGAGATGCCAGCAGCAGAGTCCTCACACTGCTGGGAGTGCACGTGCTGCACTGCGTCGGAGGAGTCTGGCATCTCTGTTTAAGACAGATGTCGGCACTCCATGCCTCAGCTTGGCATGGCAAGCCAAGCCTTGGCAACCTGCATGGCAGCACCCACTGCCCGGAGCCGCCAGCAGCACAGATGCCCATGGTCCACCACGTGGCCTGTTCATGCATGAGGACATCACACAGTGATGCAAAACCATGGCCTGCAGTGGTGGACCACAGTAAAGATGGATCCACAAACACTTCACTGCACACAAAAGCCACAGCTTGCACACCCCACACCATCCCACTTAAGCCTAAATCTTAAACAGGCGAGCCCTTCCTTGGTGCTGGACCTTGGAGTGACATCACCTTGACCAGGGGCACAAGGGCGGCTTGAGGGGAAAAATGACATCAGAACTTACCAGAAACTTAGAAACAACCGATTTGTACTAGAACCAGGGACAGACTATCGGACTGTCCGTTTGAATGGGCCGCAGCAGCCCCAGCCAGCCAGCGGGTCTTGCTTGCCGCGTGCAGCATTGTCTCTGACCGGCAAATACCTCGTCCCTGGCTTTTGACTACAACGTGTGGCACTTCGCCGAGGGCTCACCCAGAGCAGCCCTGCCCGCAGCTCTGGTTGTGGTCGTCAAGGGCAAAGGGAGAAAGAAGCAGCTTGAACGCAGCCCCTGGAAAACCAGAATCACTGTGACCGAGACACAGTGCTTCGTCAGAGCACAGTGCACGGCTCCCAGCTTGCACCATGGTGGGGGCCGGGGGCCGGCTGCAGCTCTGCTTCTGCACCGTCTCCTGGTCCCTGGATGGCGTGGGGAGCCTCCTCCGCCGTCTTCTGCTGGCCCGCTCGTGGGAGGCTGCCAGGCCTTTCTCGGGAACCACACTGAAAAGGACCTGGGCTGCAGGGCAGCATTGAAACCCGTTTGACAAGCCGTTCGGAGGCAGAGTCCAGTCTGAGTGGACAGCCTTCAACCTGCAATGGGGTTCAGGGCTAGGTGTCCCAGGGCAGAGCCAGGGTCTCCGCCGCCCCAGCACTGGGGAGAAAGGACTGGTGTCCTGTGACGAGTCTGGTGGACCCAGGCCACATGAACCAAGAACTCCAGGTATGGAGAG